>NW_008824411.1:4706680-4708630 GCF_000699105.1 Pygoscelis adeliae | reverse complement strand
GGGAAGGGGAACCCGAAACCGGCGTCGGCCGGCGGAGGTTCGCCCCGGTGGGAAGGGGAGCCTCCGGAGCAGGCGTACGGGCTCGCCGCCCCACGGCTCAGCCCCACGGCTCAGCCCCACGGCTGCTCGTGCTGCAAAAGCCCAGGAGGAGAGCCGGATTCCCGCGGCGGAGGTCCCGGGAGGGCGGCGGGGCTGTGCAGGGCCCGTCGCTCGCTGTAGCGCCTGAATTCGACCTCAAGGTCCCTCCCAGTGCTCGGCCGTCGTTTAAAGCGTTAAAAGCCCTTCTGCCCTGGCTCCAGCTCCCTGCAGACTGAGAGCCCTTTGTGTGCGGTGCTGACACGGCAGCCTGGCCCGCAAAGGCAGGATTGTGCCGGGTTTGGGGGAGAGAGAGGGGACAATGAATAAAGTTCACTGTTTTCCCCCTGTAAATGGCCAGATCCCAGGGCTCCTCCCAAGCATGGAGCTGCGTGGTCTACCCACGTGCCCTACCACCACGATTATTTTTTCCAGGTATGCTGATGCAGCCTGGATGATGAATCCCCCCCACCGTCCCACACAGCTGCCAGAGCTTCCCATCACCGCTCCGACGGCCGCTCACGGGCAGACGGTGGTGCCTTCCGGCTGCGACGGCTGTCCCACAGCGCTGCTCCTGGGACACCTCCCTCCCCGCAGCTCCGCGCCTGCCGGGGTGGAGGCCAGACCCCCAGCATGCCCAAAACTTTCCACATATAAAATTATGGGTGGCACAAACCAATGCTTAAAAAAAAAAAAGATCACGAAGGCAAGCTGGGAGTCAAGGAGAGACAGGCAGGAATGTGACCAAGGAGGGCTTGGGGTTGCTTTCCCTAATGCAGCCAGTTCAGAAGGAATTCTGGTGTTTCACCAAAAGCTGCCATTCCCAGCTCCCCCCAGCACTGAGCATTACTTATTATCCCTGACCTTGAAGCGGCCAGTCCTCCATCATCTCTGCTTCACTTGGCCTGAGCACAAGCTACTGACCCCCAGCGCAGGGACAGCATCCGCGACCGCCCCGGTGCAGCTCTTGGAAGCTGCCATGAGGGCAACCAGCTCCACCTGACAAATGGGGCTTGTTGGGGAAATCCAGCCTGGATGAGGAAAGGTGCCGCTTTGCTCCCAGCCCAGGTAAGGGTAGGCTTCGCTTTGCTTCCGCAGGTCTGGGGAACCTGCTGATTGCTCCCGTCCCTCCGCTCTGATCCCGCTCTCCTGGGTGTATGCGGGCTCAGCCACCCGCAGGGGAGAGCATCCCACAGCTTCCGTCAGCCAGAGAAAAGGGGTGAGAGCAGCCCCTGGCGTGGTAAAGGTTTGGAAGAGATGGATGTGGATGGTCAGCAGGGGTTTTGCAGCTGGGGAGGAGAGGGCTGAGCTGCCCCCTGAGCCAAGCACTGGCCAGGCAGGTTGCCCACGCCAGGAGGGAACGTGCAAGGCAGAGTGGGAAGGGGACAGGGGTGGGCGCCCCACTGCATCCCCATGCCAAATGTCCTCAATTAGTTCCCCATCCTCCCCGTAGGTCTGTCATTAAGCTATAAGCTGTTTGTAGAAGAGTTAAAAATATGTTTCAGCATTGCTTTTTCTTACGCACCCTGTTACAGTCCCATTAACAACACCATATGCAAACAAGCAAAGGTTCGTCACACAGGGCACCCGCCAGCAGAAGTGACCTTCCAGCCCTACCATGCGCCTTTTCCCACCCAGTTTCCCACCCAGAGATGACCAGTGGCCAGCACTGGAACGGGATGGCTGTGGCAAAGTTTTCCATAGTTTCCAACCGGTTTCCCCGTGCCTTGCCCTGCTTTGCCCACGGAGCATCTCGCCCAGGTGTGGGAGCCAAGCCCTGGCCACCCAGGGTGGCGGGCAGGGTGGCGGGCAGGGTGGCAGGACGCCTTCACCCCCTTTCACGGCCAGCCACGCCATCTGCAGAGATCAGCCCAC
>NW_008824411.1:4705259-4706615 GCF_000699105.1 Pygoscelis adeliae | reverse complement strand
GGAAGAGGGAGTAGAGGAGGAGACGGAGGAGGACAAGGTAGCAGGGGGCTGGCTTTGAAGCAGAGGGGCAGGAAGCCTGGAAAGCGCTGGGGCTGGAGAGCGGTCTGCACACACCGAGATCAAAATGAGCGCACCACTGCTCTATGGAGCGGGCAACCAAAATCATTGCAGAGTGAGACTCCTAACATGGAGCCGCAGAGAGGGCTTGATCCCCCTGCCTTTGTCAGCCAAAGTGCCAGGATTTCCCTAATTGCCGGGGCCATTTAACTAGTGATGCGGTGGATATGGAGTCTGTTCAGCCCTCCTAATCCCTCAGCTGGCATTGCTTCCAGTGCCAGAGCACGCCCAGCCCTCTGCCACCCAGCTCTCCCCCCAGAAGGCAAAATGTATTTAAACAGTCTGAGGTGCTTTTTGGGTGTCTGCATCGCATCACTTGTCCTCTGTCCCTCACCTTGGAGGAGCCGCTGGTTTCACCAGCTTTGCATTGGCGCTCTCCGAATAAATTGTGTTTTCTTGCAATAACCTTTCAGTGACATTGCTGGCAGTTCAGGCATTCAGACCTCAGCTCAGCCCACACCCAAATGCCTGCCTTACATCCCAGCATCTTACACACCCAGATAAATGTTGCCTCATTTTTACCTGCCCCTGGTCTGGGGGTCCTTAGGATACGCTTGAGTCATATGTCCCAGCTTTCTCTTTTGTGAACAGAAGAGCTGGAAGCCTGTTAAAATGGAAGCTGAGGGTATTTCATAGTTACAAGACATCAGCAGCCAAGAGGTTTAAGAAAAACAGGAGGGAGAGAGGTTTCCAACAAAATCCTCGGGGCTGGCAGCCTTGCACTCGCGCTGCAAATAGCTTGTCCTGTGGCTCATCTGCTAACTCTTAACGTTCACATGACTTGGCTTTCACCGTGATTACCTTACCTGCCAGCTTACCATCTTAAAAAAAACCCAGAGAAGTGCAAAGGCTTTCGGCCCCCCCGTAATGTGTATGTGTGCCTTGCCCCCCCTCTGCCGCTCCGCTTAATCGCCCGGGGAATTCATACCCTCTGCCTTCTGCACCGCCACCCTCGCTCTCAGCAGCCCCTGGAGTACTTATGTTGCAGACGGAGCTGCGCAGCTCCATTCACACTGCTTTTACCAAAGTTGGTCTGACGTACGGTGTGGATGTGAAGCTCCTGAAATGCTCCTGGCTCTGGGCATGCGATGGAGCAAGGATTCACTGATTTGTGGTTGCCCTCCACGTAGCAGCTGGTGCTGTAATGATGGTGGTGGAGCACCCAGTGCCTTATGCCAGCGTGGGTGGCCCCTTCCCACAGAGACCCCGGTGTGAGACAACAGATGCAAGCAAAAGATG
>NW_008824411.1:4703262-4705208 GCF_000699105.1 Pygoscelis adeliae | reverse complement strand
AAAGAGTGCTCATCACTTCAATGAGCCCCTGTGGCGCAGCACAGCAGCCCCCCTGCACCCTGGCTGGCACAGCAGTACCACTCAGATCTGTCCTTCAGTTGCCTTTTTTGGGTCTGTACCCGGGACCAGCTGTGCAGATGGAAGCCTGCAGCTCGCCCTCTTGGTCGGCAGCTGCCAGGGAGCTAAAGCAGGCAACAAACACCCCACTCCTCTCCCAGTGCATGGCCCATGCAAGCCACCCCTCTGGGCACCTCTCGCTGTGGGCTGGCCACCTGGGCACGGCCCTGATCATCTACGGTCCCCATGCAAGTAGGGGCATGGGAAAGCAGAACAGAGGCTTATTCCTACTCCTGCAGAACCCAGAGGTTGGCCTCAGTCCCCAGCCGTGCCATTACATCCCTCCTGGCACCAGGCGGGAGCCTCTGCACAGCCTGCTCCAAATCAGCACTGAGCCTGAGACCCGCCCAGGTCCCTTCTCTCCTCGACGGTCCCCTCCTCTCCCGAGGCAGATGCTGGCGGCAAGATGCCATCTCAGCTGCAAGGGGCTCATGGCCATGCGTGGGGGACATGCAGCTCCAGGAAAGGTCCCGGGGAGCCACGCGCACCCCAGGCTCTGCAGGCTCCAGCACCATGGGGACCCACTCGTGTCCCAGTGCAGAGGGCTCAGGGTCACCGTGACTCCAGCAAGCACATTTATTTCTGCTCCTCCATGCAAATCCTGTGTCTGCTGCCATTTTCGGGGGCCCCAGCAGCGGCTGACGAGGAGGGTGCACTTTCCGCTCTGGGTGCTGTGCCACAACGGGGCCGGGGAGTCCTGTTTCCAGCGAGTGTGGGCGGTGTGCCAGGGGAGCAGAGCGTGCCGGAGCAGCTGGGGAGCATCCGGGGAGCACCCGCAGGACTGGGGTGCTGCTGGCGGGAGGCTGGGGGAAGGAAAAGAAAAAAAAAAGCAATGACAGAGGAAACAGGTTTATCATCTCTCTGCAGAGCGCCGGGGCTCAGCCGCAGGGGGTTTTCTGAGCCATGATTCAAAACCATGCTGGGCTCCTCCCTGCAGCCGTCAGCCCAGAGAAAGCCCCGTGGTGGGGGTCTGGCAGCCCCATCGGAGTGGGCATGGGAAGCGGGGACTCCCCAACTTCTGCTTTATCCCCTCTGGTGGGTTTGTGAGCTCAGGCGTGACCACAGCCAACCGGGAGCAGCCACATGGGACGCTGCAGGGCTCAGTGCTGTGGGCACGGCCCCTGGCAAACCCCGGGGTACCCCTGCACCCACAGGGGATCCAAACGTTTCCCAAGCTGGGGGAGAAGGGGGACAGGCTTGGGAGGGAGGTAGCACGACTGCTCCTGGGGAAGCAGAGCTGGGGACACGTGTGGGCAGCTGGGTCTGAGGCTGTGCAGAAAGTGCAGGCAGAGCACCCGCAGTGGAGAGGCTGTACCTCACCTCTCCCCAGTGCTGGCTGCAGGGGCTCGGGAGCAGCGGGACCCCCAGGGGCCCCCTGGGGGAGAAGGGGGACAGGCTTGGGAGGGAGGTAGCACGACTGCTCCTGGGGAAGCAGAGCTGGGGACACGTGTGGGCAGCTGGGTCTGAGGCTGTGCAGAAAGTGCAGGCAGAGCACCCGCAGTGGAGAGGCTGTACCTCACCTCTCCCCAGTGCTGGCTGCAGGGGCTCGGGAGCAGCGGGACCCCCAGGGGCCCCCAAAGGGCCCAGGTCTGGGGGGCCAACAGGGACGGAGCGAGGAGGCTGTCGGGGCTGGGTGGGTGCCCCACCAGGTGGGTGCCCTGGGGCTTGCTGAGTGCTCAGGGCTGGGGACCAGCCCAGCTGCGTCATCCTGGACAGGGGGGACGGGAAAGTTTGGGGGTGCGCTGGGATGGGACGCGGCGCTGACTCAGGCCCATGTGGGAGGGCTGGTCCCGGCAGTCAGCTGCCCGCGGGCACCAGCCACGCCCCGC
>NW_008824411.1:4693453-4702970 GCF_000699105.1 Pygoscelis adeliae | reverse complement strand
GAGGGAGGACAAGGACTGGGGGGCTTGGAGGCTAAACCCCAAGCCCTGCCACCCTGGCCGTTGCTGCCTAGGCAGTTATCTGGCATCGAGTGCCCCGGGCAGGTGCTTGCTGCGCCACAGGGATGCTGGCACAGCCCTCCACACCACTGGGACATTCACTCATGGCAAAGCAGCTGCCAGAAACCGCCCAGGGTCAAACTCTCCTGGGGCTCCAGAGGGAAAGTTGCTGAAAGTGGGTTTTTCTGAAAACCTGCCCAAAACAGGGGTTTGTGAGTGTGAGGAGCTGGTTCAAAGTGGGGGAAAGCAGCTGGTGCCCAAGTAAACACAGAAACCAAAACCTTGCAGTGCCTGAGCGGCTGCTCCCCGGGAGGGGTGACAGTGCAGAGCATCGCCATGGCCCCTGCCAGGTGGGACCTGGTTTATATTTGAGACTGTGGCTGGAGCACCCTGCCAGCCTTTGCCGTCCTGCTGCTCTCTTCCTCTCCACAGTGCCATGCCCCACCCAGGGCAGGTTTGGCAGCGTCCGGGAACCAGCTCTGCCCGTCTGCTCTCACTGCTTCGCTTTGCAGATGCTTGGGGGAAAAAAAACTGGCCACCCAGCACTGGCACGCCTGGCAGTGTAAGCCACCTAGTGCAGCCCTGTGATGGGCCAGGGTAGGCACAGCCACACACGGTCCCTCCAGCAGGCATCGTTCTGAACAGCACCGCCAGCCCCGTGGACGCAGGGATACCCAGGGGTGCCCAGACCTGAGCTGAGTTGAGCTGAGCTGAGCAGCGGCAGCAGCAAGCACAGCCAAAACCGACAGCTTTTCTGAAAGACCACTCTTGTGACAAGGCTTGTCACCTCTGTGCACACACAATGAATGGAGCAGGTCCTGGGGCACCTCACACCATCCCCTTTTCTTTTGCACCCTGCTGCTCTCTGCCCGTACCCCGTGCCAAGGGTTTCCCAGCAGCAATGGGCACGCCGTGGGGCCAGGGAGAGCCTGGTTCTGCCCCTAGCACCCTCCAGGACACAGGGCTCGGGTGCTGCAGAGGTGCCAGGACTTTGCGCTGCTCCCAGGTCCTGCTTTCCCCTCTGCTCTGCATGCACCTGGCATGGGACAGAAACCCTCAGCCCCTGCCAGGTTGAGGGGACCAGGCACAGGAACCAGGGAGGACACCCAGCAGAGGAACCCAGCAGGCAAAGGCTGCTCCGGAGCCGCTGGAGGCAGAGGGGCAGCTCAGAAACAGAAATAAGGTGGGCGTTGGGTAGGAGGCGACTCGGGCAAACGCCCTGCTGGGAAGCATTCCCATCCAGCTCAGTCGCAGCATCCTAACTGCATGACGGGATAAGGCCAGGCAGCACCGCCTTGTGTGGCACGGTCCAGGAGCCCTTGCAGGTAGATCCCCGGGTTCATGGGGAGGCAGCCCAGGCCCAGGGAGGCTGCGGGTCTTTGGGGAGGCCAGGGCATCACAATGAGGTGGGGGCACCCTCAGGAGGAGCCCCCTTTGTCTCCCCAGCTCTGGGCACAGCGCTGCACTGTGTACCAGCTCCGTGCAGGCACTGCCATCTGCAGGCAGCAGCTCTGGGGCCAGCTCTGGGCCTCTGCCAAGCACCAAGTGCACAGCACCGTGACTCCATAGCGAGCAGCAACCCAGCCACTACAGTCACCCACACCCAGCAGGGCTGCACCCTGCACCCACTGCTCGCTGCTGCACACCAGGGCAGGGAGCCACGTCCCTGAGCCCACAAGTGCTCACCCAGCCCAGCCTTGAGCAAGCTGTCGGTTAATGCATGGAGAAACCAGCAACAGCTTCTCCTCCCCTCTGCCCCGAGCAGCAGGACTGGAGCAACTAACCTCACACCTGGCCACTGAGGAGCTGCGGACAGCCCCCAGCTAAACAACCCCCAGCCTACACCTCCCTCGCACAGAGCATCAGCGGCGCCTCTGCCCTGTGCGAGGGAGGAAAAGGGGCTCTGTATTTTGAATGCAGCAAGGGAGTTGCTCACGAAGCGCTCCCTGGAGCTCCATGCTGGCCTGCGGGAGAGGACTCTTCCTTGCCTGCCTCTAGGGAAGCAGCACTTGCAACTCTGTGCCCTGTTAATACTGACGCACACCATGGGGGACACATGCCCTGCTCCCAGTTTGTTCTGCTTCACACGTGCCCCATGCAGACAGCATCACCACAAAACTGTCCCCGTAAAAATCTGCCCACACACCTACGAGGCTCTGCCCATGCCAAGGAGGCTGCCTGCCTGCATCCAACAGGCAGAGACACATGCCAGCAAGGAAAGAGACCCCTGCCATAACCAAAGTATAGCCTCTCTGCCAGAAAATGGCAGAGATCATGTTTTTCAACCAGTTCTGCCTCCAAAAAGGAGCCCTTATCCCAGGTGGCTTCAGCTATGGGGCCTTGACCCTCGTGCCCCTGGAAGGAAAGAAAGCATACTCCGACATCACAGAAACAAGACACGGGCAACTCCACGCTGCAGAGAGGATTTTTCAGAAGCGTTTATTTCACTGCTGACACTGGGGCTGCAGGAGGCAACTGCTCACCGAGCTGCCCTTCGCTGCAGAAGCGTCACTCCCCTCAATCATGACAATCCACGTAAGATCAGTGTCTGCTCACCTTTCAGCACCTACATTACACAGACCTACATCACTGGGACGTTCACCTGTTAGGGACACCACTTAAAAGGATTAAAAATAATAATAATAAAGCAATCTACAAAGTAACACTTGGAGGCATGATGCAGAAGCCAGATGATTTTAGACTACACAGCAGATGAGATTTGCTAGGTTTATTGGTGCACAAGTGCCAACTGCTTCCCTGCCAGTCCAACACGGTGCCAAGCTGGGGAGCATTCCCAGACAGGACAACAGCTCCCCGTTTCCTACCCAGTGGCAGGAAACACTTCCAGGTCACAGTTTATACTTCCAGAACTACGCAAGATTATGTGCTTGTAAAAGGTGCTGGGGAGTGCTGAAACTTCCATCTGTGACACCGCCTGCTTCCTACCAAGCGGCAGACACTTGATGGCAGAAGAGTGCCTGAGCTGTGGGTTTTCTCTCTTTTTTTAAATAAAAAGAAAAGCTGACTGGTAAAATGTTATTCTTAGCACAGGTGGACCGATAAAAAAAAATCACATTACACTGGAAATACATAGATTGGCCCATGAGAAAGAAGCTACATACTATTGCCCCATAACGAGTTTTTCTTCACCTACAGTTTCAACTTCCCAAGTGAGGTAGGGAGAGGGTGACCACAGGAAAAAAAGATGGTGTTTCCAAAGGATTCCACTGTTTTAAAGTTATCCTTTTGAATCCTTCATGTAAAGTTAAAGTGTTCTTTAAGGAAACACTGCCTTTTCTTCACAACAACATTCAGAGTTTTGGTTTTTTTTTTAGAGGGAGAAAGAAAACAAGCATCCCAGAGATGAAATGCTGGCAGTTTTGACACATTTTGGAAGGAAAGCACAGTTATAAAAAGGAAGGAAATAGTGTAGTGAATCTGCAGATAGAAGGGAAAAATACAGAGTGCTGACATACGTTTGCACTGTGCCCGCTCCAACAGCACTTGAACTACACACCCTGTTCACATGGAAACACACTGTCATACATAGCCATCAGGAGAGGGAAAGTGGACACTTACAAACCTGCAGTTTAATTTTGTAGGAATCAGCAATATAGAAGCCTTTCATTGCCCCTCCTAGTACTAGACAGAACGTATTTTAAGGCATAATTTAACATACATTTCTTCCTAAAGCAATTTAAAGTGTAACAAGCCAAGATGTCAGACACAGAAAACTCAACAACAGCTATTCTGACAGAGGTGAAAGCTATTATATGTACAGTGCAGTATTTGCCTTCAAAAGGGGGAGTCTTGTCTTTAAAAAAAAAAAGAAAAATAACTGCAGACCCGGATTCTAAAAAAGCAAACATTGCCAACACAAGGAATGTTCATTAGAGTCCAGTTCCCACTAGAGCTACTCAACAGGAGGACATACAATGTGATTATGCTAAACCGCACTGATTGACTTCCCAGAGCGCGCCCCCAGGAGGGGGGCAGAACCATGGGAAGCCAAACTCTGCAGTACCCTAGTGCAAACTGCCTCAGAGGAAAAGCCTGTAGTCAACAAGCCTTTGCACCTATTGTTAGGCTTCACTAAGAGATGTAGTAGTCAGGTGTCACCTAACAATTTCAGGACACTCCTGTAAAGGTGAGGGTCCTGTGTGGATTCTAATGCACATCCCCCGTGAACAGTGTCCTGCACACATAGACCTGCCAGGCTACCGGCTTTCCCTCTTCCGTGACTGCAACCTGCTCACAGCCACCAGAATCTCACATAGACGATCAACATGATAAAAAACACAGCTACAGCCGCAAGTTTGGCGTAAGTGGAACGCATGTTCAGGTACTTCGCATCCTGACGGTACTTCTTGGACAAACTGGACAAGTTGTTGGCCTTGGAATCAAGAGCTGTTAAAGGGAAAGGGGAGAGAAGTTAAATCAAGATGAACCCAACCGGATGTTCCCCAAATGTTACATTAACTGTACAAGTTTCTCTGGAGCAGCTGGAAGCGCAGCAGTTTTACATGGCAGCACGCCCTACGCCTATCTGCAGTGCTCTACTGCTTGTCCTGCTGGGATGAGAGCCACTCAAGCTGGGGAGACGCTGGTCTCGCCCAAAAGAAGCGCCAGTACACCTGCCAGGTGCTTCAGGATGCAACCGATCCAACTGAAACACCCACTGAGTCCACTGTTTTTCTCGGGAGGCTCAGGGATTAGCAAGCCTTTCCCTCCGGTATGCTCTACCCACCCAGCTGACTGAGGGGACAAGGAACCATATGCCAAATATCAGCCGTTCCCTGTACCTGAAAGCGCCTCTCCTCGCTGTAAGACTTCCTCAATGTTGGCCACCATAATCCTCTGCACATCTTGCAGCTCTGTGTTGATGGAGCCCAGGTTCCTCCTCGCCCGGCTATCAATGTAGAGCTTCTTGGTTTTCTGGATGTAGGTATCTGGAACAAGAGGCGGCCGTCAGAGGGAATCTTACCTAACACAGAGCAGCCCAGCTGCCGAAGGAGTGGGAGCGTTGCTGAGACAGCCAGCAGACTGCATGCAAATATTCACTGAATCGAGGCCAAGAGGCTTAAAGCAGGAAATCTGAATCAAAGGACATTTACCATTTCCCTACCACTTCTCTACTCTCTTGCTCAAAACAGCCATTTCTCTAGTGCCAAGAAGAGGCTGAACTATCAATTCCATAGGCCAAGATGGAGAGGATCCTGGGGCTGCTGCTTGCCCCCCAGCAAGAAGTTTCCTAACGAGCCACAGGGAGGGGGACCTCACCAAATTCAATGAAGGAATAGGGCCTGGAGACCGTCGGCACCTTCTTGCCATGCTGCTCATCAAACTCTGAATGCAAGTCTTCCAGATACGCGAAGGCCAGTTTCTTGGGGAATGCAGCTTCACACAGGACCAGGTAACACACTCCTTTCTCAATGATGTAGCTAGAAGAACAGCAGATGGAGCATTAATCAACCAATTTTGAACCTACCCTATGAAACACCACCCTGCATACCTTTATTCCTATGAGGCAATGAGAACTGGGTACAGGCACTTCCCATTTGCCATGTTTGGACCAGGTGTAAACCTTTCTACAAAGTAACGGCTTATTTTTTCTTTACCTAAAATAACTTTTCTTGTAGCCTCAGACGCTATACCCGTGCCAATGGGCCGGAACTTTGACTTCGCTGGAACAAAAGTTAGCCTGTGAGTATCGTTAGCTTAACAAAATAACAGCAACAAAGGAGTTACAATTTTGGAGTAAAAAAGGGAGGACACCCTCCCTCCCTCTTGCAGTCAGAAGGAAGGGAGCACAAGAAAGTTTGCCAGAAGAGTAGAGGGGAAGATGGCCAACACAGCTGTAAGGCAAGGCAGCACAGCCAAGTACCTGAGGCCCACAAACAGGAAGCTCTGCCCTGAGATTAGGACATGCACAAGAATTTGGTCTCGGCGTGCTAAAAAGCCACCCAGTGACTGCCAGCTCACGCTTTCTGTTTTGGAGGGCTGGGTATCCCCTTCCCCCCCCCAACACCAGCCTGTTGGTGGGGTGTCGCTATCCACATGCGTGACCTTAAAGGCAGCTGGGGAAAAATATTGGTGCTAGATGGGTTTTGGTGACTTCCCCTACAGGTTTGCCATGGGTAAGTATGACTTTGCTACCAGCTCTTCAGCTGCGCTGTTAGGAGCTCCAAAACATCTGTTGGAACAGGAGCTGGTCTTGCTGTGCAATGCTGTCTGGTTTGTTCCGCAGCTGAACGCGCAGAGAGGTCCTCTCCTCCTCCTCCCACCACCCCATCGCCATTGCACCGAATTTGTATTTGCTCGCAGAGGTTTAGTGCTGACCTTGTTTCAGTGTGAGCTCCAGTGCCTCTGTCAGCACTGAGAACAGGGGCCTTTCATTATAATTCGGCTAAAAAGCCTACTGAAATAAGGGATGAGAGAGAACCAATCTTGAGATTATTTGGATTATTTAGGCTTTGCTACAACCATCTGCTGCTGCACATTCCCAACTACATTTTCCTCCTCATTTAGCCAATGGAAAAATAAAGGCAACAATATTTCCACCAAGACCAAGGGAGTGGAGACGGTAGATAGCCCTGCATACACTTTGGAATATTTATCTGTATTATTCAGGGTGGAATTTAAATGCTACTTTTATGTTACCTTCCTTTGACTTTCTGCATAATGCCATTATGTAGCAGTCTAGTTAGCATAAAGATTAACAGTGTTATTAAAGAATTGACCCAGTCACGAGGGCACTGTAGTTAAATAAGTAGCTTAAAATTTTGTTAATAGCCGCATCAGGCTTACAAAACAACTCCCCCTTCACACTGTTTTTCCAGGTACCCCAACAGGTCCAAGTCCTTTGAATTAACCATCCTCAACTTGTTTCTGGGCTCGGGAGTATCCATTTCTCCTGCCTCTATATGGCCTGTGTGCGAATCCCACCAGCCTTCAAATAACAACCGATCCACCCCAACCAGAAGCAAGAAACCCCAGTTACTATAATCCATTCCACAAGCGTGTCCCCACGAGCCCATGCT
The DNA here is from genome assembly GCF_000699105.1 of Pygoscelis adeliae. Lineage (NCBI taxonomy): Eukaryota > Metazoa > Chordata > Aves > Sphenisciformes > Spheniscidae > Pygoscelis > Pygoscelis adeliae. The sequence continues at coordinate 4,695,873 of NW_008824411.1, read as the reverse complement.
TTTATTCCTTTTTATGTCCCTCAGCTTGGACTGCATCAGTGTGTAAGACTAATCCTACAGTACATCACGCCTCTGTTCTTCCCTTACCCTTGGAGGACCTGCTTGACAGCTTGGAGTTCCTATAAATCATCACCCGGAGCTTGATTTAGCTGCTGTCACGAACAGCCATATTTGAAAAAGTCTTTTGAAATTCGCAAAACTGGCGTCAGATAGGAAGTCTGACAGTACTCCCCGAGAGCCAGGACAGCAAACTCGAGATGAGAGCAGTCTGAGGAACACTCCCCATCGGTACAGCTCTGTTACCTCTGCTCAGGCCAGCTGGTCCTGCCTGGAGCTCTTCAGCTGTATTTCCCACTTGCTTTTCCCCTGATGCGATACTAGATGTGTTGGATTTAAAGTTGATCTGTCAGCACCACAGAGAGCAAGCGCACCTCGTTCTGTCCCGGATTCAGACAATTTTGTCAGCCTCAGTTCAACATCAGAGCAGGGCTCCTACACAGCTGGGCTTCTCATGTTTACACTTTGAGCATGCCTCCGAGCTTTAGCACAGCGCCTGATCATGCCGACTGCTTGGCAGGGTATGCACACAAGGGGCAGACGTTGCCGTTTGCCACTGCTAACTTCTGTACTCCGGATATCTTCACACCGAGTATAGCCAGCAGGTTTCTTATAATTATCTCGGATCATTGTAAGAGAGAAAAGCTTTATCCTGGTAACAGTGGCAAAGGCCAAGGGTTATTTTCAACAGGACAGGTGAGAGCCAGTTCAGCCACTCATCAGCCAAAGGTCAACTACTGGCAGACAGCACAGCAGACTCCATCGGTGTTTCTGTACCTGCACAGCCGTGCACACCGAGTGCTGTAGCTGAAAGGGTGACACAGCTTTTGGCGCCGAAGTCTAAACGCTACATTTGACAGAAATCACTTCAGCAGTCGTAGTTTAAGCTTCGCATTTCAGCAAGACCAGACTTCTCTGAATTGATCAAGCTAAAAAGATTCAATACCACCTCAGCAAGTTCAGTAATATCCTTAGCCGCACTTCTAACTTTTGCGCCACAAAATGCTCTGCCCTGGTTTGTGCTGCCCTCAGCAGAGCTCTGATTCGGCAGAAAAAACGGTGTGCTGCGTTAACAAACAGCATGGTCAGCAGTCAGCATTATTTTAGACTAAATCTCAAACTTCTCATTTCCTCCCCTTCCTGTACTGTTATCACAGGAGGTTTTCTGATCTGAAAGTATTCTTTTCATATAGGTCCTGCCTTAACATCCCACCTTAAAGGAGGCAGCAGCTGAGCGCTTTGCAGCAGCAGCAGCTGTCAATTAACTGCCTGTGGAACCTGCCTAGGGACTAACCCAATACAGGAGGAGAAACACTCCTTTCACTACCTATCTGCCAGACAGGTAATCTGGCTGTTTCTTTGAGACAGCTGTCAAAACATGAGCTTGCCCAAGTCCTCCCACCTTGTCAGAACTGGTGACATTACAGCCACCGTCAAGAGGCTTTGATTTCCTGGACACTGCAAGTGGCACAGCCTTCCCAGAAATCGCTCTGCTTGCGTCACGGAAGCAACACAAGAAGGGATTTACTAGGATCTGTGCAGACTCTTTCTCAAGGCTTCACTGCCAGTCAGAGCTGCACCCATGCAGTGCCATGGAAACATTTAAAAGGAGAGTTTTTAAGTTCTAGGAAGTTTTAACTTCTAGAAAGAGGACAATGCAGAGCAGCACTTTGCAGTTAACTCTGGCAACAAGACCCAAACCCAAGAGGAGACAGGGATGGCCAGACTATGTTAATCAGGGCCATCCTCTGACCACTATAAACCCCCCACCAAAGGCAATTAGAAGCCAAGAGAGAAAAGATAAAAAAAAAATCTTGTTGCAGTTATCATATGTAAGCCAACCAGCTGCCCTCAAAACCTCTTGTGCCAAAGATTGCCCTTCCAAAAAACTCCTGTTCCTGTCTTTCCATGTCGCTGAATCTCTGAAGAAAGGGACAGGGCAGGAGATTTAAAGGACCCTTGTTATAGAAGCAGACCTAAAGCCAGCTTGCCCTGAATTTAAAGGCCATCCTCCCACTCACCCAGCCGTAAACACACACCAGAAGTGCCTTCGCTTATTTCCATGGCGGCAGAAGCCTGTTCCCCCATCACACCTACAGATACTTACTGGAAAGCCATGGCTCCTGCTTCAAGAGTACATCTCGTGGGGGACTGCTCGTTCAGCTTGCGGAAGAGCTGCTTCGCTTGACTCTGGTACTGCTGCAGATCGCGGCCTGACTGAGAAGGGAGAACAGGCTGTTTGGAGCGGCTGCTACCGGAGAAACACCACCCGCCCGTAGGCAGGCGGACTCCGGGGGGGCCTCGGGCTCAGCCCGAGGAGGAGGAGCTGCCCCCCGCAGCACAGAGGCGGCTCTCCACCTCTC
>NW_008824411.1:4666271-4692500 GCF_000699105.1 Pygoscelis adeliae | reverse complement strand
GGCCCTTCCTTCGGTTTTAGGGTTCCTTTCCTCCATTTTGGGGTGTCCCCCCCACACACACACCGTTACCACAGTGATGGGCAGGGTTCCCCCTACCCCTTCAATGGGTTTTGGGCTGGGTGGGGGTTTCAGGGGCTGTGTGAAGGCACCCCCCGACCCTAAAAAGGGAGGGGGTGCTGCTCTCTGCACCAGGTCTGTCAGGGGGTCACCCTATGGGCCCCCCCCCATGCGTTTGAGTGCCCCCCAAAAAAAACCCTGGCTTGGGGTGTGTGTTGGTGGCGGGGTTTGGGGTGTCCAGCTCCTTCTCGCACCGGGTCGTGCTCCCCGTGCCCCACCATCCCGTCTGGGGTGTCCTGTTAACGGGGCCTTTGCCTGGTAAATGCCCCACGTCAGTTGCCCCGGGGTGGGCATCGGTTTCTCTTCTGCTGGTTTTTCACCCGCTCCCGGTCTCGAATCTCTCCCCGCCTCTGGTGTGTGTGTATAAACACGCGGATGCATCCCTGCCTGCGCTTTTTTTAGCTGGCATGGGAGGGATCCCTTTTAGTTTTTATAAAATTTGTGCTTTTCAGGTCTGGCTTTAACAGAACGCCTTTGAGGATTTAAACGTGCCAAAGATGAATCTTTGAAGCGCTCCTCTTTCTCTTTTTTTAAATGGGGACACAGCAAGTGAGCAAAAAGGGAACAGAGTCATCGGGCTGACCTCGCAGGAATGTAAAGCTTTGCAAGCTTTACAACCCCCCCAAATCCCTCTGTCTTCTGCGCCATCCAGATAGCAGGTTGGACCTGATGGCAGTGCCCCTGTCTTGCAGGGCTAGCAGCTTGCTCATGGGACTAGTGACTATCTTAGCTTAAACATTACCCATGGTCATAGTGCTTTGACATCGTGGGCAGGAAGATAGCATGGGGCAGAAGAAAACCCGAGTCCTGCAATTGCAGATGATCTTGGTTTATAATAGCTTATCTGTGCTGACAGTGCCTAGGAGTATCTGTTGGGCAGCAAGTTTCTCTGCTTGTGTCTTGTTTAGCCTTTCTTCTCTGCAGCGGGAGGTCTTGGAAGGGGAATAGCACCAAGGGGAACGTGCCCCTCTTCAAGGAGTCCCTCTGCTGTGGAAGGAGTTGCCTGTATGGGAGGAGCTGGAGGAGCAGTTGGCGCACTTTTGATTTTTGCACTGGATTCCAGTGCGGTTTGCATCGACCCTGGTGGTGTACAGAGGACATGGAGGCCCTCTTGTAACGCCATTTTGAAAACTGTTCTCTCCTTCGCGCCCTCGACTACAGGAAGGCAGTTGGGTTTCCATGTCATCCAACCTCATAACAGTGCCTGTTAAACTGAAATAGAAAAACAAATGTCTGTTGCTGTCAAGGACTTTTAGTTCTGCATTATCATTTATGCTGATACTTGCAGATCTGAAAACGAGCTCACAACATAGCTTTCTTGTTTGCAAATCTGTAGATGACCAGAAAATGCAGTGTAAGGACTGGCCCTGCCTTGATGTGGTAGGGCATGGGGGTGCATCTGCACAGGACTTGGCATTTAGGGTGGGTCCTGGGTGCTTGTATTGCGTTGGGCAGATGGGCAGCAGGTTGCGGGCAGCTGGTCGAGGTGCCTGGAGGAATTTGGGTGATGCAAAGGACATGTGGGTATCTGGGCAGGTGGGGCAGAACTGGGGCTTGAAGGAGAAATTTCCGAGTCGCTGAAGCAAGCTGTGAAGCAGGGTGCTCAGGTGGTGGAAGTTCTCAGGTTGCGTGCCCTGGGGCCTGAGGCAGCCAGAGATGGGAGAACTGGGGCAACTGGGGCCTTCTAGGAACATTGCTTTTGTATAAGGGAGTTTGTGTGGGTGGGTCCCTCTGGTTTCAGCCCTGTTGTTGCCATCACCTTTGCTTGCTGTTCCTGGGTGCCCTTTTCTCCTAGAGCCCGGGGGGGTAAGCAGACATCCAGCTGCTGCATCTGCCGCTGCTGACCAAATGAACAGGTCTTTCCACAGCCCCGCTGGACATGGACTGCCCCACATGGGCTGGTCAAGCGTGCGAGGGCTGTGTACGGGGTGCAACGTTTGGCAGGTCTGCAGTTGTAGCTGTGGGTGCCAAGTGTTTTTTGTTAATCTGAAATGAAGTCAGGAGCAGCCGAGGTTGCAGCTCCTGCAGCGATGTTAGTCTGATTGCACAGTAAGGTGTGTGCTACGCTGCTTGTGCTGGGCAAACAGTGAATTCTGTAGCAGCAGCTGGGGTGCAGAGCCTGGACGCTCAATTCTGCTGTTGCTAATCATTTACCATCGTGTCTTGTGATGCTACATTGGGTCCACGCTTTGCATTTCATTACAGGCTTTGCAGCAAACCTCTCTGTCAGAGAAGGCAGGAGTTTGAAAACCTTTAAGTTATACTATTGCCTCTGTTTTTAAGTTCATATTGTAATGGTTTTTCCTGTGGCACAATGGCATTTAAGATTCTTTGTGTTAAAGTGAGAGAGACTGGGATGAAAACTGTTCTGCAGGGGAAACTACTCAAAATGAGATTGTTGTTCAAGCAGACATCTGTGGGGACGTGAAAGGAGGATGTGGAGGAGAGTTAGCCTTGGTGTGTGGTCAAGTACTGTGGAATTGCCTTGGTCTCTTCTGAGATTTCCACCAGTTACAAGTTCCCCTCTGGGTTTCTGTTGACAGGGACAGGCCTTCCTAGTTGAGAAGAGGCTTGAACTTGGCAGAAAGTCAGAGGATTCATGGAAGAGGGGCATGTGTTTGGGGAGGGAATGTTGCTTCCTTCCCTTTTCTTTTTGGTACAATAAATCTTACCCCATTTCTAAACTGTTTCTCCTACAGTAAGCGGGAGCAGGAGGGGCTGGGTGGAAGCAGCGCCTGGAGCGGGCTGTGCCTGCATTGCCCTAAATTGTGTGGGTGGGTGTTGAGGTGGAGGGCCTCATGCAGATGTGGTGTATGCTTCCCAGATGATGGCTGAGAACTAGACTGTGGGAGGAAGATCTCTAAAGCACTGCTCTTCAACGCACTCTTCTTTGGTGGGTGATTTACTGAAAGTCCTTTCAGCTTGGGGCGGGCGTCAGTAAAATCTGGAAGGCTGCCTTGGTGCCTCTGTAGAGTTTCCTTGTGTGAAAAGGCTGTGTCCAAACTTAAGGAAGAATAATAGTGAAGAACCATAGCATTGTTCTGCAATTGTGTGTTTTGAGTGAAACATAAGGTTAGGTGGTGTTTTGCACTTGTGCTGGTCTCCCTTTCTCTTCTGCCATTCGCAGAAATGATTTTCTGACTTCTTTCTTCAGCACATGTAGCTCCGGCGGGTTTTGACCGACCGTAGTGCTTCTGAAAGGTAAGTACTTTCTTTTAGTCATCCCAGAAATGTGACTCAAACTCTCACTATCTGGGCGTAACTGCTACATACCAGAAGGGAGAGATGCCTACCTTTTTCTGCCATTTATTTCTTCTGTGCATTGGAATATTTTCCTTTGCGGAAGGTTACATTATGTAAAGTTCTCCCTGCCACCTGTAAAAACTAAGAGTGGTCTTCTTGCTGCATGACTGTGAGAATCAAAACTTTTCCCTCTGTTTCCTCACACTGAAAAGTAAGAATTATTGGGGGGGTGTTGGGTTTTTTCCTATTTCTTTTTTTATTTCCAGTCTCTTGATGAAGCTGTGGGTGTGAATGGCAGGATGCAGTACCATCCTGTCTTGAAGGAGCCTCGTGAGGAGACAGCAGCATGGGGAGGCTGTCTAGAGGAAGAGTGCTCTTGGGGGGAAAGCTTTGTTGGAAGGGGGTCTGCTGGAGCAAGAGATACGTAGGAAGCTGTGGAGCAGACCTGGGAAAAGATGATGCTGGAGATCTGAGGCTGTTTACTGGGCGCTGCCTGAGCGTTTCACATGCTAGCTTGCCTGCTGGGTGAGGAAACATGAAGGGAATCTACGCACATCCCCTGGACTCGAACAAGAGGTTGCTGGTGCAGGGATGTTACTGCTCAGTGTGTTGTGGGATGGCCTTGCAGCATACGGATTTTCGCACCAGCCCTGGTGCGGATATCCCCAGGGGCAGTGGAAACTGATTGGGGTGAGGCTGTGGATTCACAGCAGCTGAGTGGATCCTAACAGTTTGCTCATGCCCCAGGCTATGTGCTCCTCTTCTTGTGCCAGCTCCTGTCTTCTGACCTGTCTCCCTGTTGGTTTCCTGTAGGCTAATGAGTTGCAGTGGTTTGCAGAGGGGTCTGCGAGCATGTGAAGGTAACAGCACGGACATGTGACCAGGAGGGACACAGTGAGGACTGCTGGGGCATGGAGCCACTCCAGCAAGCTGTATGTTTCCACCCCTACATAGCGTTAATTCCCTCTCCCAGCTGAGTGCTGAGGGGGTTGTGACCTGCGTGAAGTCCACAGCTGGCTATTCTCCGTGAGGGTTTGCTGCAAATGCGCTTGGAAGGGAGAGGCTTTGCCTCTTGGTACAAAAGATGCGTGCCTATGGTGGGAATGGGAGCTTCGCTTGGCCAGTGAGAGCGTGTTCTGGCCTGGCTTGAGCAATGGCAACTATGTGCCATATCGGCAGAGAAAGATGGACAACTTGCTCGAGTAATAATTATGATCAGGTGATGCTACATAATTAAAAATGCTGGTTAATTCAGATAGGGAGAGGTGTTAATTTAAATGTATCTTAACCTCCTGATCTGTTGGTATGCTAACATTTAGGAGAGAACTCTTGTTAGGAGAACTGCTGGCACATTCGTTAGAGGCTCACTGTAGATTTTTGGTGCATTTGGAACTAGGAAAATGTCTAATTACTCAGATGACTAGGTACATTCAGAAGTGCTTGTTTGGAGGCTTTGTTTTGACTTTGTTTGAATAGCACAGAATGCCTAACATTTTACACCGAAGGAAATTGAACACAAATGAGCGCACAGGATAGGCTTTAAAAAAAATCGCTAAGGCAATGTTGAATATTTGAGATGCATGAGGAAAAGCATCCACAACTGAGCGATGGAAATGAAATGCTTGGGGTAAAATGCAGTGGCCAAAACCAACCCCTTTATTCTTAGAGCCAGGACATCCTGTTTCTCCTAGTCTTCATGGAAGAGATCAAGACCAAAATAACAGTACTTTGGGAAAGATCAAGTGATCGCTTAGTGCTCCCCATTTAAATCCTATCACAGCAGTTACTAAGTTTGTCACTTTGTACAATACTACTGAATGTAATTTGGACTCTTGTATTTAGTGGAAAAAATTTTCTGTCTAGAGGCTGAGTGGTTGTTGGAGTCAAACTTCCAGTTAAACCTACTTTGAGGTCATCTTTTAGCTGATGTAAGATGAAGCTTGTGCATGTCAAGAACAGTTCTGAAAAAGTCTTAAAATCTCCAAGCTGCTGGCGAAAGGTCTCTGGATGGGGCTGTGCATGGTTTTCATCTGGACGCTTTGCACATGGCCAGTGCAGAAGGGCGTTGGGAGTGGAAGGGCTGCTCTTTCGAAGAGCTTCTTTCCTTGCCTTCCGCCAAGTGAAGGTGCCCAAGGGACCTTCCCCTCGTGTTCCCTGGCAGGTCTGGCCATGCTCCTGCAGCCCTGCGTGGCAGGAGGCGACCCTGCAGCTGCTTGTCCATGAAATAAAAGCTCTGTCGAATGGAGGTGTTGATACTCCACCTTTCATCAGCTCTGAGCCTGCGGATGATTTCTGTGGCAAGCTTGTGGCTGTATCAAATTAGCTATGAAATGATTTGCATAATAGATTAATCAACCAGCAATAAAACATCCCTCTTTTCTGCCAAGAAAAGAAAAGCAACAACTCAGCTGTTACAAGAGGCCATTATGTTCCTTGCAACCCTTAATCTTTCTTTTTCCAAGAGCACTTTGTGTTTTGGCCTCACGCAGGAAGCTGGCCTGCTCACTGGCTTCATTTGTGTCACATCTTGGCAGCTTTTTCTAATTCTTTTGGGCCAAATTTTGCCACCGTTATGGTGACCTTCTAGGGAGGGTATTTCCTATGGAATTGGTGGCCGGCTGCCAAATGACTCTGTATTGCCAGGTCCTCCATTAGCCTTCGTCTTTCCATTGACTTACTAAAGAGAGCGAAATTCCTCTCGTCCCCTTGTGCTCCTTCAGAACTGCCCCATTTCCCCGGGAAGTTGGGGAGCAGGAGGACAAGGGGGAGTGGGGGACCTCAAAGGGCACGTAACGGTGAGTGTGCAGGAAGTGGCCACTGTATTTATTTTTCCTGTGTTTCAACCTCCCTGTAAGGCAGCTATATGAATTTCCTAACTTGTATGGGCCTCCTGTGGCTCCAAACATGACATCTGTTGTGTCCTTGCTTGGTCGAAGAATGCCACCTCCTAAACAGTGCTGGGGGAGTTTTAGTCCGAATGGATCCTAACATGCAGATGATAAGAGGCTTAACTGCCTAATTGAATGTGATAGCGTGAAGCTCCTCTCATGGTGAGGTTTAATTGGATTATAGTACTGTACAGTGATGTGGAGGCTTGCAGGGCATGCAGCCAGCTTCACAAGGAGAGAGTGGATCCTTGCTAATCACTCATTTGTTTAAAACAATGAATTGCCTAGAGAGCTCTGGTGGGCATGCTGCAGCCAGTAGCCCTGGAGGAGGGATTCCTCAAAAATGAGAGTCGTCGATGACTACTGCACGTGCAGACCCTGTCCTTGTGTCAGTGCCACTGTAGTAGAGGGTCTGCAGATCTGCCTGGTGGGCCGGAGTCTGGGGAAAGGAGGAGGAGATGTGCTCCTTGTGTTTGGAAAAGTAGATGCGTGGGCTCTCTTGTTGCATGCTGGAGCCTGGAACCCGTTTCCTCCTCTAGAACCCCTTCAGCCTTTCCTGCAGTGCATTGCGTGGCTGTGTCACTTGTCACGAGCTGTGCCTTACTTCTGAGGTGGCCTGCTTGTTCCTTCTCATCTAGCAGCTGCAAGTCTGCAGGCCAGTCTGGCTTCAAGCGCAGTTTCTTGCAGGGCAGTAACTATTTTTGATCAGAAGCTCAAATGCCAGCGTTGGATCTCCCCTGCCCCAGTGGGAAAGCAATCTAATTTTTAAAATGTGTAGCAAAAATAAAAATCAGAGCAGCTTGTATGCTGTGAAGTTTGCTTGGTGGAGGCTCTCATGCGTATAAACTAGAGCTGGGGTCTGCAAGCCAGAAAGTGTGCTGTTGCTTGCCTGTCTCGGGGTGGTGCATGGTGGCTGCTGCACCTTTGCAGCACCTGTGTTTTGGGTGCAGCTTCTGGAGGCTGTGTGCTTCGTGGAAGTCACTGTCTGCCTGAACTGCAGAGTGGCTGTTCTTGGGGGGTTTTGCACTGAAAGAAAGAGGGTTTGGGTTACTGATATTTCATAAAATTTTGAAGTCTGCATGGTTGCTCAGATCTTATTTCAGAAGAGTTGTCAAGGAAAATAGCGTTTGTTCTCCTGTAAGCAGGCAGATTAGCATAAAATATCAACTTTGATGTTGTGCGCAGTGTGCTCTTCATCCATAGACTCTGTGCTGGTTTGGAGAGTTAACTGTTTTTGTCTTAGACTTTTGAACATGCTGGGAAATGCCCCCGAGGACGGTGTGTGCTGTTTGGGCAGGGAACAGCACTGGGACACTGGGAGGTTTGATCAATTCACCCTGTTTCCTGCAGTGGCTCATCTGAACTGTTAAAGTGAAATAGATAAATGTGATCATTTTGCAGTTGCTGGGAGGTGGTAGTGTAGCCACCGTCTCCCCTGTGCTCTTAAGATGTGTAGGACTCCCCTCAAGCTGTGGTTTGGTCTAAAGGTAAACCAGCTCCCCTCTCCTGCTAGTTCATGTTTTTGGGCAGTCAGGTGCTCTGGACCTTGTAGGAGGTAAGTGGAAGAGAGTAGGGAAGAGGGAACACGGGTGTTTAAGCAAAACCTGCAGAGCCTGCAGGTTCTCCTGGGCCTTGGGAAGGTAGCTTCTTCTGTTCTAAAAAGAAAAAAAAGGAATGAACCTGGTGATCCAGGATGGATTTTTTTAAATTTATGTTGCTGGGGAGAGGTGGAGGTTTGAAGGTATGAGGCTGTAGAGGAGGGAGGGATCAAGTGTGTGCCTGTGTGCAGGGTGAAGGGAAACATGTTTTCACCGCTCAGCAAAGTACTTTATTTTGCTGTTAAAAATCTTCTGAAGACAGACACTGTCTCCTTCCATCAGATCCCTTTGCTCTGTTAAGCTTGACTGTTCAAAACTCCTTCCCTGCTCTTTTTATTTTTCTATGAAGCCACTGTAGTGTGAGGGGTTGGAGGTGCTCCTCGCTGATGGTAAGTAAATGTCATGTGCAGGAGGCAGATTTCTAAAGGGATCTTCACCTCTGCAGGGAAACATGTGACATGGGAAAACCACGGAGCTCATAATGTGGTTCTGGTCTGTGTTTCAAGGCTTTCTAGTGCAGGGCTCATTAATGGCCAAAATGAGTGGCAGTTTGCACATACACTTATCTGATATGTGTTTCCCAACAGGCACTAGGCCAGATCTAGATATAGAGCAGAGAATAACCCCCATCGAGAGATTCTTAGGAAGCCTTATCTATATATAGCCTATATAAGTCTGTATCCCCCTTCTGCTGAGAGGACAATGTGCCTGGGAAACGTGGTTAATGCAGATGTACCCCAGCTTCTGAGAACCAGGCAAAGGTCCACAAGTATCACATCTGCTGTGTCCAGTGTGAGTGATCCCTAACATGTCCTGGCTCCTGCTGCGGTGTGTTGCGGTGGGGAATTCTCTGCTGAGGGCCCCAGCTGCACTACCCTGTGCTGTGACCGTGCTGTTGTGGCGAGCTGGTGACATGCTCCTGCGGCCAGCTAGGCTTATCCTCTGTGGGAGCCCGCAGCAGCCACCGGCCAGAGGGAACAGCTACAAAGGCTGGGGCACATCGTTTGTGCTGAGCTGATGGTGCCTGCACCTTCAGAGCATATTGGTCTGTTGGGTGCTCTCATTAAAGTGGTGAGATCGTAGCTTGGCAATGACTTGTCATGAAGCAGCTCTTGTAGGATTTTATTCAAATGCAATTCCCTTTCTTGCTGCTTACCAGGGTGTACCATGAGAGGAACCTGCATGGACATACTGCTTCTTCTGGAATGAGAAACAATTTGCAGTGCTCAGCCCACCTGCTTCATCCTAATGCAGAAGGAAGAAAAAAAAAAAGACTAGCAGGTGGCTTAGATCAGAAGTGGGAACACACAGCGAGGTGGACAAGGCTGCCCTTTCACACAGCAGTGTGGTCTCCTTTTAATTTATGTGGGGATGCAGTTTCACAATTAGGATGTCTGAGGCCATTCCCAGCCAGCCTTCCTTTCCATATAGTATGCGACTTTTTCCAACTGGTGCACCACTGGGTTTTGTAGCTGTCCTGGCAGCTGCTGAGGGCCAGCCGTGGAGGAGCACAGCCTTCTTTCTACTGCAGAGAGTTTGCTGTCCACCTAGCATTTTTGCAGTGTGTCCTGAAACTGAAGAAGTGAGAGTCTGGGGAGCTTTGTACCAGCTTGAAGCGTGAATAGCTTGTGAGGTTCTGTTGGACCTGCTGGAGGCATGGCTTCTCTTTGGATGCTTTTGGCTCTGGGATTGTGGATCTAGGTCTTTCTTTTTAAAAGAGCAGCCCTGTTTTCTACGCTGAAGAGGCTGATTCCTTTCTCATGTCTTTTAAGGAACTGGTCTGTCAGTGTGACTCTTAACCCTCTTCAGGCTGGAAGCTTGACAAGATGGTGCTCTGCCTTTCCTAAGCCCATGAAAGTCATAGGGCTGTTGGAGGACATCTCCTCGCACACATTTTTACAAATATAGCAGGATCGTTTGAGGTCACTCGGTCTTGAGTTTCTTCAGGGAGAACACACTTCAGCTGGAGGCTGTGCCAGAGCTAGATTTGACTGCCTCTGGAGAGGCTGTTCTGAAAATGGGTGTCTATAACATGGGGTCTAATCTCAAGACAATCCTGCAAACTTTCCAGTTCATCAGATAGGCGTGCAGAGTCTTTATTTCACCTTGTCACACGTGTCCTGATTTCACTGCTGCCTCAACCATGTGAACTCAGCGGTTTGTAACAGGGACAGGGATGTTACCATTCTCAGCAGAGCACATGTAGTATCCATTTGCCGGCTGTGGGAGCCAGCATCAGGGTCCCTACCATTTTACCATTCCATCTGTGCAGTGGGTAGTTGTGGGTGTAAGACACTAAGCATTTACCAGTCCTCTGTCTGTTACAGCAAAGCTCCAGTAGCTCTCTCACTGAAGAGCTTTCTCAGATGAGCATAGAGCTGTGCATACTGTCCTGACACTCTTCAGGTAAGGTTATAGCTAGCTTTCACCAGCCCCTCTGAGGGGCCGATGTGTCTGGTGGCTCTTTGTAACCTACCCACTTAGGCTGCTGCTTGCCAGCACCTTCTGCCAGTGCAAGCATTTGAGAGTGCACGTGGTAAAGCAGACCAGGGGAGGATTTGGGGGGTAGAGGTGAGGAAGCGGGTTGTGTTTCAGTTGGATCAGTTCTCTGCTGTGCTTTGCTGCATGATGGTCCAAATGGTTGTGCAGGCAGAGTGCGGGGATGAGGATGGAGCAGGTAACCCATTTAATCTAGTGCTGCTGCTGGAAAGGCATCAAGTGGAAGCAATAAGTGGTTCTGCATGCTCCCAATGTATGCACCACATTTCTAATTTAGCAGAGCTTCTCTTTAGGCTGGGGAAATGACTTTTAATGCTTGTGGGAGGAGAAGTCTAGCCCCTTGTTTAGAGGCTTGTGTTTTAGCTGCATGCTAGAAACCCTGGGTGGTCCGAAGACTTGTGTGTGTTCTCCAGCTCGGGGCTGCTGTTGTCAGAGCTGCAGAGTGGGTCGAGGGGAAGAGGTGGTTGCGGTGGAGGTGGTCTTTCCTTCTTTTGGTCTCTAAGGGGAGGTCTCTGGTGGGAAGAAGGTTTTGGGAGCTAGGCTCTTTGCAAGGAGATTGTCAGGCACTTTCTAACTTGAATAATTGACAGTGTAACCAAAGCTACTGGAGATTGTTGGGGATGTAACTGAATCTTTCACACCGATTCTTATGCAAATTCAAACATGTGCTCCTGGTTTCTAATGGGACACCTACAAATACGACTGGCTCCATTCAGAACTCGGCATCCATGCACTGGATCTTTAATGGCTAATGACTTTATAGTAAGAGCACGACTTGCAGAGCTGCATCTGTAACAGTTTCTCAGTGCTGCTCCTACCTGTACACATGAAGTTTCCCTGTAGATTTTAGGTAAGTGACCTGTGGAAGTTCTGGCACATCGTTTGATGTGTTTGGTGCTGAAAATGTCCATTGCCATACTGCTCTGGTTCAGTAGCAAAATGAGCTTGAACATTTCAATGCTGTTTTCTTTGCTGATGTGTTGGGGCTCATTGGAGGTAAATTAAATGACTTTGAGTTCTGCAGAAAATAATTTGGTGTATGGAACACTGAGTGCAAATAATCTTAAGTTTCTACCCAGTAAATCTATGACCGTGAGTTGATGAGCACATTTGGTAAGTGTTATTTTGGGTTCCTGGGGGGGAGACTGGTGTCTGCAACCTCCTGGCATAGCTTCAAAATTAGGCTTGTTTTTTTCATAAATATGCCACGTGCTAATGGAGTAGTTGGTCAAAACCATGTGGGCTTAATTTCTTTAAAATATAAACAGCCTAGAAATGTTTGTTTATGTACAAAATATCCAGCCAGTGACTGTAAGCATTTCCATGTTTCTACAAGAAATGAAGGTAATTATATAATAAGCAAAGATTCATATGGCTTAACTTGTCTCCCATCTGGCGTTAGTTAAATTGATGTTTGCGTCTGCATGACCTCTCAGGGTGGAGAGAAACGATGAAAATAGAAAACATGGCTGAAAAAGACCTTCCTAGGTCATCTTCTAGCCCGTGTAAAGGCTGGAGCAGCTCCACTGAACAACCCCTGACAACTGCTTGGAGGAGTGACTATTCCCCCTCTGCCATGGTCCGTGTTACTGGGTAGGTATTGTAAGCGTTTTAAAACGGTTGACCGAGGAGTTGCCTGTCCTGTATGCAGTCCTTCCCCAGTGTATAAATTTATATTCAGACTAAATAGATTAACTACAGCAGGAAGAGCTTCCTTCTTAAAAGAAAGCTATTGTTAGAGCATCACTTATAATAAATCTCTAGTACTTCTAATCCAGCTCTCCTCCCATGGCCCTTTCCACCCTTCCGTCTGCCTGCTGATTTACAGTTTGCAGGGTCTGCTCTGGGTTTCTTGGGACTGTCGTGCAGCCTTCCTCTGTGGTTTCTTCCTCTTGGATGAGCAGTTTTTAGTGTCAAAAGGATCATTCCAAAACGTCCCCTTTTATGAAAATATACCTGCATGCTTTCTAACTGGTAGAAAGATGATATGCTGCTTTCCCGATCAAGTTGCACCCAGTGCCTTAAAATGAAGGATTTGCAAGGAAAGCTGAGAACTGCAAGGACTGGATCATACATATTTCATGTTGCTAGTGTCTTGCTAGGGGCTGAACTCCCTTTTATTTGCTCTTCTACCTCTTCCCTGTGCTGCACCTGTGAGTGTGCCAGAATTTAAGGTGCTCCGATTTCTCTTTCAGGCTGGCGGGATCTGTATCTTCTTTCTGCCAGGATTCTGCTTTATTTTGCTTAACAGAGTTGAAGACCGTTAATGTAGCTTTGTCCTTGCTTCACAAATAGACTTCTGAGTGTCTCCAGGTACTTGGATAAGCTTTGCCTGCTTGTGTTCAGTCCCAGTGAGGAACTGAGACAGCTGCTTGCAGATACCAAAGCAGATCAGAGGATTTTTTCCTCCCAACATGTAGCATTCAGCAGCTCAAGTGTAAATCTACTCACTGAGATAAAACTGTGGTGGTTCTTTACCCTTGGTCCATGGGGTGTGCTTGAGGACCAGAAGCTTGGCCAGTGCTTAGTTCAAGCAAGTGGGTAGAGCTTCTTCCAGGGAGAAGGGATTTCAGAGGTGGATTTTCTCAGTTCAGCCAGCATGCTCCTGTTTTTCTGACATGTAAATGGCAGGTCCTGCTGGGTGTCCTTAAAAAAGTTTATAATAAGCTTTTGCTGTTCATTCAATTGTTTCCTTGTTCCACGATCATATCCTAAACGTACATGCAGCCTGGCAGTGCTTAGCAGCTCTTGTTTATGTTCCTGCTGCACCTGCATTCAAGGCCAGCTTTCTGGTGTTGGTCCCTTGCCATGCATGTGTTGAGCGCAAAGTGCTCAGCTCTTCTTGGTGCCTGCACAGATGCTAATGGTACTGCATTTTGAAGATGCATCTGCCTTGTCTGGGTTTGGATGCTTAGGTTTGCTTTGCAGCATTGCTCTCCTGAAGGTCTGAGTAGCCTGGTGCCTGGTGTTTCTGCCTTTGAACAGTGCTAGTGTTCAAGAGGATCTCTGGATGAAAAAACCTGTTGCACCCAGGTGCTCGAGTACATGCTCTGGTCCAGAGATGGGTTGTGAGTAGGGTTAGCCTGACCTCACCAACGTCCCAGCTGCGTGCTGCCTCCTGCGTTCGTGCGGTATTTACTTCTCTGGCTTCTCTCAGTGTTGCCGCAGGCCACTGCTGTGGTTTTGAGCTGTGAAAGCAACGCGTAGTGCTTGGCTTCCCAGCAGACTTAGAGTCAGTGCATGCTTTCCTGCAGAATGGGTCACTGTAAAACTATCTGGTGAGTATCGGTAAAGTCGTACAGTTCTTCACAGGGCTTCTAGGGAGGCGGGGAAAAGGTTGCTTTGTATCTTGTGTACTTTTTAGTGCCGTGTAAATGACTCTGGCAGTAAAGCAAGCAACTTGCTCAGGAATCCTGCTTTCTTAGCTCTGACTAGCAGTGTGCTGGATACTGGGCATGTGTTTGTGTGAGGCTGCCACCACGGTGAGCTCTCAGAGGTAGCTCTTGGTTTAGGACAACCGTAAGATGATTTCACTCTGCTTTTCTTCTGCTTCCACTAGGTTGTTGTATTTGTCTCTGGTGGTGGTCAAATTTGCTGATGGTTCATATTTTAGCTGGGAAAAATGCCCCTTGTTGGGATTCTGGTATGTCTGTATACAATCAAAAATGTTGAGTGGGCTGGGAATAGCTTCCAGCAAAGTTGTATCAGTTTCTTGGAGCTCTTTTGTTCGGTAGAAATTCCTTTCTTTTCTCTCCCCCTTCCCACCCCCCTGACAGCCCACCTCTTCTCTACAAGGACATGCTGAGGTATAATTCACAATCGTGTGACTGAAGTGAAATATGCACAGCTGCAAATGCATTTTTAAATGATACTTGATTGTTAAGGCATGTCTCTGAACAGGTTTGCAGTTCCAGTAGCCAAGTGATCCTCTTTCAACAAAGAGGATTTTGTTGAAAACACTTGACTTCGATTTTTATCAAGCTCTGAGAGTGTTTTGAGCACTTGCTACTTTTGCATGCAGATAGGAAGTATCTGGAGCAGGGTAGATCCACAGTGGGGAAATATGTTAGATGTGTCCCTGTGAAAAGGGTACGTAGTTGAGTTTTCCTTTGCTCTCCCTGCATTGTACTGCAGAAATCATATGACAGCTGGAGTACAATAAAGGACACATTAGACAAAAGTTTTATTGATGTTTGAAGCATCAGGAATATCCAGTCTTGCATGCTGCAGCTCTCCTCTACCTTCCCACTGAATGGAGAAATTTTGCAACTCTCTTTACTCTTTGGATCCATCAGACTTGATGCTTTTGTGATTTCTTGCTTTTTATGGTTCTTAACAAACCCCAGCAACAGAAAAGGCAGACCGTTTTCTGTCACAGTCACTATGGCCCAGGGCTGCCAGGGTTTGGTATGGGGCTTACTGAACCACAGTCATACTAAGAGCCGATGTCTGTTTATAGGTAAGTTGAAACAGATTTATTGACATCTAGGACATCACAGAAGGCTTGTACCAGTTTAAAGGCAGAATTTGGTGTAGCTTAGTGTGAACAATTCTCTAATCTCTGGAAATTCAACACTTCATTGTGTCTCCCACAGTTGCTGTCTCTTGAACTGTGAATTCAGGCTCCTTCTCTAGCTTTTGTTTCTCTGTTTTCTGTCCTCTGCCAGCAGACTTCTGCTGCTCCTGCTGA
The DNA here is from genome assembly GCF_000699105.1 of Pygoscelis adeliae. Lineage (NCBI taxonomy): Eukaryota > Metazoa > Chordata > Aves > Sphenisciformes > Spheniscidae > Pygoscelis > Pygoscelis adeliae. The sequence continues at coordinate 4,677,465 of NW_008824411.1, read as the reverse complement.
CAGTCTCCTGGGCTATCTTGGTTCCAAAATTATCACCAGATTTTTCCAAGCTATTGCATGAGTAACTTTGGGCTTTTCTCCTGTGAGTGAATTCACACTCTCCACCAGCCCTCCAAGAGGACCTGCTCTGAGTAGAAGCTAATCTGTGTTTGAGATGGTACATCTACAAACAGAGGACCCTGCTGACTATCAGTCAAGGGGGGCCAACTGTCTCTGCAGTTGGCTGATCAGTGTGAAAACAGAGAAATGACTTAGTAATTTGTAATTATATGAACATTTATGTGTGGTCAGAATTCTCGTATACGTAACATACGAAAATCTCTTCATGAAACAGTTGTAGCATGCACTCTCCTTGGCTCCAATGTTTCCCTTCAGCCAGTTTCGAGGTGCTTGCTGTGAGCTTATGAGCTGACCTTTGCTTCACAGTGGTGGAGATGAAGCCTCAAAATAAACACCTGGGGAGTGGTAGCAAATCTACGCTGGCTCTCTGGAGAGCTTGGGCTCACCAGGATTGTGGGAGCCCCAAAACGACTTTTCTTGTTAGGGAAATATGATTTCTTCAGAGATGTGGATTTGACTGCCTCAGTGCTGACTATCATGCCAAACCATGGCCTGGGAGACTTCTTGCAAATTGCATGCAAAATCTTAAAATAGGAGGCATTATTCTACTATTTGTAAGATGATGTCGTAGCTTAGCCCCAGTCGGCAACTGAGCATCACACAGCCGCTTGCTCACCCTCCACCCCCTCCACCCCACCCCCCCCCGGTGGGATGGGGAAGAGAATTGGAAGAGTAAAAGTGAGAAAACTCGTGGGTTGAGATAAGAATGGTTTAATACTTGAAATAATAAAATAATAATAATAACAACAACAATAAAAAATTGTAATGGAAAGTAAAACAATGGGGGGACGGATGACAAAACCCGGGAAGGAAAAAAAAAAACCCCAAAACAAGAGGTGATGCAACCGCTCACCGCCCACTGACCAACGCCCAGCCAGTCCCCGAGCAGTCATCATTGCTCCCCGGCTGACTCCCCCCAGCTTATATACTGAGCATGACGTCACATGGTATGGAATATCCCTTTGGCCAGTTGGGGTCAGCTGTCCTGGCTGTGCCCCCTCCCAGCTTCTTGTGCACCTCCTGGCTGGCAGAGTATGGGAAGCTGAAAAGTCCTTGACTTAGTATAAACACTGCTTAGCAACAACTAAAACATCAGTGTGTTATCACATTATTCTCATGCTAAATCCAAAACACAGCACTGTACCAGCTACTAGGATGAAAATTAACTCTATCTCAGCTGAAACCAGGACAGATATGAAAAGGTGGGGATGGCCCCTCTCATCACGGCTTCAGTGTAAGTACCCAGGCTCCAAAGGAAAAGAGCATGAGGGGTGGTGGATTTGTATTGCCTTGTAACAGATGGGCACAGAGAAGCAGGTTTAATGTTTTACAGGTACTCCAACAGAGAATTTCTTGCATCATCCTTTTAAATCTCAGCTCAGTCTGCCAGATGTGGAACATTTAACAGCTTTAGAAAATGTGGTGTTTAGATTATTTGCCAGTTAGTGTATTTGAGGCTATTGGTGAAAAATCTCAGCAGTCAGAAACATATGATGTACATAAATACATTTCATGTATGACTAGCCATAGGCCCCGATGCAAAGTTTGATGTGCTTGGTATTAGCTGTCGTCATGTGGTGAAAATCAGAGGTGGAGTGTGGTCCTCTGAGTGAGGAGGGCATAAAATTAAGGATACATCCCATCCCGATGGTTGAAAAAATATTGTGGTACTCGTCCCTTTCTCATCCCCAGTGATGATCCTCAACTGTTTCTGTGACAGAAATGTTCTTTGACAGCCTGAGTATGTGGCACCTGCTTTCAGGATGCTCCTTGCCTTATTTATAAATAGAAGCACTGACCACAAAATGATGCCGATACCCATTCCTTGCTCTTAGCATCACTGTCACGTTAGTGTTAGCTGATTGCATCAGGCAAATGTTTTAGAAGAGAACATTTTCAGGGACCTGAGACTGGTCTGGCTGTAGAGTTTGGTCTCTATGAGTGATCTCATGGTGTAGTCCTGTTCACAAATGGAGTAACTCTATCTTAATGCTGGATAAGGCTCCTCGGTAATCCCTCCCAGCAGTGAACCTTAATATCCTGCAGAGGAAGAGTCGCCTCGCATCCAGCCTCTGCTCGTTCGTGCCTCATTTACCTCCACCTGCTTATTCTGTAGAGCATCTACAGTTTATCTTGATAAATCTGGGTTCAGTGGGAACTCATAGGCCTGATGAAAGGTTGTGAGGACTGAATGGGTTATGATTGTTATAAATCACTTACTATTTCATTGCTTATATTCAGCATTAAAAATCTTATGGGAGTCTGGAACAAGTTCTGAGCAGTGAAGACCAGTGTTTCGGAACACCTTGTGTCTATCACAGCTTACTGTTTTGCTTGTTTACACAGGTCACTCATATTTTAATAAACATTCTTGACAAATTGAACTAACAAATTCAGGCATTTAGTTTGCTTTGCTGCTCCCTTATTGCTTTCAGGAATGAAATATCACCAGCAATGATGCTGAAGAAATGTAATATCTAAATAATATGGAATCTCTGCTTGCCAGCTCAACTTCCGACAACTGCTGAAGAGGTTTAGAATATTAAGCAAATGCAAATGTTTTTCCAGAGCAAATCCCTGCGTTCTGCCCGCTACTGCAAGTGTTTGGCACTGGTGGTTCTTCTGAACTCCTTTAGTAAAAATTGTGTTTCCTTTTTTCCCTGATCAACTTAAAGGTGATGTAAGCTTTCAGTAAAGAGGGTAAGCCAAGTCTGAGTTGCCAGGTTTTCTCCCTTTTCCATGAGAAATGCAGTGAAATCTCAGTCACGAGGGGTTTTTACAGAAAAGAAAACAAATAGAAAACCTTGTGCTGAGTTATTTCCAAACAAGTGCTTTCTTTTTCAGTAGCGGCTCTTTAAAGTAGAGCATACAGAGTATATTTAGATGTGAAGAGAAAGATGGGGGGGGAAGACATTTTTAAAGTGTTGTTGAGAGACATTTTGAGATCACCTGGAGACTGGGAGTTTCCCTAAAGGAAGCTGCTCTCATTGAGAGGGGATCAGAAGTGCTCTGAACACCTGAGCTGTTTGCAACCCCACTGCAAGGCCTGGAAATGCATCTCCTCCTGGCCACCCCCCAGGCTATAAGGACAGCTTGGTGGAGCGGGTTCCTTCCCATTCAGGTGTCTCCTCAGAGTGGGGGGAAGATGTTTGATGTAGTTTTTGTCAATGCTAAATCTGCTGGTGCTGCACTGTAAAGTAACCTCCATGGGTCAGCTTTAAAGGCTACAAGAGATCCTAGTTTCTGTTCATTAGTGCACTTTTGGTGGGTTCTGTAGTTTTCAAGGCCCTTGGTGGAGAGCTTGTGTTGTGCTTGACAGCAGGCTAGGCACTGCAGTCTCTGTAAGCCTTTTCAGTCCAGTTCGGCTGGTTTTGGAAGTTAAAATATCGCTTCTGGTTACTGCTGAAGTTTCTTCCCTGGCAGTACTGGTGGTAGTTTCACTTCAGCCATCTTGTTCTTCCATCAACCTAAGTAATATGGCTAACTTTTTGGCTTTTAAAATCTCACCAGATCCCTTATTCCTGTTCTTCGGGGACTTCCTTCCCAGCTTGTCTGTGCTCTTCTGAGCACTCTAGCAGGCAGTGTGCAAATGAGCAGCCACTGCCCAAAATATTTGATGGAAGAAAAGCAAGGGATAGGTGCTGGAGCACAATGCAGCTTCAACCAAAGGCATCAAGAGGCATTTCTTTCCTTGCAAGGAGTGCTGAACGCTTTTGCATTTTCAGACCTTTTTTGACCACTGTTAATATTGCAAAGCTTCTCTCAGTTTGCCCCTTCCTTTCTGGGGAGACAAATCTGCAAGGGATAGTACATTTCAGCTGTCTTACCCTTGATGTTTTGTTCCAGTTTGAGGGATGTTAACCAGTGTTTCCAATGTGTTTAATGCTGAATAGAGTTCCCCAGCTCTAGTGGCAGGATCTGGAGTTCTTTGTGAATTATATTTAGCGCTTATGGAGGCTGCTTTGTCAGCTGTGTGTTGTTGCCTTGTGAAAACTGGCACCATTCAAATCTAAATAAATGCTTCTGGGAAAGAAGAACCTTCCTTTTATAACTATTTTAATGTGTTTGATTTGGAAGCATCCTTTGAGCTGTGGCCAGAGAGCAAATCGGTTGTCAGCCTTGCGGTCCCCCGTTCGAAGTACCTGTGCACAGATGAGCCAGTGCTGTGGGGCTCAGAGGGACTCGGTGCTTGTGTGCCACGGTGCTGTCAGAGCAAACAGCTGAGGTGCTGTGAGCATTATGCAGGATGTCTGGTACAGCTGCAGGAATTGCTCTTCATGGACCTGGTGGTTCTCCTAACCTTCCTTCCGACCTGCTGTTGAATACATTGGGGCTTGGAGTTGCAACTTTCCCTTTGCTGCTCCTTCCCCGTAGTTTGGGTTACGAGTGCTGTATTTTGGAACCTCTGCGTGCTGGAAAGAAATCATACTTTGGGGTGCTATATAGTTGTCCTGTGTTTGAGACATGATGAGAATTGTGCAAAAAATTATATTTCTAACTTAGGTAACAAATTCTGATATCTCTTTGACCATCATCCCTTTCATCTCTGGAGTCAGGGGAGGAGGGAGCCAGCGTTAAACATGGGGCAAGTAAAGGAACAGCCTAGACCATTGGCTCTGTGAGGTATTGGGGTGACTGGCTGCACTTGCTGATCTTGAAGAAGGCCAGAATGGCGAGCTTTGACAACCTTGCTGCAATGAGAACAGCATTGCGATCTGTGAAGTGTTCTTCTAGTCTGAAAGCAAGCCTGCCAGCAGGATGCTTTGCATATTTGATTGCTGTGCTGGCTGATACCAAACGTACCATCAAAGTTCACAAATGTTTTTCACTGCTGCTAGCTGCTCTGCCTTTACCCTTATAGGACATTTTGAGTTCTCAGTAAAAAAGCAAACAGCCATTTGGGCTCTAAATTATGCCTGTGTGGTTCTCCCATCTTGTTTATTTCAGGCCATATTGCAAACTTCACAAACAAACCCTGTTCATCTGGCTCTTGATGCAACTGGTTTAAATCAAGGTTACAGAATGACGGTCTGTTAGGAATGGGCCACCTGCCCTGGCTTTGCTGCCTTGGGTCCAGATGGGTCAGCAAGAGAAAAGCAAGCTTAAAAAAACAAAGAGAAAAACCCACCCCCAAAAGCAAAACTCCTTTAAAAAAACTCCTACAACAGTTTTCAGAAAGTCTGTTTATTCAGAATGGTGTATGGTGGTTGTCTTTCAGAGAAGCACCAAGTCTTAAGAACTACATGCCATCAGGATCTTGGCTTTGACTGGGAGGGCCACATGTCTGACTGTGGCTTGTGAACGGCGCAGCATTTGGGGATGGCTGAGTGAGAAGTAATTTGATGCAACCCATGGTGTGAGCCTGTCTGGTCTCTGGAGTGACAGGCTGTTCAGCTCGCCTCTGCATCAGAAAGTGTCATGGAAACTACTCGAAGTGGAGAGAAGTAAGGCAGAGAGATGGCAAATTGTTCATGCCCTGAGAGCAAGCTCTGATTTGGGGACACCGAGAAGCCATCTGTTTTTCTTTGCCTGCTTTCTTAGCTGGAGGCTTCCTAGTCCTGATTTCTCATGATGAAGAGATCACAGTGACGGGCAACCCAAGCAGAACTGAGCTCTTTGTTACAAGCTCTTCTGACATGGTCCGAAGTCAAAGCTCCTGTTGGCATAGTTCTCTCCTCTTCATGGGGGCTTTTGATGACTGATTTACAAAGGGGAAGATCAGGATATTTCAGGCTGAGTCCTGGCCTCTAATGATTTGGAGGCCTTGGGTACAGCATGTGCTGTAGCTGGGACTGTGGTGTCTCCCTGGGGTACCAAGTGGCTAACAGGAGTGTGCAGAGAGCACAGCACCAGGTGGCACGGCAGCAAGCTCTCACTGTGGGTTGTTCAGCAGTGGGAATGAGAAAGAGGATAGCACCTAGCATTTTGAAAGTAGTCAAGTGCAAGAGTGTTTGGAGGCCTGTGCTTCCTACTATCAAAAAACCCCCACAGAATACTGAAACAGCCTGGCTGGTGCAGGACCTCCCTCTGAATCTGCCTGCGCCCAGATGCATGCCAGCTCCTTGCTGCTGAGTGCATACAGGCTTGAGACGGGGCAGGTGAAGGAGGATTTGCCATCAGACTACTCCGGAGGAGAGTGAGGAGGAACAAGCAGGCTGACAGAGGAGCTGGTCTCATTTGTTGCATGGTTGCAGGGAGGTGGTCACGTGTGGTCTGTGACATCCCTAGTTGCTGTGGAGACATTGCAGTTCCCAACCTGATGCTGCTGCCGCTGCGTTTGGGGATGCTGTGCTCAGCGTTGAGGCATGGATGTGGTGGAGGAGAGGGCAGGGGAAAGAGTGAGGGTTATCATCCAGGCAAGGCACATGCTGGAGAAAACATGTGCCTTGAGGCATTTTCTTTAACCCTTTAATCTCACTGACTGGTGCCTCTTAACAGAGCTAGCTACCACTGCAAGGATTTCCTCTGGTGTATGCTGGAAGGCTGGGCACTGTCTTTGTTCTTGCAGCCGGCTGCAGCACTGTCAGCTTGGGAGGGGGATGCTGGTACAAATGAAGGCAGAGATGTGCTGCTCCGTGCTTTGCGGCAAGCTGTGGACAGATCAGGAAGCCTTTAGCTGTGATGGTCCTTCTCATCTGCTGGCTACTTTGTGCAGCTCCCGCTAGTCCCAGAGGGTTCAGGGGCAGATGGGAACTGCTCCTGGCAGGCAGGGAGAGTGTTCCCATAGCATGCCTGGAATAGCCGATCCCAGTGATCAGCCTGCTGCGTGACAAGTGCTGCTGTCTGGGGCAGGGGGCCAGCGAGGAGAAAGCAGGTTGCATAAGAAAGGCATGCAAGGGAAGGGTGAGCCAGGGAGGGGAGAGCTGCTGGGTTTGTTCCAGCTGTGAAAGTCTTTCTTCTTCATCCCCTACCCCCCAATTTGTTTTTGCATTCCTCCTCCCAGAGTCTCCTTTTGGTTTGGGGCGTGATTCGTTTGCTCATTTTTGTATACGCTTTTGTGCCATTTGGTAAGGCATGTGGTGGGAGCTGCCCTCCACCCTGGCTGGCTCACATAAGCTTAGTGGGTTGTGCCTTTGTTTTGTTGCTGGCTAGCTGAGAAATGAAGCCCTAGCTACAGAAATGGCTTGACCAACTCACATCCTAAAAGCTCCCCCTCCCTGACGTGCTACTTTGACTGCTCTCATTAGGTGCTCAATTGGGAGACTGGCATTTCAGTGCTGCGAGGCTTTCTGGGCAAGAGGCTGTACTGCGGTGCATGGGGGTGCATGGGTATCGCATACAAGCTTGTTAGACCCGCAGCTACTGCTGGCCTTTGGGCAGATGGATGTGGCTATGCCTGGTCTGTCTCCGTCTTGCTGTTCATTCCTTGGTGGTGGTGCCTCTGGTTACTCCAGCTACTACTAAATTAATACAACAAATGTCAGATGTGTTTGTGTCATCTGTAAAATAGAAAATGTAATCCTGATGGTCTGTCAAAGGAGCCTTAACCATGAATCAGCTTTTAGTTATTTGCTGATGTTAGTCTTTAAAGCTAATAAAACACCTTCCTATTGCCTCAAAACTTTAAAAACGTTGATCAAACCTAATCCGCCAGTACCATAGGCTCTTTCATTGATGCTCACTTTGGTGTCAGGATGCCGTGCAGTCCTGGTGTTCTGGATGATGGGTTTGAAAGAGGCAAGCCAGGAGAGGTGTATTTAACTAGTCTTGCGTCTGTGCTTGGGTTTGCAGGCAGCACGGTGTGAAAACATAGGTGAGTTTGTCTAACTCCTTTGCACTCCATTGTCTGTCTGAGAAACAGACCTAATGCCTGCTTTGTGTTTTGTTGGGTTCCCCCCCCGCGCAAGTCACTCTGTAAAGGGATTTGAAACCATCAAAATGAAAAGCCGCCAAATGTATAGCAGTGTGTGCAAGAACTGAGATCCCAACTGAGGTCAACAGATAGGTGAAGAGAGCTGCTTCAGCTCCCGCTGAAACAACTTCTTAAAGGGAGAGAAGGCTGCTGTTTCTCTGTAGCACAGTTCAGAGCACTTACCTAGAGGCGAGTGGTTGGTGACAGACAGGCTGACTTCCTGCCGGTGTGACTTGGAATGCATCAGGTCTCAGCCAGGTAGTCAGAACATGGTGTGACACAACTGCCAGCTTGCACAAGAAGTTTTGCTTGGCTACCTGAAGAATATGTGGAGCTGTGGAGATTTAGCTTTAACCCCTGTGGGTTTCACCAGCATCGCTGTGCGTCAGTAGTGCCCTTTCCTTTCCAGACTACTGAAGCGCTAAGAAATGAGAAGTGCCAATGGACTATGTAAACTCTGTGTTTTGTGAGCCAGAGTTATTTGGCTTGCAGGGGTCCTGATTCCTTTCTGCCTCGGGTGAATCCCCTAGAGCCAGCCAGCAATGTCTTGTCCCACTGAAGGAAGACATCTCTCAGCATTTTCCAACTGATAGTTGGATTGGAGTATCTAAGCTCAGATGTGCTTTAATCCTTGGTCATATTAACTGCATGCTGCTTCTCAAATAGCTAATGTGCCCATGCAGAATTCTAGGATCTTTTAAAAATGATGCCCCCACCCCTTTTGCATGCTCAGTTTGGAGCAGGTATATTTGTAATACATTTGAAGTGAGCAGGACAGTATTTCAGCTGTAAAAGGATAGTGTCTGGCTGTGTATGTGTGTCCTTGGTGAGGTCCTGGGTAGAGCCTGTTGCGTAAAATAAGCTGCCATCCTCTTACCTGTCTGAACAAGACCTGCTTGCTACAGCACTTCTGTGGAACTTAGTCTCTAGAATCTTAAGAGCTTAATTCTCTGTATTAATGCAGGGAAGAGGATTTCAAGATCCTTGAGAACAAGAACAATGAAAATACTTGCTCTGCAATTGTTTCCTGGCTTCTTAAAGCTTACTTGAATGGATCTGTAGCCAGAACAGCTGGCTGAAGGTTGCCGTTTAGCTTGGTGGTAAGTGTGAATGAAGGAGAAGTAAGCAGAGACTAATACAGGACTATTACGTTTCTTTGCAAGTTACTCAGGTTATGTTTCTGGCATGACAGAAGTTGGGGCGCTTGACCTCTGTCTTCTCATTTAATTTGTTCCTGCTTTGGAGCTTACCTGGGAATGGGACCAAGATTAGATCATTTTGAGGGCATTAGCTTATAACCTCTGGAAAGTGAAGAAGCATTCTTCCTGCAGCTTCTACCATTGATACCCTTGCCCGGAGGCCCCACTCTAATCCTTTAGTGGCATCAGAGGACAGCTCTTCTCCCCAAGCTAACTCTCCTAGGCCAGTACACAGCTCTGCCTTTAGCATGTAAATGCAGCAATGAGTACATCCATGTTCTTTTCTTCCTGGGCATGGGCGAAGCAGGCATAAGAAACTGCTTGTGCAGTTGGTTGTTCGTGCACTGCAAGCGTTCGTACCTTGCTTGAGCAGCTGTCTTGGAAAAATGCTGCTCAGGGCTTCTCACTCTGGCCTCTCCTGCGCAGACGCCCCTGTAGCTATGTGCAGAATGACTGTTTGTCTGGGCAAGCATGTGTGTAGGCGGGTGTCTCCCTCCACTTCTCCTTCAAGTGGCTCACGATTTATTTTGGGACTGACTTGGGTGTAAAGTGTCAGCTCAGAGCAAAACACTCAAAAGTTGAGGTTGAAAGCATTGGGGTAGGAGGCTGCTTTGCTGTCCTGAAATGCTGAAATAACTTGTGTGAGGTGAAACTGTCCAGTGACCACATGGAGACCAATTCCTTCCTTATAGCCATCGGCTGATTGAGGTTTACAGACCTCGGAGGAGAGTGCTCCTGGCATGAAATTTTTTCTCTAGGAACAATGTCTTCACAGCTTTTAACCTGGACAAAGGGTACCTGTGTAGTGAGCTAGAGTCTTCCTCCCACGGCTCCCGTCTTGCACTTCGAGTCCCTTATAGCTGTGGATGCATCTGTTATTATTCTCGACTTCTATGGGGCTTAATTAAAATACAGGTCTTTAATTTTTAATTTTTCCTTCCTGTTGATTCGACTGTCTCTGCGTGAGCGAGGTCTCAGTGCAATTACTGTGCTCCCTGTGGAGACACAGACACTTAATTTGGTGAGGCAGACTCTTTCTTGAAGGGGGTTTATTTTCCTGATCTTTCTACTCAGAGGGATGCAAAAGCAAAGCATCCAGCGAGTAAAGAATGTGACACTATTTGGTTGTTCTGGGCATGTTTGCTGGATCTCGGTTACCAAAATGTTATGTTCTTTGCAGATAACTGCCTCCCTGAGCAAAAAGCTCGTGATGAAGCTATTCAGCACTACTTGCATTAGCAGGGCGAGTCTAAACCATTGGGTCAGGTCCAGGTTTCCTCTTTAAAACTGCATTCTAGCAGCAGTGATGTAAAAAGATGAAGGGTTTTATTCTTGTGGAACGCATTAAGCTGGCTCATGATTTGTTAACCTGAGAACAGGGTCAGGCAAGTACCTCGTGCCTCCTTGCCGTGGGGGGGACGTGTGTGACTGGAGGGGACGCAAGCTCCTCAGCAGGCACTGCCTGCTGCTGCGTGGGACCCAGCTGTGTTCCTAGCAGGGAGACCTACTATGAACTTTCAAAAAAGGGTGGAAATCTTGGCTCTCAGATTTCCATTGCCCTTATTTAACACTGCTTCGGCTAACTTAGTGGTTTTGCTAGCTTAACTCCCCATATGCAACCATGGGTCAGCGCTGAAACAAACATGCAAAGAAAGCATTTGCCTGCACCTCCTGTATTACAGTCCCAGGCTTTTTATAGACAGCTCAAAATACTTCAGGCTCTTTCAGCTCCAGACTTGAGGCTTCCTCATTTCCCCTCATCTGTCTGTGCTCTAGGTTATTTTCCCTGTGTTCACAGAGATCAAATATGTATGTATGTGAAACTTCCAAATTAACAGGCTCATTGATAGAAGTGTTTTGTGAGACCGGTCCCCTTCCTGAGATCCCCCCTCCTCAGAGATCCCAGATCCCTGAGATTTAATGGAAGTACAGCAAAATCTAGGCAAAAGATAAGTGTATGGAAGGAGCTGCTGCTGTTATCAGAGGCAGTTACGGCAGACAAAACCCTGCCGTAACTGCGGGG
>NW_008824411.1:4647754-4666233 GCF_000699105.1 Pygoscelis adeliae | reverse complement strand
GATCCTTGTGCTGGCGGCAGGGGCACCACGCTGTCTCTGGATGCAGTGACATGCTTGAATATGACTTTTCATGATTAACTGAGTAAGGTACGGCACCTTTCTGCCATGTATTCTGAAGGTTACTTTGATTTGTAAGCTGTAAACTTAGACAGAAGACCCAGAACAGTAAGTGTGTTGAGGGTAAGAGTGATTTGGTGGGATTTAAACTCTGATTTTATCCCCCCCGCCTCCCGATGGAGAATATAAACATTTTGTTGTTGTTTGTGTGAAGTGCCTTTTAGTACCAGCAGCCCAGCAATAGGGGATAAAGAAAGCAGATGCGTCCCATGTCTTTTTTAACTGCTTTTGTTTTTCTGATTGCTGTAAAGGAGGCTTTTAATTTTTTTCAATTTTTTTTCCAAGCAGCAAGTGCTCCACAGGGCTTGATCAAAGCTCATAAATGATGAATTGAAGGAATGCCCGGCGGAGAACAGAACGCCCTCCTTGTGCTCTGCTGTGTGTGCTGAGAACATCATTGTTTCTTCCCGTACCTTTTTCATCCTCGAGCTCGGGGCGGAGAGAAAAGGCCTTTGTTCCTTGCCTGTCAGCCAAGACAATGCCAGTGTGTTGTCCTACCTCTGCTCTCAGCACCTGACCAGCCAGAGCTCTGTGGGTTTTGGCAAGCCGAGCGTGATTGTCCTCCAGCTACAGTGTTACAAAAGAAAACAAATGGCATCACAGCCTCCTTTCTCCAGATCCTGGCCTGGCTGCTTCACTGCAGCAGTCATGTGCGTCTGTGCTTGCCGTTTTGTTGGGGGTGTGGAGGGAAAGCCGGCGGCCTCTCCTGCGCTCTGGGTTGAGGGATGCAGTTTCACCTGACTTCCAGTGCACAGGCACGCTATGTTTGCAGTTGGGTGCACTGGTCTCTGCTGTCCTGCTTCTGCAAGGTGCCTGCTTCGCTCAGGGGGAGGCGCTGCCCATGGGTGAAAGCACGCTTGGTTTCCCCTCCGCCAGCCCAGCAGCAGCTGCAGCTGTCGTGTCTGCTTCTGCCGTCCCTCCTCTGGTGCCCAGCACCTCCAGGCTCGCGCTCCCTAGCGTGTTTGTCTCCATGACACTGGGCACAGCTGCTGGAGGTGAACGGAGGCCCAGGCAGACCCAGTTTTTCCACCTTCCTTATAATTTCTATAGCATCTCTGGCTGTGCTGTCTTCTGATGCAAACTCTGCAAAGGAGAGAGCTTTTAGTTCTCTCTTTCTCTTGGTTTTGGGGGGGCTGATAGCAGGAACCAGTGTTTTGCAAATGAGCAGGGAGAGCAGATAGTGTGGTCTGGGGTGGAGAAGGGACTGGCAAGAGCAGGTTTGGAGAGGTGCTTGAGTGAAGACTGTAAGAGCTAAGACCATCTCTTCCCTGTTCTAGCCCCGTGCGAGAGGGCAGAGTTCAGGCAGAGCCACAGGTGTTTCTGGATGAGGCAGTTGCTTCAACATCTGCCACTGCTCCTGTTGGGAAGAGCCTTTAGCTGCATCTCTCCTGCAGTTTTGCACTCAGGTTGATTGTGTCTACCTTCAGGCATTGCAGCAAAGCAATGTTTCAGCTTCCCACCGTGGTGGAGAAGAAGGTGGTGGAGGTGCAATTCACCCTTGCAGTGGTGACTTGTCAGGTTCCTGCACCAGTGTGGAGTCCTGTAGTTGAAGCGCAGGCTTTAGTCAGTGGCACTTGTGCTGCTGCTGCCTGGGCATGCACCAAAATCCAGCATCAGCTCCTCTTCCCTTCCCATCTATTGCTGGACTTGGCCCCTTCATGAACAGCCCTGATGTTACACTTTATCCGGGAGAAAGAGCTCTGCAGTGGGTTTCAGAGGAGCCATGCTGAGGCTTGCTAACATCCCATGGCAGAGACCAAAGATGCCCGTGCCGTGGGGTAGGGACCTGATACAAAGGCAGTGCCGGCTCCTGGACACTGTGATGGATGACGTCTAGTCACTAGAGCCCACCCGGCAGCTTTCCCTGGCCTCTGCTTTCCTCAAGCTGAGCTGTCTTTGCTTCAGGTTTATATTTCCCTGAAGTCTGTTTCTAGGCATGCCTTCTTAATTACACCAGCTGGTGGTAACTTCTGTGAAATTGTGACAGTGCCAGTACCGTGGTCCCATTACCTCAGAGCCTTAACTCAGCTGCACCTAGTCCAAACTTTATCCCCTCCCAAGCTCCCTGTGCTGGAAGGCAGAAGTGCAAACAGCTTTAACCAGAACAATGTAGCATTGCCTGGGTAAAGAATGTGATTTACTTGCATATGTGTGGCATGTGAATGCCAGGGCCAGAGGGCACAGCATGAGTCCTCTCTTTTTTTTTTTTTTTTTTTTTTCTTCTTCCTTTCCCATTAGAGATGCCTGAGCCACTTGCTAGCACTTTTGTTTGGGGGTGAGGAGGAGAATGTGTGGGTTGATGAGAGGAGGTGGGAGTGAGATCTTTGGGAGCCAGGAGTCTGAAACTGAAAAAGTCAACAATCTAGGAAAGCTTTGTAGACGAGTTTAAAATTAGCCTGACCCAGTGCTTTTATATTGCTGGAATTTAATTCCTCTGACCCTAAAGTTTTTGGGCTGACTCAGAGCAAGAGTTCCCAGGCTGTGGTCAGTGGAAGTCCATGCTGTGAGGCGCTCCCATGTGGCCATGGGTCTGTATCAAACAGTGAGATGTACCTGCTCTCTACCTCCTTCTATTTGTGAAAGGTTGAAGAAATTCAGTCTGAAAAGCCAGGGAAGCCTCACGTATTTCTACTGGCTTTATGTCTGTATCGGTGTGTGGCTTGTGTCCGGAGCCTGTTCTCCCTCAAACTGGGATACTGCTGTGTGTAAAAGCTGTTCAGAGCTTTTCTTTTTTCAGGCATGATTGTAACTGTTTCTCTTCTGTTCCTGTTTGCAGGTTGTGCAGCTTGACATTAAAGAAACTGGTAGTCTTAAAGGAATTGGATAAGGAGCTTATTTCTGGGGTCATTGCTGTCAAAATGCAGGTAATTGCTGCTCAGTTCTAAGAATTAAATGTGTTACTTGGGTAAAAATACTGGCAGATGCCTAAACTGAGCTTCACCTCCATGTGAGGGTCCATTGCAGCCACGGGCTTCTTCTCAAGTACATCAGGGCATTCTGGATGTGTGGAGAGTCTCTTGTGATCCTTCCCCCATGCTCCTACTGAATTTCACTGTTGTAAGCGAAGAATACGGTTTGCTGAGGGCTCAGCATGAGCTTATCTGTATATAAAAATGCTCTTTACAGATCATATGCTGTCACCTCTTCTTCCTGAGCTGTCACTAAATCCAAGCCTGGTTCTCTGTTTAACATAGTTCAGCTCACTTTAGGGCTGAACATCTTGGTAACTTGGTCCTGGTTTGGGGGGTCTGGAGACTGGGCCTTCCTCTGCTGATGGGCAGCTCTGCTATCAGGAGTCCAACTCATTTCATAGCCAGGTGCTTGTCAGTGGATTTGTAGGGTGCCTGTACATTTTAATTTGTTTCCATAAAATACAGCTGTCATCCTAGGTAAATAACCCACTTTACAGCATACATTTGTGCCATTTAATTAGGTGCCTACATGTAGGTCACGCTTCCTGGAGGCAGGCTAGGAAGGAAGGGGACTGAGTTCCACAGTGTGTCACAGCATCAGTTCGGCTCACGTGCTCCCACCACTGCAGATGCTGAAGTACTTAATGAGTAAAAACCTAGCAGACCTGTAAGTAGAAAAATACCATTAACCATGCTGAAAAGCAGCTGCTTTTCAAATAAAGAGCCACGCAAACCCCTGCACAGAGCTGGTTGTGTCAAAACACACAAAGTCTAGCTTGGAAGGTGAAATCATGAAGGTTCTATGGTGCAAGAACATGCAGCTGAGGATTTAACCGCCATCTCTTATCTCCATGAGCAGTCCAGCTGGGGTAAAAATGTGTCCCTGTGTGTTGGAGGGGATTCACACAGCCACAGCAGGGAGCAGAAAGGCAGGGAATCGTTTCACACACCTGGATTCATGGGGACCTCGGAAGAAGCATGGCTGTGGGTTCCCAGGCTGTCAGATATCGCTTGTTGGGGCTGAAAGCTTTCCATATGTTTGTCCTACTAGATGGTGGATGCATCACTGTAAGGGCCTGAGACTTGTCAGTGAATGATTTACGTGTAGCGCATGTCAGACTTGGTTTGGAGGATTCAGTAGCTTTTACTAGAGCAAAACCTTTTCCTGTCCAGGTTACTGCTGACAGTTTACACTTTTTATGGGTGAAAAGGTTGGAAATACTGCCCCAGACCTGCAAGTCCAGAGGGAGTTTTAACATGTGGATCTTGTCTATTTTGGGTACATGTTGTGATCTGCCTTGCTACAGTAAGTCAGACATTGGACCTGAGCACTTCTTCTGCAGTCCTTTCTACAACAGCGCAGATCCCTGAAGAAGTGGAAGGCAGAAGGACTTGCCGTGTTTGGGGTGCTCATCTGCCAAGTCCAAGACTGCGGCTCACATCCCCAGGCCATCCTTCTTTTGCCTTTGATCTGTCTTTTCAGTTGACTTAGAGGTGACAGTGGTTGGGATGACTGCTGTCCCAGAGGGTGCCTCACCTTGGGTGTCCCTTGTGCTGGATCAGCACCCATATTTCTTTGTGATGTGCTGTTTAACTGTAGGTCAGTAGCACTGCAACTGTCTCAGACACAGGCAGATTTGAAGCCCTGTTATTAAAAGTCCCTTTATAGCTTGCAGGTTATGATGATGATGCTAACAAACTCTTTCAGGATCACTTAATTTGCCAGCACTCAGGTTTCTGACATGGCTCTTGTTTGAGGCTGGTGATACTGGATCATCAAATAAATGATCTCTGTCGAATGACTCAGTGCCTTTGTATGGGGATTGCGAGAGCGAGGTGTCAGGCACTGGAGTCCTTCCAGAGCGGATGACTGAATTCAGACCTAATGAGAGCATCTTACCTGCATTTCCCATGTCTCCTTGCAGCCTCCTGAACAGTCATGTTCAAAGAGTTGTCAGCTGTATTTCCCGAGCTGTTGCTCTATTTATCTGCTGCAGTCTTTTAAAAGCATCTATATTTGGTCTTTCATTAGATTTCGAGTTGCGTAACAAGTAAAGCAAGATCGCTGCTATGAGGAGCTTTGCACCAACGGAACAGATGCTGCTGTTGCCAGCAGCGAGGCTAGCTGTGCTTTACTTGCATGCGTGCTGCTTTTCCTCGGGGGAGCCCTTCGGTTTCTCACCCTGCTCTGCTGTCTGTCTTGTGATCTGCTGGAGCTTAGGCACCGCTGCAAATCACAGCATTCACTCTGGCTGCCTGAACGATGTGTTTGGGGAGGAAGGGATGTAAACAAGTCTCTGCTTCTCTCTCATCTCAGGATGCTATTTGAGGCTGATGTGGGCAGACTAGATTTTCTTTTGGATGTAGCTGGGAGGTGTTTACTCCCCCAGTCTGTCTCTGATTTCCCAGATGCTGCTTTTTTGAGAGCTACAGTTCTGTGCTTCTGGGAGATCAGCCTGTCTGGACAAAGCCAGATCTGCAGCCTCAGCAGAACATTGAGCCAGAGACCTCTCAAACTTGCCACTGTGTTTGAACAATGCAGAAGGATTTGCTAGGCAGCAGTCTGTCGTGCTTTCCTGCTAGTTTTCCCTGAAACATTCCCTGAAATGAAATGCTCACACAGTAAATAGCCCAGTAACTCGGTTAGTGTACAGCAGCCCAAACACAGTGTTGATTTGGAGTTGCCCTGTAATACTGTCAGGTCTCCAGACTCCACTGCGATGCTTAGTGGATTTTTTCTTTTATAACCCCAACTACTCGCAGTTGTTTAAACAGGTTAAAATCTCCACTTTCCCCAGGGAGGGGTGTGTGCACAAAAAGAAAAGACAAGTCCATCATGGCTAACGCTGAAGATTTAAGCATGACGCTGCAGCCTCCGAACCCAGGAGATGATGAGCCTTGTACCTATTGGCTGAAGTCAAAATACAAGCCTTGAACTTGAGGGGTGGGGGTTGACTCATAGCTGTTGAATGCTGGGGTTTGGCAGAACAAAAGCTGCTTTGTTGCGGTTAGGGACAGTAAATATGCCCAAATCTTTATTAGTCAAATATCTCCCTTTCATCTCATTAATATTTCACAGAAATGCAAGGTCAGACCCATCCGTTCACTTTCTCTGTGGTAGTCCCTGACAATGTTTCCTGGTTTTCAGTAAATAGGACTGGGGTGGGGTGTAAGGGCTGGCTTCTGGGGAATTCACCTGATGGACTTTGTTTCTGTACAGGGCTCCAAGCGGATCCTGCGGTCTCACGAGATTGTATTGCCCCCGAGTGGACATGTGGAGACAGAGCTTGCGCTGACCTTCTCGCTGCAGGTAAGGTGGGATGTGGCCTTGGGGCATGTGTGCTTGCTAGACTTGCTGCTTTGCAGTGAGCAGAGGTGCGTTGTGGGCCTGAGGTGAAGATCCTTCTAGTGCTGCCAGAGATGCTTGTTCTTAAGGCAGTCCCAGCCATTTCTGAAGAGCTATCTGAGCTCTTTTGGCTTGTCTCTGGGCAGTCAGCTTTGGGGACTTGGAGCAAAAATGGCCCAGATGCTTCCAGGATCTGGGGAGGGGGAAGCCCACTAGGAAAGCTGCCATATAAACCCTTAGAATTGTTTCTGGGGCCAACCCTGCATCATGAAAGGCAGATCTCTAATCCTGACTTGTCTGGGGAGAACAGACAAGTTAGACACTCGCTGTAATTTGCACATCCTCAGTGCAACAACACAAATTTGTCTGAATTGCCTCTCAGCATTGATGGCCTGGAGCAGGGTGCTGGTTCGCAGTGTTAGGGTACCTTCCTTGTTGTGCATCCTGTGTTTGGAGCCCAGGAACATGAGGACTTCACTGCAGTCTGTCCTCTTCATGTTATGTCTGTGGCAGGAACTGGAGCAGAGCAGGACGGCTCTTTTTTTGCCTTTTGTTGCCTTCCTTATGAATGGGCACTGGAGGGTGGCAGCCATGGGGGGTGTTACGGAGTATCAGGCTGACAGATGGCAGTAGTAGGAATGGGACAGGTGAACCTCTGATTTGGAGTTGCCGAGGGAGGCACCATCTGGGGAAGCAGGAGCAGTATGCAGACAGTTACTCCTGGCTCTAGAGTCGTAGGAATAGCTGGGAATTGGAGCAACTGTATTTTATTGGTTCCTCTTTTCCTCAAAGCATGCTGCCCTGGTGCTACCTCCTCAGTAGGGAAATAAGGTAAATAGAGGCTGGCTTGCTGCAAGCAAGAGGGAGGATCCTGCATGCATAGGGCAGAGCCAGACAGACACTCAGGAGCATTCATATCTGGATTATCTGTGTTTTGGGACTGTTGGTTAGATTTTGAAGTCAAGAGTTTGATCTGGTAAGGAGAAAGGCTCACGTGATGATGTGAGACACACTGGTTGTTACTCAGACCTGTGCAGACTTGAAGCAGGTAAGATTTCATTGCAGGCGGATGATAACCCTGTGGCTGCCCAGGCAGATACACAGATGGCTGATGCTTCTGGTTCTGTCCTGATGCAGCCCACAGACTGGGTTAACTGCAGCACTGCATCCCCTCCTTTGTGAACAGGAATAACAAAGCCACGTGCCAGGAATACGTATTCATGGGTCCTGGGGCTGCAGCTTTCCCATGGTTGGGAGCAGAGCTGTAAGATGAACCAGGTCTCCCTCTGCAAGTCCTGGGTCAGCAAGCAGCAAGTATTTCTGCAGATCTTTTTGGAATTAACTTGGAATACGGGGGGTTTTTTGTTTTTTTTTTCTGGGACTCAGAGCAATGCTGCAGCAGGACATAGAGCATTGCCTTTAACTCAATTTCCCCTGAAGGGGCTGGGAATTGAGCCAGAATAGGGGAGATCGATGTCCGTGACACTGAGTCTTCAGAAGAGGTGAGCAAGCTTAATGCAGAGGTGTGCTGCAGGTCTCTGGCTGCAGGAAGGATTGGTGGTCTTGGATGCAGTAAGGCCTGGGAAGCCTTCCTGAAATGGCACAGCAGGATTTTTATGACAGCTTTTATTGTTTCTTAATTGGATGACGGCTGGAACCTACTCCTAGCTAACAACTGCAGCTTAAGCCAGATACAGTCTGAATTTAGTGTGTCTGGGATATATTTGAGAGTGGTGATGGGCCACAAAGTAAAAGCATGTGGATGTCACAGCACAAAGAAGGTCTCAGTGTCTTGCAGCAGCCAGTATCTCCATATCGCACTGTCAGCTCTTCAAAGTGTATGCCTTGCTTTGTGCTAGCTGTCTGAATTTGCAGCCCCTCGTATCTTTGCAGTCACTGCCTTCTCAGCTGCTTCTCCTGGGTGAAATTCTTGTCCTTTGTACGGAGCATTTCCTTGTCAGAGGTAAGCTAGAAAGGTGATGGTGAAGGCCGGCATAATAGTGAGCAGCCTGTTGTGTCTGGCAGGCCTCCGCTTAGACAGAAGGGAGGAGTTTCCTGTTACTCTATTACACAGCTGGGGTAAGACTGGAGTTATTGGTGTGTCTGATCCTGTTTCACCTTGCTAGCTAGGGCTAGACCAGTGGTAGCCTTTCTGGCAGGTGATCTACCATCACCCTTACTGCTGGAACGGCTGCTTCTCCTGACCCTCCGTGGGTTTCACAGGATCAAGTGAAATTCCCCAGATATTAATTCCTGTGTTTAGTCTAATAAACCTTTCCAGATGGAAGGAATTACATCATTGGGGCTTCAGAAAGAATGTCTTGCCCTGACTCTTGCTGTTCTGGTGTGTGTGATGGGCCCTTCTTCTCACCCCTCAGAGGTGCCTTGGAGTGCTTGGTGCTTCCTCTAAAAGTCTTGTTTTCAAATGTTTTGAGCCAAACTGTTTTCCTCTCCAATCTCTGTCATGGGCTGACAATTACTGAAAAGTTTTGGTCGAAACCATTCTGTAGAGTTGATAAGCCATGGCTGGTCTTAAAAATAGCTTGTCTGTGCTATGAAAATGGCTTGACTTTTCTTCTAGAGGCCTTTGCTTTTAACGGAGGAGCTGAGTGGTCTGAGTTTCTCTCTACCTTTCTTCTATTATCTCTGGGAATGCTCATCAGAGGTGGCTAGGCAGCACACCTTTGAAAAACAGAAACTTGCACATGTATGGACTTGAGCCATCCAGTTTAATCCCTGAAAACTCATACACATTGAAATCTAGCTGGCCTGGGACCAAGCGTGACTTTGGACTTTAGTTGCAGGCTCATACTTATGCAGCATTGGTGTGGCCCAAGTGCCTTGAGCTGAGAGCAAGGAGTCCCTCTCCCCTGCTGCCCTCCCAACAGATGGGAGGGCCTCAGAGGCAGGGAGGTGGTAGATTTGAATGCAAAAGGCGCCTCTGGTTTTTTGAGCCCCTTTTGCCCCGTCCACCCAGTAACTTTCTTCTATCCATGTTTAGGGACGTTGCACATCTGTAAAGTCACAGGCTCCATTTGTGTCTGGATGCAGGTGTGTTTTGAGGTTGTCTTTTAATGACGTGGACTGCTGTTCCTCTCTTCTGCAGGGCCGCTTCCTTGTGCAATGCACAGTCGATCTTGCCCTTGCAGAGCAATCAGTTAATTAGTATTCTGCTTGTTTGTGTGGCCACTGCTCCCAGCTCTCTGTGTAGCGGTCAGGCTTGCTCTGGACTGCAAATTAATATCTCAGGGCTTCTGGTGGCACTCAGCATTTGTATTTATCAAGCGTTTTGATAGGCAGGAAGTTATTTTCATAATGTCCCAAGGGGAAAAAAAAAAAAAAAAGATGTAGGTCTTTCCTGTGAGAGAAGCATCCTTCACTTGGGTATGTCCTGTTTGAGATCCCTGTAATTAGGTTCTCCTGTCTGCAGGTTACTTAGTGCTAGGTTTTTTGTATATTTGGAGCACATGTCGCATTCATCTCTCTTCTCAAGATGAGACTCGGCTACCTGGTCAGGTGGCTGTTGTATCTTTTCTTGAAGATTGCTCTTCCATTGCACAGGTTCTTCCTCCCACAGCCAGTGAGCTGGGCCCTGGGGACTGTCAGTGCTCTGGTGGGCGTCCTGGCAGAAAGCAGGGCCTGACTGCACTAATATTCTGTGCAGATGACCAGGCCAAACTGAAATATCGTGGTTAGCCCCTTTTCCCTAATAGTCTCTGCTTGACTTCAGAATCTCTCTGTTCTTGGGGAGTTTTTTCGGTGATACATAAACAAATGTATTTTCTTGTATGGAACATTTCTTGGAAAGATTTATGTCTTTGCAACATAGCCTGGCAGTAGGACAGGGTTTTTCTTGACTTAACTACATAAAATATGACCACTTTGAGCAACAGAAGTTTGAGTGTGTTAATGCTGCAGAACATTGACAGTTGCAAGAGCTGTGTGCCTGAAGGAGACAGCATGGTCCTGGAGAGAATCAGCTGTGTGACCGTGTAGGTCTCTGTGCTTTAACAAAAGAGGCATCAGCAAATCCTTGGCCTCTTCATAGCTGTGCCTCTCTTCACTTGCCATTCAGAGTACAATAGGCTCTTAAACGTGTGCAGTAGAGGGTCAAACACTGAGAAATGTCTGTGTGCTGGAGGGAAGGCAGTGTCCTGGGTGCAGGGATCCACGGCTGTCCCTGCTGCTGTGCACTGCCCACTGTTTGTGTGGGGACAGCCTGCGCCCTGGGCAGCACCTCTGGGGCTCCAGTTCTGGGCAGCCTCCATTTAGCTGTTGGGCTTGGGCTCAGCCCTTCCCAAACTGAACAGCTTCTCTGCACCCCCAGATGGCGTTTTCGGTGTGCTTGGCTGGGGAAATGAAAGCCCAGAGCTGAGCTGTTTGGTCAGAGATGAAGGCTTCCTTGGGTTAATGAAGGATTGTCCACAGAGTGTGAGTTAGCTGTAGGCACTTCTAAAAGCCTTGGGTTAATTCCTAGGAATGGAGTTTACTTGTGAAGCAGGCAGCTTGGGAGGTAACGTCAAGAGACGTAATAAATTTTTCCGTTGTGTTTCCAACCGCAGTACCCTCACTTCTTGAAGAGAGAAGGCAACAAGCTTCAGATCATGCTGCAGCGGCGGAAACGGTACAAGAACCGAACCATTTTAGGCTACAAGACTCTGGCTGTGGGCTCTATCAACATGGCTGAGGTGAGCAGCATTTGACATGATCTCTGTTTACAAAGGTGGACATTTTCCCTTCTCTTTAAACCCAGTGTTGTCACTTTCCTCATTGAGAAGTACCTGGTGGGATTTCATATAGCTGTCTTAATAACTGTAATCATTATTCCAAGGCAATATTTTAAATAGATTTTACTACTGAGTAATAATATTGGACATTTTCTGGATAGTATCTTGAGAGCTAAAGCTTTCACGAGGCTAGCTTATTACCTTGTGAGGGTTTTGTTGTTGTGTGGTTTTTTTAGAGTTAGGGGGTCCAGATCATTTCACCCAAATACAGTGCTGTCCCCTTTGCATTCAGGACACTTCAGCGTAAGTTTAAAACTAGTAAATATATTCTTCTGTATCATGTTTCCTGGAAGGAACAGCAGAAGTTGCAGTGTATTTGGTTCAGTTGAACTTATGCGTGCATTTTTCTCAGGTTGGTCTTAAATGTAAAACGTTTTGTTGTTGTTTTGTAAGTGCAGAACAAGACAGATAGGGTCACTCGGGCAAGCCTTCCAATCCTAAGAAATGTTAAAGTTAAGGCAAAGTTTGTTTGTTGTGCTTCACTGTGCCACTGCATGAGAGTTCAGGATCAAGCAGTTTCTCTCATTTTGCTTGAAACACCCTTTGCAATTCTTATTTCATGGCTATTGGTAATTTAGGTGGAGTTCTATTCATGAGAGGTAAATGATAAAATTTTCAGATTTACATCTGAAAATTAATGCTGGAATCAAGTATGGATAAATTTTTCACTAAGGCTTTCTGAATGGCTTAGCTCCACGCTTCATTATTTCATGCCTTGTTTGATATCTGCTGTTTCTGTTCCTGAGTATTTAGAGATGGGCTTAGCAGTAGCAAGTTCAGCTTAACAGCAGTATTTTTCAGCAGACTGCATTCTGTCAACAAATAATTTCTATCCAAAATAAGCTAGTGTTACACTGTGGTGAGTTATTACTATATTAAATAATTCATTATAAAGACTACTCCTTGTGTGTGAGTTCAGCTTCCCTTAGACTTGCAGTAAATGGTGAACTCCCCATTTGAATTGGCCAAATTCTGATTTGTGGTGTTGTAGCTAACATTTTTCCTGTACCGTGTTTGATTTGTTTAAGAACTAGAAATTAAAAACTGCTGTAAGGCAGAAAACATGTGGGCCCATTAATTAGACCCATCAGTGAACTTCTAAGTGTTGGGCATTTGCTGCTGCTGCATGTGGTTTTTCTTATGTCTTTTTGTAATGTCAGCTGCCTGAGGTTAGGAGGTCAAAAATTTTCAAAGGTTCACTGTGTTAGGAAATAGTTGCTCTCCAGCTCATCTGGGATATTTCTGAAATTGAAGACTTCAGGAAAACAAATTTTAAAACCCCCCCCCCCCTCTTCTTTGCAGTTTATAGTATAATGACCCCTAAACAGCACTGACACATTTCTTAAAATTAAAAAAAAAAAAAAGTACTCTTAGCTGTTGAAACAAAGCAAAGAATTGGAGTTGTGAGTCTGAGCAGAGTTTAAGAGCAGAGGGGCATATGTTCCTCATCAGCTCAGGTCTTTTTAAAGCCACGTGAGGAGCTAACAAAGCAGCCTGGTGTGAGTTAGAAAGCTGAGGTGCAGGCATGGGGAAGCGTTTTCTGACTCTGGTGGGGTGAGAGAAGAACGTAAGTCTTAGGTTCTGAGGAGAGTCCTGTGAGCTGTGAGTGGCAAAGGAAAGAGAAACCCACACCGAGATGTCCCTCTGCCTCCATTATTGTCCTGTTTTTTGTGACCCACTGCTTCATTATCCTGGGGTGGCCAGCTCCTCTGATATTCAGGTGCCAGCTCTCTGGAGCAGGGTTTTTTGCTTTAGGAAGCACTTTGCATTTGTATCTCGCCAAGAATTTTTGCCTTTACTGGCTCTTCTGCTGGGCTTTAACACAAATAAGTTCCTTAATTAGGTGTTCAGAAGGTTGGTAACTTGATAATTCAAATCAGTACTGTGCTGTGGAATCAAATACATAATAATGAGATAGTCAAGTATTGTGCTTCAAGGATGAGCTAATCAGCTGTCAAGCTCAGAATGCCTTTTCTTTCTTTCCTTCCATCACTTCCATTAGTAGTCAAATAAAATCTCAACTAACATTGTGTATTGCCGGCAAGTGGCTCCTGCAGTTGCAGGGTGTTGGCTTGCTTCTGTACTTGGAAATGTGGAGTAACTCTATTAACATAAATAACTCTTGTAGTATGCAAATGATGCAAGTTTAAATACATTTAAATGCAGATTTCTACTGCTTAATTTGTGTCCCAGGTCATGCAGCACCCCACAGAAGGTGGCCAGGTTCTGAGCCTTTTCAGCAACATCAAAGAGGCTGCAGTGAAGGTAGCAGAAATCTGGATCTTCTCCTTGTCAAGTCAGCCAATTGACCACGAAGACAGCACTATGCAGGCCAGCCAGAAAATCAAGTCTACAGGTAAGAGCTCAACCACATGCTCTGAGGACCAATGTCTCCCTGAACTAACTGAAGTTAACAGTCCCACCTGGGCTTAGATGCTTCCTGGGACAAACGAGAACTGATTTGCACAAGTTGCTGTGTCTATAACTGACTAATGCAAAGAAAACCCACTTTGCAAACCTGTTGCTGTGTAAACAGGGAGTGTGACAGGAATGGGGGATTGAATTGTCAAAGCTTCTCTTGCATATCACGCCAGGCCTGAGCCATCCAGCAAGGGTTAGCTGTGTTCTCGCCAATGCTCTTCCAGCATTACTGGTGGGTGTGTTGAGAACCTGTAGCTTCTCACCTGGCTAACAGTGTTGTATTCAGGAGATTCACATTTAAGCTACTCTTCGAACTTCTTTGTCCTTTGAGTGTTCTGCAATAAATCTCATTAACTTAGATGAGACCTGCAAACCTGCAACATGTTTTGCTGTGGACTATGGCCTGGTTTAATGAGTGTAAATCCATGGTGTTGTGCACCGTATAGGGAAGTCATTGGGTTTCTGCTCGTGACAATCTTTTTATTTGGTACCAGCCTTCTGCTCACTGCTAGAAGAGTCACCTATTGAAGGTAGTGCATGCAGGTGCTTGTGTGTTGCTACCTGAGGCCAGGCAGCTCACCTGAAGTGTCATTTCAATAAAGGATTTAGACTCTCCTGGCATGTCTTACTTGCTCCTTCAAGCCAGTTATGCCCATGTTAGGGGGAAAAGTAATTTCCCTTGTGGAGAAACCTCTTTACTTGCTGCTGTCTACCAGGTGGTTCTTTCCAGGGTAAAAGGGGGTGGTGTTTCAAGGAGCCTTATCTGTGTGCTGGTCCTTTCTTCCTATTAGATGTGTTTCTCCTTGTTCCTTGCCTCCAGGCGGTTCCTATCTCACTGGTTCTAGCACAGATAGAAGATAAACTAGCAGGCATCTCCTTGTGTGCCTCCTTTCTTGATTTGTGACTGTTAGTTGGCCTTCTCTGCTCCTGAGATGAGACTGTCCCCTCACCTTAAAGGAGTTTCACAGGATCTCTCCCCTCTTTCCTTCCCTTTCAGACAACTATTCCGAGGAAGAGTACGAGAGCTTCTCTTCTGAGCAGGAGGCCAGTGATGATGCCGTACAGGGCCAGGTACTGTTTAGGGCATGGCTTCTCCCTGTGAGAGCTTCAGCAGAGCGTGTACACTCTCAGCTTGTGCTTGAAACTAAAAGCCTGTTTCTTTAGCTATGACACATTTCTTTAGCACCATGACAGTGCGAGACTGTCTCCAAGTGTTAAGCTGCAGTGGCAAAAGGCCTGCACAGTAACCCATTTCTTCCACCATGCTGTGATTTATCTATTCATGTGTTTGGACTTGAGCTCCCTTTAAACACTAAAACATTAGCATCCTTGTTTGTTTCTCTGCTTAATGGTCAAGGCATCAGTTGATTGCTTCTGTAATGCTGATTGGATTCAAAGACCCCAACTAGATCCCCCGCTGTAATTAAAGGACCAATGGGGTATGAGTCAGTCTTTAGTCTTTAATACCTTCTGCGAAATAGGTCCTTACGGAGAACCCCCTGGGTAGATGTGAGATGCTTTCGAGTTTGGGTCTTATGCCTTTGCCTTCAGACTCTGGCATCACCTGCCTTCCACCTCTTGGAGGGTACTGGGAGAGGAACCCACCGAAATGTGGGGCTGTGAGTATCCTTGTTCCTTGCATGTAGAACTAGGGCTGTTTTGCTTCTCCAAGCTGTTATTCCTGGCTCTCTGCAGACCTGGTTCATAAGTGCAATTGAGGCAAATGCTGAAAGCCTGGAAGACAGAGCAGCAGGTTCATCTTCATAGAGGGAACATTTTTAGCACTTAAATGCTCATGTGTCCCCAAATCAGAAAGGTAACACAGGAATCCTCTTTCTGTTCAGGATTTGGATGATGATGAGTACGAGCTGGGGAAGCCCAAGAAGCAGCGGAGATCGATAGTAAGAACGACGTCCATAACCAGGGTCGGTGGAAATTAGTTTTACTAACACTGACGGGGTTTGGCCAGGATGCACAGTGCATGTGGCTTATGGGAGCAGCAGTACTAGACGTGCTGGCCCAGCAGGGAGCTTTGGGGCATGGTCACAGCATGTGAAGAGCTACAAGAAGCAGCCAGTTCAGGGGGTGGGGCCATCCAACGTGTGTGTCTGTGCTGTCTTGAATGTCCGTTGGCTGCAAGGCTAAGGAGCTCCAAAAAATCATGCAAGTGTGTGAAATTCACCCCCATGAAGACGCCAGAGCAGGATCCATGCTCATCTAAGTCCTGAAAGTAGCTTTAAGTGAAGGGAAGCTCTTCTGTTTGTGCTCTGCATAGGAGAGGCCAGTGGGAAGGTATCAAAATGAAGTTAAGTAGCTCAGTCAGGGGCTGGAGCTTGACAGATAAACCTGATGTGGTGCATGTGGTGCTGAGGCAAAAGAAGTAGCTGGGTATTGAAGGCTTTGGCAAGTCGCATGCAGCTATCCACCCTCTCACAGCAAGCATGTGTATGCCTGCAAAGCTGCACTTCTGTGTGGAGCAGTGACTTGTGCTTGACCACGCCATAATGCAGCTTTCTGCTTACACAAGTGTTTATGTACATCTGTGATGACAGTTACCCAAAACCACCATGATGGGCTAGGTTTTCTTTTTTGTACTTAGGAGTAATTTTGGAGATCATTGTACCTCCTGTGAGGTTATTTCTGAATTCCATATTTTGATAAGGTCTGAAATAAACCCTGTTTTGACCTGAATCTGCCACTAAAAAGACCCTCTGTATGAGACCAGGAGCCTGCTAGTTCATATCCTTGGTGTCCTTAGTATTGTTTTCAGGTGTCAGTGACCAGCCAGGACAAAATACACCACTGGGTTACTAAACGAGCAACTTCCTCTTAGTAAGAATAATGTCTTTCTAGCCCTGACCACTAAACTGATACTGAATCTCCAGTGTGTGGGGCTGGCGCAAAACTGGGTTTGGTGCTGCCAGTTAAGTTAACATCAGTTCAGCTCCAAACCCAACAGGTCTCCTGTCTGCCGACTGTCAAACCATTTAGGCCAGAGAACAGCTCTTGCCATGTCACCTTAGCTATGCATACTGTGTGTCCTCCCTCCACAGACTGCCATGCTGATCCAAGGTGGTCTGCGTGATGGACAGTTTTGCTTGACATCCTGAGCCAGAGGACATCTCTCAGTATCGTGAGAGCATCTTGGCCTCACAAGTGCATTAGGGACAGAAATAGGGCAGTCTTTGGAGAGTCTTGTTTGAGGCCTGGTGGATTTATTTCACCTAAACTTCAGCTGTCTAGAAGGTGGTTGCAGGTCACGGGATTTGAGTTCAGAGGTAAAGGGCTAGGTTTGGAGGCGCAGGGCAGTGTGAAGTGTCTGAGGCCAGAGTGGGAGCAGGCAGTTGGACTTGCAAGAAGAACGTATGTGAGATACAGGAGATCTGTATTGCCAGCAAATGAGCAACTTTCTTTGCTTACGAGTGGCCTGGTGCCAGCCATTTTCTCCTCCCTTTCCTCCTGACACAGGGATGCCACCTCAAATGCTCTGTACCGGCACTCACGCCTCGGCTCTTCTCATCTTCCTTTTCTTCAGAGTGTGTATATTAGGTTTGTCAGTGACAGACAGAAGGGCTGGGCAGCTCGTAGCAAATCTTAGCTCTTTGGTCCTGCAAGAGAGAGATAGTGGGGGCAAGTAAACACAAAAGAAGTGCAGCAGTTTGGCTTGTGTTGTTTTGGACTTGGTGCCTGCTGTGTCCAGGATCTGGGGGTATCAGACTCAGAAAGGATTTTTCTGATAGGCTAAGGACAAGCCCCTCAACTTTTCTACAGTGCTGCTAGTCAAATAAATGAGTCTGCCAGGATGAACTGCAAGCTCCTGGAAAAAACAGTGCTTTGTTGGTACCTGTTGTACTTCAGGTCAGTGCGTAGATGCCTGTGTTGGCTCTTCCTTGTTAAGAATCAGAAAAGTTGACTGTCAAATGTTTGTCAGAAATATATCAAACAGGTACAGGAGGCGATCTGGTAGATAAAATAATTTGTTATCCACTCTGTGTCCAACCAAGAGTGGTGTGCCATCTGTCAGGGCCAGAAGATTTATAATGCTTGGTGGAGTGGGACCTAGTTAGTTGTAATGCAGGAAAGAAGGTATCATAGGTGTGGAAAAGCTGATTTCAACATAAGAACGGCAGAGACTTGGTTTGTGGTGCCAGGAGTTGTTTTTATTTGAAGCAGCAGCTAGAGCACCAGTGTCAGATGTGTCTGGGCTTCTTGCAGACTGGAAGAAAACAGTTCACTTAACGCTTTACTTACGTAAAAGTGTCTTTGACTTGCAGCAACAAAACTTCAAACAGAAGGTTGTAGCATTGCTGAAGAGGTTTAAAGTGTCTGACGAGGTAAGTAATTCATTCTGTAAGCCTTCCTGTCTTGTGTGTTGCCCTCTGCTTGGTGCATCTTGCTTTAGTCTTCAGGAACACTCTCCTGTTTCCCCCTAGTTCCCTTCATTTTGTTTTCAAGTCTGCAGTGGATGTGACCTTTCCTTACACCCTGGCCTTGCATGGAGGCTTGAGGGCCAACTTTAAAATGTCATCAAACGTTTTCTAGATCAAGTTTTATCAAAAGCAGATTTTGGCAACCACGTGTGTACCCATTAGTTTTGCAGACTGCTTTGAAATTATCTTTGACCCTTTCAAAGGCAAGTAGTCTACGGTATATACTGCTTGTGAAGTTAAATCCCAGCCTGTTTGATTATCTTACTAGAACAGCCAGGCAAGACATGAAAAACTTGAATAGGGAATGCAGATCCACAGGAGAGTCAGCTGTCTGGTCAGAGCTGAAAATGAAAGAGATCCAGAACCCAAGAAACCTGTGTAATGTTAAGTATCTAATATAAAAACAGTTAACATCTCAGTTGGCTGTATGGCTGTGTGCTGATTTTGTGGCTTTTGGGGGAGAGGG
>NW_008824411.1:4628795-4647735 GCF_000699105.1 Pygoscelis adeliae | reverse complement strand
AACAGTCCTGTTAGCTTTGCTGTTCTTCCCAAGTTAGCTCAGCAGAGTCAGCACCCATAGCTGCGGTCTGGAGCTGCCATTCAAAAAGCAAGCTCTGAACTGTGCACAGCTGCCTGCTTACTCTGGTGTATATGTGAAGCAACCCGTGAAGTTTTGTGTGAGATACCTGTTCTCTTCAGCTTTGTGTGTGGGTGGCAGCTGATCCTTGTCCAGGTTTCAGGCGCCTCCTGTGGACATTTTTGTCATTTCTACCTGCTTGGGTATCAAATCAGGAGGTGTCATGGCAACTTTTTTCAGTAAAACCCAAGACAGGTTACACTGTTGGGAGTACTGCATTTCTGTATTTGTTCTAAGAAAACTGGGACTCCATTAGGGGCCTTTTTAAAGCTTTGTTTATCGAATGGGGTTGAATAATGGACATAATCTATGGCTAATAGCTTGTTTGTGGATGCTTAGTCCAATAGGTAACTCCTGCTTAACCAGACACTGACAAGCTTGACCTAAAACAAGCACTTCTTGTATACGTAATGTTTCTGTTGGATATAGTATCCTTGCACTAGGAACAGAATCTTACTCCCAGGACTGGTGTGCTGCAGTCCTCGGGGGAGCTCAGGTGACATGGGATCCTAGCAGAGTCAGCGATGCCTGCTTTTGTCCTG
This sequence comes from Pygoscelis adeliae, assembly GCF_000699105.1. NCBI lineage: Eukaryota > Metazoa > Chordata > Aves > Sphenisciformes > Spheniscidae > Pygoscelis > Pygoscelis adeliae. The sequence goes on along the minus strand of NW_008824411.1, from coordinate 4,647,076 downwards.
CGTGTAGGTTCTGGATTCAGAGCAGGACCCAGCAGAGCACGTTCCAGAGGTGGAGGAGGACTTGGACCTTCTGTATGACACGCTGGATATAGAGAACCCCAGTGACAGCGGGCCAGAAATGGAAGATGATGACAGTGTCTTGAGCACTCCAAAGCCAAAATTAAAGTAAGTGTGGGGCGGCTTATGCTGGGCCAGGGAGAGACCATGCGCAGTGTCAGCACAGATTAGATGTTGTTTCTATTCCCACCCCTCCATCCTGGTTTTTTCGCCTCTTGACTTGGAGCCCTCGTCTGTGTTATTACAGCGTGAATGACTGCTTGTGAGCTGGGGGTAGTGTGGAGGGGTCTAACTTCCCTTCAGTCTCATTTCTTCCTTGTTCCCTTTGCATATGTTCTGCCTGCCCTGCCACCTGAGCACAGGGGTAGGAATTGCTGACAGGCAGGTCGTAGAATTAAACCGTACACAGGTGTTTTGAAGAGGTGGTAGAAACAGCCAGGAAATCTGTGCTAAGGCAGAAGGAGATGTGGTTGAAGCTGCAGAAGTAGAGGCAGGGATGGACGAGGCATGGATGGGCAAAGCAGACTGTGTCTTTCTGGAAAAGCTGATAACACCCTGTGTGGAAAAAGAGTCTTTGCAGGGATTAAGGAGGCAGAACTGCGGAGAAACAAAGGAGTTCCTCAGGGCCCAAGGGGACTGACTGCAGCACACGTAGATGCACGCAAGCCTGTTGTGAACCAGCTTTTGTGGGCACTGATGTATGGGCAATCATAGCACTGTGGAGCTAAGCCGGGGATTGCTGGCTCAGAGGCTCGAGCAGATGCAGCACCCTGAGCTAACAGAGCTGTGTCACGTCCCTGCCTGAATAAAGACTGAAAACATGAGACTGTTTGAGCTGCACTCATGCTTCTGACTGGCATGTGGTTGCATGCTCAGGCCTTCAATGTGACGACTCTGAAACAAGCAAAGCCTACCACTGCAGTTGGTCAGTACAGTATCTGCTAAATGCCAGCCAATTACCAGGTGTCATAATATCCTAATTAATGTAGAATAACCTAGTTGGGCTAAGAATAGATTCTGAGTCTGGAGTGACTTGTTCCCTATCAGTGAGCCAGAAGATGTCAAGGATAGACTGGGGCAGCAGTGGTAAGTGATGGGGCTGGTGGCCTATAAAGGCGTTTGGAGCTTGACCCAATATACTGCCAGTTGGTAGGCCCTACCTCAAAGGGATTTGAAAGTAGATGTGTTGTGGTAAGCAGCTGCTTTGAAACAAGCCAAAATGTTGTACTGTACATGAGAGCTCATGTCCTGTTCCCTGGAGCCAAGGAGCTAACTCTTCTGGGATATGTGATTGCTGGAATAAGAACTTATTGTGTCTGGTCCTGGGGAGACACTTTGTGGTTTGCTATGTCCAGTTCTTGTGTTCGTATCTTGAAAGGGATGTGATAAATGCTGAATGCTGATGCTTGTAGGCAGGTTTCTTCTGAAAAAGAAAAAAAAAAAAAAAAAAAAAAAAAAAAAAAAAAAAAAAAAAAAAAAAAAAAAAAAAAAAAAAAAAAATCAGTTCCTTAAATTGTAATTGAGTCTTGTAGCCTAGTGTGATGAGCTGCCTTTTTACACGGAAGCGCAATCTGATTGTATGTGCTACCTTATCTTATTGAGTAAATGTGTAATTGGATCCTAGGGCTGGCAGCCAAATCCAGATGCAAGCTGGGAATAAAATGCGTATTAGCACCGAGAGTCACTTACCCACAGGAGCAGAGTATCGGTGGGGGGCAGTAACTCTATTTGCTGTATTTCAGTCAAGAGCTAGACCCTGTCTGGAATGGCATGTAGTTCAATCAGCATTTGCAAAGCTGAAACAAGAATTGCAGTGTGAAACTTTGCACCTGGTGCTTGGGGTAGTGAGGACACAACTGCCTGTGTGGGGTGAATGTGCATTCTGTTCTGCTGTGGAAAAATGCTGGACCCATGTGCCCACCCTGGATTTTATGGAAGCAAAAGCTGCTGTTTGGTGTGTAGTGTGAGAGCATTCCTAGTAAGAGCTTTATAAATATGGTCTGCTGTGTGACAGGTGACATGTTGGATCCGTGAGATGGAGGTTGGTCAATCAGTGTCAGGGCTAGACAGGGGTCTCTGGACTTTCTGGCTTTTCTTCCTGTCCTGGAGACCTCCTCCTCCTTTCAAAAGTAGCCTATAAATTTTACTGCAACCATTGGGGAGCAGTAAGACACCCTGGGAACAGTCATGTTGCTTTGCTGTGAATGTGGTGGACTGACTTACTCTGTTGGTGTTTTTGATAATAGGAAACTGTTTTTGCTTTCCTTATTCAGACCTTATTTTGAAGGATTGTCACACTCCAGCTCTCAGACAGAAATTGGTAGCATCCACAGCATCAGGAGCCAGAGAGAGCCATCAAGTCCTGTAAGTCATGTTTCAAGAATGTTGTCTATCTGCAGGTAATGTAGCAGACCTGCACTGTCTCTATTTGCATGTGTAAATTAAAGCACCCCCTCCAAAAACTTGGATGCAGAGATATGAATTTTCTGCTAAGAAAGCATGTTTGTTGTTTTGGGGTGTTTTTTTGTTGGTGTTTTTGTTTTTTTGTTTTAAAAGCAATTATTGTATTAACTCAAGAGGACATCTTCAGGTTATGTATTGAATACTTGCTAATGGTATGAATAGCTCCAGATTCCCATGTACTTGAAATGACTGCCAGAGTGGGAGATGTTGCCTGGGAGTTTCAGGGACTCCTTGGCACTGTTTGGCGGTGGCTGGGAGTGAACGCTGAGGGGCAGCTCACCCCCTTTTCCATCCCCTCATGGATGGGCATATTAGGCGCATGGAATAGCAGTCCTATTCCAGGGCACTTCCTTGCCTCTACTGTGTATTGTGCATCAGCTACTGCTTTGCCACATCCCACACTAACGTGTTCAGTCCTGGTGTGATCAGGAAGCACTCCTGGTCATCCTGCAGAGCTGTGCAATGTTTAAATGGAGAAGTGTGTCTTTTGAACAGGCTGATCCAGAGAGAGTGGCTGAAAACTGTGCTGGTGCCATACCTCCTAATGATTTTTCTCCTCTCAAGCAGGTAGAAGTGCCTGAAAAGGCAAAGAGTCTTGGAACCAAACATGCAGGCGACAGTATTTCTGACACCGTCTCTTACGTAAGTTGAAAACGCACTTGTTAACATTCTTCCTGGCAGTTTGGGTGTCAACTGTGAACTGCGTTCTGTGGCATGTGTCTGTCTGTCCATATAGTTGCACATGCAACACAACTTACGTAGGTAACATTAGCTGCAGTGAAGATAATGCTGAGCGCTCCTCCTGACCTTAGGTGTTGAATGTTCTTGTCTGTCTGCCTTTTGAAACCGAAATGCTTTACGTAGCCTTCTGTTTAAACAGCCTTTTTCTCGGTTTGAGGAAGGCTGGCCCAAAGTATGCTACTGAGCATGTGTATTGTCCTGAAAACTATTCTCAGGGCTGTTCCATTTTATCAGACAGAAATCTTACTTCAAGCTGAATTGGCAGAAATCAAGCTGGTCCTGGGGTAAAAATCGCAAAGCTCAAGTTGCTCTACTGGGGACATGCAGTTTGTAACGTTTCTCCCATGTCTTTCTCTATCCACTAGTTCATTTGGGTAAGCTGAATTAATCTGCATTGCGTGAGGAGGCATGTCCCTGGCTTTGAGCTGGGAGAGTGCCTATTCCAAATAGCGTATCTGAACACCTTTCCTACCTCCAGCTCCCTTGTGAGGCAGAGCTGGTAACCGGTAGCCCCAGATAGCCAGTATTGTCTTCTCCCTTTTGGCAGTGAGTAGCATGTCTGGAAGAGGCAGGCGGAATGTGCGCCAGCCAGAGCTAAGCTGGGGTGCCTCCTGCCAGCCCTTGTGGTAGTGAGACACAGGGGAGGGTTTGTTCCTGATGACTTGCTTCCCTGTGTTTTTGCAGGAGTCTAACCAGCAAGCCGAGGTCCAGGAAGCTGAACTTCCCACACCAGATGTGTTTGTCGAGAAGCTCCCACCCAGCGGGAAGATCACTAAGACCGAGTCCCTCATTATCCCGTCCACCAGGTAGAGTGGTGACACAGCATTGCGCCTGCTGCAGGGCTGCTTGGGAAGTCATGGGCAGCTTGCTAGCATTTGTTCAGGATGGCCTTGAGCCACTGACTCAAAGGAGACTCTCCTTGTGTTCAGGCACTTAAGTGTGATGAGTCTTGAGCACTTGATAAATGAATGCTCGGAACCCTGAAGGGCAGCACTGCTCTGAGATTGCTCCTCTCTCCTGTGTTGTACCCGCTCCATGTCCAAGGAAGTTTTTATAAAACTCTGGAGCTGCTTGCTCAAAGATACTGTTGCTAAGTCAACATCTGATGCAGATTTTGGCCTTAAAGGTGGTTGTCAAGTCTAACTTATGTCCTGTTAAACCTTCCCAAATAGGGTAGTGAATGTGGGCTTCAGCAACCCCACCATATAGTTTCTCCAGTCATTTGCAAGCAAGCAGATGTTCTTTTGAAGAGGTATTTCTGTGCTGCTTTTGGGTGTGTGACTGCAGTTTGCATGGCTGGATCCTATTATGCTGGGGTAGCAATAGCAGGGTGGTGTGGGTCTTAGCGTGGGCTGTGGAAGTGTGCCTGGGACTCCTGGGAACATGCTCTGTAGCTGAACTGTGTGCTCTGCACTATCAGAAGCAGAATTAGCAGGTCTCAAGCTAGCTCAGATGTGTGTGCCCGATTCCCCAGGGCCTCCACTCACATTATTGAGGTTGCCAGACTGGGTGAGCTGGGATTTGGGGGATGTATCTCATTCAGATATGAGCCAGCTCTGGAATGCAAGCACATCTCTCTAGCAGGTCTGAAGGGAAGCAGACGGGACGTCGGGGAAGGAGCACGTCTCTGAAGGAGAGGCAGCCAGTGAGGCCGCAGAACGAGAGAGCGAACAGTCTGGACAATGAACGCTCTCCAGACACCCGGCACCACTTACAGGTGTGAAAAAGATTGCTGTCTCTTCAGCCACTCATAGTTTTTCCTCTTCTCCAACTGTCTCCTGTGGTCCCTTTCCTTCTGGTCCAAGTTGCTGTCCCTGCTGGAAAGGAACTGGGCCCTGCAGCTTCAGGAAGGAGGGAATTTATGTCTTTGCTGATACTGTATCTTCCATCCAGTCTGCTGGGTTTTGCCAGCTTGTTGCTTTGTCAGCCCACCATAAACTGAAAACACTAGAACAGATTGTTATGATGACAAATGAATAGGGATGTGCTGAGGAATTACTCCTTTGAAATAAGGCAAATTGCTAGGCATTGCAAAAGGGGACTGACTTTTGCAGAGCATGTGTGCCATGCTTTTGTTAGCTGCAGGACTCACTTAGTTCCCTCCTTGAAGGAGATTGTTCCTGGCTTCTATTAATCCAGAATTCCTTGGGCTACTGTTAGTTGGTATAAAGTGATGTAAGTAAAAGTGCATGGCAGAAGGAGTAATGGCCAACAAAACGAAGGTGGCTAATAGAGGAGCCTGCAGAATACTGCAGTATTGAAGAAGCTGATCAGTGTCAGTCCCGGCAGCCAGTGCGGCTGCTAGCGTGCCTTTGCTGATGGGGTGACCGAGCACTGGCCAGCCATGCACAGCCACCTCTCATGAATTGCAAGAGCTGGAGCTGGTGGCTTGACGATTGGAGCTGACATATCCTACTGTTCTCTTCTCTGTGTCTTTATTTCCAGATCCCCAGGAAAACAGTGTATGACCAACTAAATCACATCCTGGTTTCTGATGACCATCTGCCAGAAAACATTATTCTTGTCAATACTTCTGACTGGCAAGGCCAGGTAAAGGCAGGAGACGTTACCTGAAGCACAGTTCTCCTTCACTGTTCCTCCTCAGGAATGGACAGGCCTTGAGCTCTACCACTAACCAAGTAGGTTCTGCTGCTTGGTTGGAAGAGCAGTGGTGGTGCGTGGGGGCTGGCAGCATACTGAGTGTTCAGTGCCTACAGATTGGATTTCATTTGACAAGGAGATGCTGTGGATCTTTTAAAGCTTTGCCAACTGAGTCTTTCCACAGAGGTTTTTTCTCTTCTACGAAATGCCATTCCTTCTGGTTAGAAGCATGCTGGGAATGGCTAGACCCTTGCACTCAAGAGCCTAATTCTCAACTGTGGTAGACTGGGACAAAGGAAGCAGGGAGGACTGGCTTGTGGTTTAGGCTGAGATTTCTAGGCACAGGTGGTGAACACAGGAGAAAATATTTCAGGTCAGCTCTGTTGCCTTGCACACATGCACACTTGTGATTCCTGACTGCAGGTATGTCACCCCATCTTTTCTGAGTGAGTGATAGTTATGTTAAGGAGAATCCTGAGCAGTGCTTTCTTATGCTGGCAACATGGGGTGGTTTGTTATGGGTTTGGAACAAATTTTGCTCCTTTCGGAACCTTAGTCTGAGAAAGCAATAAAATATATGTGGAAGAGGACCAATAAAACATGTGCTGGGTGACTGTCAGCTGTAAAACTCGTGCCAGGCTTGTGGAGTTACATTGTCTGGTTTGGCTTTCTGCTTTTGGAAGAACTAGGGTCTTAATGTCTGAGAGCAAAAATACCAGCTGAGCTACTGATTCCAGTTTCTCTATACTTGGAAGATAGAGAAATGCCTTCTAGAGATGGACAGAAAGCATTGTAGGTTGTCTTCCAGTAGTTTTAGCAGCTTGTGCCTGCAGTATCAGAGGATGTGAAGATAGTGTTGGCTGGAGTGTGTAGATTAGTGGTGCAGAATTTGAAAGCGTGAGATAATTGCTGAGTCTCATCAGTATTATGTCCATGTATACCCGAGGTGTGCGTTAACTTGTTTCCCATTAGCTGCATGGAAGGGAAACAGTCCCTCATGAGGAACATGTGTGTTGCTAGCACCCTTCCCTTTTTTTAGTGCTTGGGGGTGGGCAGAACATTGCATTTGTTTAAGTTCTTTTGAAATCAGAGAGATGCAACTGCAGTTGCAGAAGCAGGTGAGTAGACAGCATCTGCTCTCACCCAGTGCTGTCTGCTAGGCGAATGGCCTGCTGCTGCTACCCTGCTGTCTACGGCCATAAAACCCCTGCTGTTCTAGAGTTGTCGTTGCGGTTCTTTTGGATATGGTGTTGGTGTTTGTCAAGAAGGTGCAATGTTTCCATTTTTCTAGAGGAAGAGCTTTCCTTTGGTTGATGCACAAGGACAAGGTATTTGGGAAACAGCCATATCACTTACAAATTGGACATGGGGAGAGTGCCCACACTTGGGTGTGAGAATACCTAGGAGGCTGGGGGAGGCAGATTTTCTTCTTGTGACAAACTGTACCAAAAAAAGGACTATAAAATGTTCTGTTCTCTCCTCAGTACCTATCAGATGTCTTGCAAAAGCATACCTTGCCAGTGGTCTGCACATGCTCCTCAGCTGATATTCAGGCAGCTTTCAGCACTATTGTCTCCAGGATACAGAGATAGTAAGTTCTCACCTTGCTTGTGTTGTTTGTTGAGTCTCAGCTCTAAAAGCCTCTTAGCTCCTGTGCCCCAGTGCCCAGGGAGTTTTTCATTCAATAGCTGAGAAATACTTCTCCCTTCCAATACTTCTCCCCAATCTACTCTCCTGAAGTCGGAGTTGTGTGGCTCTTCAGCACTTGCCAGCCCTGCGAAGTTGTTGCTGCTCTGCCATGTGTGTGGAGATACAAGTCTCCTTTCATCGACACCGGTGATTTTAAAAGATTGTGCTTTGGAGGCTGCCTCATAGGTCAGATCTAATAACCAGTAAAGCATGCAAAGCTAATAGGTAGGTTTTTAAATAGTTCTTGCTCCCCCCCACCCAAGTAATTCCCAGATTAATTCCTCAAGGCATTCCCTAGATACCTACTGAGGGCTGTGGGTACCTGAGTATGTTCTCTGACACAGCAGTTAGTTGCAATAGGTACGTCCTAACCTAGATAGTTGGGAGTCCAGCCCTTTACATTATCAAAATGTGTGAAAGAAGGAGCAAGGAAACCGATTAAGAAAGTACTGAACAGTATTGCATTTTATTGATAATGTTATAATCATTGTGATATTGCCTTGTGTACTGAACGAGCTCTCTTCTGCCGTGGTTGTTATTAACCAGTTGGTTTTTTTTTTAACTTGTTCTGAAATAGCTGGTTGGAAGCACGATTATGAATATGTTTCCTCTTTTTCTGTCTAGCTGTAACTGCAATTCGCAGCCTCCAAACCCAATTAAAATTGCAGTGGCCGGAGCCCAGAATTACCTCAGTGCTGTATTGAGGCTCTTTGTAGAGCAGCTGTCTCACAAAACCCCAGACTGGCTCGGCTACATGAGATTTTTGATCATCCCTCTAGGTAAATAAGGAACAATTTTTCTTCATAGAAAGATGAACGGGTTAAATGTGATGTGTTCCCTCAGGAGAAGCCCTCCTGGAAGCTTTGGCTAGGTATATGGCTGTTAAATGAGGCAAACGTCATGCTGTCATAGTATTGTGTAATGCTTGTGTTGGGGGAATGTTGCCAGTCTTGCGTGAGTGAATTTCATCTTTACGTTCTTGATGCCAAAGTCTGCTTGTAAACCTTTCGTTTGAAGCAAGGGGTTGAGTACTTCCTCCCCATACAGGGAGGCTCATATATATCTTTTTATAACGGTACAATGAATGCACAGAATAATGTTCTGGAAGCCCTTTCCCTGGCTGAAATCTTAAATTCATTGGGCACCATGTTTCCCACAGCAATAACTGTTCTGGCCTCCCTGAGGCTGACACTGAAAATGTTTATGGAGGAGGCGGGGCTGAAAATTTTTTGAAGGCTCTGAAACTGCTGAGGGTTTAAATTATTCAAATTACATTTATCTTTTGACCTTTCCTTTACGTGCTGTTCTCCTGGGTTCTTTCCCCTCAGTTTTCCAGCACCTTATCTCTGCTCTTCCAGCAGCTCAACAAGCCTGCCTGGCTGGGAAGTTACTCAGCTTGGATCGCTTGTGTTGGGGGAAGTAGAGTGGACTGATAATAACGTTAGGGGTCTTGTTGTAGTCAGAAACGTGAGGAATGTTGTAGCAGCGAGGCGGTCACGGATGCTTGTGGGCAGGGGGCATCTGGGCAATGTTGGTGTTGCAAGGGTGTGATGCCAGAAGCTGGTCTAGTCTGAGGCTTGGCTTGTGTGAACAGGGCACTTAGATGATGTAGGCAACAGAAAACTTGAAAAACACTTTTTCTCGATATTTGCCGGTCTTCTAGGTTTGGGACCAGCTGATGGCAGTTGCTGTAGGAGTCAGAAGCTGCTGCCCGGCACCATGAACAGTGGGGTTAGGCTGTCAAGTCAGTGGTGGGATTTGCAGAAGTCAAATGAAAAAGGCAGAGGAAGAAAGCTGGATCCTTCTGTAAGGAAGGTATTTCGTTTCCAAAGTGGTTGGCAGGAAGAGGAGAAAGAGCCCTGCAGGGGGTAAAAACAAAAAAATTATTTCTGCAAGGTTAAACGCGCTTTGAATGAGAGTCTGTGTGACTGAGGACTTCGGTCCTCGCATGCTGACTGTCTCCTGGCCTCAGAAGAAGTTTTCTGTCCTGCAGTCTTTAATGATCTGAAAATATTCTCTCTTTGAAAGTGAAGCGCAAGATTTAGCTAGTGTGTTTTTGGTTTTTTTTTTTTTTAATCTTAAAACTTTCTTTGGTAATTAAAAAAAAAAGAACAAAGCACTTTGATAATGGAACTGCTTCAGAACTGTGAACGCTTTTAAAATGTTATTTAAATATAGAAACTTCTCTAACAGGGCCTTTCCCATGGAAGTCTGCAGTATTTCCTGATCGGATAAGTGCTTATTTCTGGCCAGCTTTCTGGCAGTTCATTAAAGTGATTGAGGAGCAACCTCTCTTTTCTGACAATTGAAAAAGCACCAAAGACAGAATGGTGACCATGCCATAAATGTCTTAAAGGAAAAGACTTTCTGCTGTTAGCAGCACCTTCGAAGTAGGAATGGTGGAGTTTTTTCTAAGATGGTTTTACCTTCTTATTCCACAACTATATGCTGCGATGACAGAAGAGTCAACCTACAGTCGTTTGTTAACAATGAGAAATGCTTAGTGTCTTTAAGCATCCATACTGGGAGTTTCACTTCTGCTTCATGCTTCTGATTCTATGGCTGAAAGACTCCTTTGATGTCCAAAGCAGCCTATAAACAACTGAAAAGGGGCAAATAAAATAGAAAAAAAGGTTGGGGGTTATTTTGGCTGTTGGCAGTTTTTTATCATTTTATTTAGCTCCCATGGATAGAACTTCTTGGGAGACCTTGTGTTTAGTACTTGTTTCCAACTGCATCTGCCATATGCAATGTGTTTTCCCAGCATGTGGGAAAGCTTCCCCAGTGCCTGGTGCAGAGCTGTTCTACGTGCACTGTTTAAAACTCCACTGCAAAAGAAATGATGGGTCTGAAAAGTAGCCATGATCAGGAGGGTCCAGGAAAGAACTTGGGTCCCAGTCTCTAATAAGGGGAGCTCAGAGACACCTTCTGCTTGAACCCTCCCTGGAAGTCTGGAAATTAGCACTGGTTTGGAGGTCTGAGGAGAGACAGTGAGTTTTTTCCACCATGAGCTTTACTGGAGAATGGTGAGTGTAGTTAAGCAACTGGGGTCTTCTTGGAAGGAGTTGTCTGGTTACCAATTACCAGCTGATGACTCATCTGTTGCAGTCTCTGGAAGTGTGGCTTGATGTGAGAATTTGGTATGCAGGAAGGATGAAAATAAGCTGATTAGGAGGAACTCTGAGGCCACTTCATGGCTGATTGTAAATGTGCGGGACTCATGCTGAGCATGACTGAAATGTGGTGACTGGAAAGTGCAATCCTGGCACACTTTTTCTCCTGTGAAAGACTGGAGAGGTAGTTGCAAGAGCAGGTTGTCTGGTTTGGGGACACATGTGGCCTAAAAGGAAGGTGGCACATTTTTACCACCTCCCAGGGCAGAGTTTGTCGCATGCTTAGGCATTAGCAGGAGAGGCGTTCCCTCTCCTGCTCAGTATAAGTATGAAGTCAGATCTCCAGCCAGGGCTGGAAGCTGGAGGCTGGACACACAAACTTTCTGCAAGGAGGTCTTTCCATGCTCATAGCGGAGCCATAAGGCTTAGCTAGAGCAAGCAGGGACCTGATGCATATGCCAGCATCCACTGGGGACTGTAATCCTTGGGCTCTGCCTTCTGTCTTTAATTACAGCCTATTTATTGAACTTATAGCCCTTCTCCACCTATTAAACAAGCCTCCCTGGGTCATTTTTCCTGGTTGGGGACAATTGCCTCTTCTCAGTATTGCAAAACAGCTGTAGTGTGCAAATGGTGTTTGGAGGAAGGGGTCCGACTCCTCTTGGCAGAGGTGACCTGGCTGTGGTGCGTGCGGTGCAGCCTGCGGGCAGGAAGGTCTGCTGGGAAAGCCGCTTGCAAAACTGAGAGACTGAGATGGAGAGCTGTAGGGCCTCTGTGTCTTCCAAATCATTTATTTCCTCAGCAGTTTCCCAGTCCTGTTTTCTTTGGCCTTTTAAAATTTAATTTGGTGGGGGGGAAGGGGGAGGCGTCACTGAAAGATATCAGTGGTGTTGAAGCAGTCTCTCTGCTGGGAAGTCTATTTGCATGCTCTTGTAGAGATAAGCTGGACTAAATTACTTAGTTATAATTGAAGAAATTTATTTCTGGGGTGTGTAGTGTAGTTTTGATTTTGGAATTTAATTCCTTACAGATAAAAAACACGCTTGTATTCAGTGCTGGGAAGAACAACTGTCATGTTTTCCTTTCTTTCTTAGGCTCTCATCCAGTGGCCAAGTATCTGGGGTCTGTAGATTATAGATACAACAACTTCTTCCAAGATCTAGCCTGGAGAGATCTGTTCAACAAACTTGAAGCACAGACCACTGGTAAGACCATGTGTCTGTGTCTGGCCTGTGTGGGATAAAAGGCTTGAATGAGTAATTTTAGCAAAGGTCAAGTAAATGCAAGAGGAAGCAGACAAATGTTTTTATTCCTCTTTTGTCCTCACTCCACCACATTCCCTTTTCAGATGCTGACCTTTTTATGTCCTCCACGTGGTGGTCTGCAAACAGTTGTTGCCTCCCAGAGGCACTAGCTGCCTCTGAGTCACTCTGTTTTTACCTAGCTCTCAGGTTTGTTCTTTGATGTGGAGGTCTCACTACCAAGTTTAGTACATTGCTTTCTTTGGCCCTTCAGAAACTGTCCAGCCTAAAAGATTTGGAAAACTGGAAACTCTGGGAAGATTAACTTATATTAGTTGTGTGTGAGAATGACCTTGACATTTCTGAAGTCTGCTGGCAGGATCTTTCTCATTAAAAAAGAATTTTATTCTTCACCAGTGTTGTAACATATGGGAGCTGCCCTAGGTCAGATCAACAAGTTCCTGTTCTGATCTGAGTCTGTTCTAGGCCAGGGTAAAGCCTTACTGTGTGTTACAGTACTAATTTGCTTAAAATATTAATGCTTATAGTTTTCCCATCCGTTCCTTCAAGAATGGAAAGAAATGGGAGAAAGGAGGATTTGCATCTGACATTTAGGGCTACATGAAGGCTTGAGATTTGACTGAGGAGTGATGCTCTCACGGCAGCATATCCCATACAGAAATTTCACTAGAAGGAAAAAGCTTTGGAGTTTTTGGAGCACCATGAGGGTGGGGAGGTTGCAGTGTGGTTCTCCTGTTGGAGTTGTGTGAGTGCCTCAGAGTGCCTGAGGCTCCTAGGATGCTCTTGGAAGTCCTCTAGCTGTGAGAAGAGGGGAGAGAGACCTCTTCACAGGTGATTGTTCAGAGTCTTTTCCAGCAGATGGGAATTTGGCTGGACAAGGCCCTGGGCAGCCTGTTCCGAAGGTGAAGTTAGCCCTGCTTGGAGCAGAAGGCTGTACTAGATATCTCCTAATGTGCCACCCAACCTACACTTTTCCTTGATTCTAAGCTCGTGGAAGAACAGATGGCTGGAACTGGTTTCTTTTAATTCCTTGCTGCACTTGAAAACGTGCAGCATTGACAAATGTCAATACAGACTTGATTTTTGTGTCTGGGTTAGGAATACTTCATTAGCTATAGAAATCCAGCTCGAGAGCCATATCTGTTCTTTAGTTGGTTGTATGCTGTAGCCCTTATTTATTTGCCTGCATGCTATGAGGAAAATGCAGCCTCATTTTTGTGCAGTCCAAACCTTGTAGATTCTCCATTTTCATCTATGCAGTGAGAACTGCACAGAAACCCCACGATGGCATAAGAAAATCTGGCAAAGAATCATAGCTCTTCACAGTTCACTGTTCAGATACAAAGAGTCTGGGTTAAAATGCCCATTGAGGTATAGAAGGTCACTTGCATTCCCTTGATCTCACAGTTGAGCCTCTTTGCTTGAAACCAAAGAAATGCGGAAGGCATTTAGGAATTGTCTTCCTGTCAACTTGAATCAAACACAGTCTCACAGATTTGAAGCATACTTGCTGCTACACGTGATCTTTGTGCTCTTCCTACCCTTGCGTGGCTCTCAGTCTTTTCAGTTAACTCAGCAAGGCCGTGAGTTCGTTAGGAAATCAGGTAACTCAAATGCTGGTATGAGCAGAGCAGCTCGCCAAGGCCTGGGAGAGCTGGCTAGGCACTTTGTTCAGCAGATACCTACAGTCAAGGTGCGAAAAAGTCTAAAGCTGACTCTGGGCAGGTACACGTTTTCAAAGAAAAGCATTTTAACAAATATAAAATAACTGTAATAGTTCAGTCAATAATGCTGCGTACAGATGTCCGTGTATCTAGTGGGCCTTCCTAATGTTTTTGCCTTGGTGCTCTTGTAGGATGCTTGCTTTTGGTCAGGCAGCTTTACAGTGCTCTGGGGTAGGCTGCAGAGCTTCCTTTGGAAGATGCAGTTCAAATGCAGCTGGCTGGGTACCATCAGCTGCTTGGCTGAGCAAATGGAGGACAGTGCTGGTGATGGTCTGAGAAGTCACTTAAATTATTTTCTCTCTTTGTTCTATTGCAGTTCCAGAAACGCCTGATGTTGTCTCCCGGATAACACAGTATATAGCGGGGGCAAACTGTGCACACCAGTTGCCCATTGCTGAAGCGATGCTGACATACAAGCAGAAAAGGTATGTCACTAACGTAATACTGACTTTCCAGAGTGAGCATCAGGTTGAAAGCAAAGTGCTTTTCTCATCTCGTGTGCCAGCAGTCTTAAAACCACTCCAAATACCTTGGGAGCCTTACAGTAGCCTGCACCCAGTGATATGTCCCACTTGGATAACAGTGAATCTACAACAGTGTGGTTACTTTAAGTACAGTGATTTCTTTGAAGATCTGAGAGGTTTGGGGAAGTGGGGACTAGGAAGGATGGGGGATGGACAGATTATATCTGCTTAGGTTCCAGAGATCTCTTACCACAGAGACCTTAGGTGTGTAAGACTGGACTGCGGCATTCCCCGCCAAAGTATCTTCCATGAGACCTGGCCTTTTTACATCGGTGTTGAACTGAAACCCTTTCTTTTTGGAGTGTAAATAGCAGAGCTTCTTGCAGGAGAGACAGAATCCTTGTTGATTGGCAGTTGCAGGCTACCAGGATTCCTACTGGGGAGGTCTGACATTGACCAGGTTTTATTTCTACTTCTCATAAGGGATAAGCAGCCTGTAGGAGGGAGGATTGGGATCTGAAAACAAGATTCAGAAGTATGTAGAGCCTCATGTGGCTGCGGTCCAGGAGGAAGAGTAACTGTCGCTGAAGGGTAGAGATGCAGTTTCTGAGGCACAGAGGAGAATAATAGACTCCCAATCGCATCCCAATAATTTCTGAGAGCAGGACAAACATTCAGCTCATGATTTTTCTCAATTAGGGACTAGCAATCTCCTATGAGGCATGGGTGATGTTAATTGTTAATTACTACCCTTCCCATGTTATATCTGATCTTTCATTTTTGGTCCATTAACACCCCCATTGGTGCCTCCTTTGCATAAGAACTGGGAGGGCTTAAAGGTGTGGGTAGAATCACTTTTTTTCCCTCTTTTTGGAAATGTTCATTGTATATTGCTTTTCCATTCCTGTGTCTGCTCTACGTTACTTTGCAGAAGTGATTCAGTAAAATTTAGCCCATTTTTCATGCTCTCCTAGGGAAAATTTTTCTAGACTGACTAGTCCATTAAAAAGAGTGCACTCTC
Organism: Pygoscelis adeliae; assembly: GCF_000699105.1. Classification (NCBI taxonomy): domain Eukaryota; kingdom Metazoa; phylum Chordata; class Aves; order Sphenisciformes; family Spheniscidae; genus Pygoscelis; species Pygoscelis adeliae. Next base: position 4,631,941 of record NW_008824411.1, on the reverse strand, counting down.
TTCATGTATTTGTGAACTTATGTAATGTTAACCTGATAAAGGTGAAGTTTGGAGAGTCATAGGGTGCTCGAAGCTCTTCGCTTCAATCTTTTATTTTGTTTTTGGTGTGAAGACTTAGCTTAGTTACCAATACCGAGTTCAGAAACCCCTGGTGCAGTGTGAATCCCTTCTGATGGCTGCCTTGTTCTTTCTCTGCACCCTCGGTTGATGGGTTCTGCACTGGTCTCCACTGTCTTCTCCATTCTGTTACAGGTTCATTTTTGTCATTAACACACATTTAACCATTTTGAGTTTCTAATGTGCCCAGAAAGGTCAATTTGGTACTTTGTTGAAAAACATCTGAAATGTACTTCAGCAACACACACGCTTAGCCCTCCCACCAGTGTGCATGACCGCTTTACCAAGCTGGTCTGATCCATTTGGATTTTAGACCCTTTGGACTTGGTGGTGCCATGCCTGAAGCTGTTGATAGGTTTAAATCAAGCTCAAACCCTGCAGAAGGTTGCTTGGAAGAGGGATTGCTGAGACTTTTAGTCAGACTCGTGGCATAGCCTGCAGTCTTTTAGTATCTCTGTTGTGTTCCCTTTAAAATAACTTCTACTTTCAGCTAAGTACCCCATGAGCAAACTGGAGAGTGAGTTAGAGGAACAAGCTCTCCCGTGGAGTGATGGGCAGTTATCTCCCCGTGTGGCTTTCTTTAGAAATGCAGCTCTTTGTCATGGGCAGCAACTTAGGGAGGGTATTGTGAAAAACAACACAGAAATTGTGTTTCCATTAGCGCTATCTAAATGAATGCATCACTTTGTTGTAAGTATAATAACATATTTATCTTTTTCTTTGGTTGCTTTCTGAAAAGGAAAAAGAGCTTTCATTTTGATTTTACCATAAGGTATCAGTTCCTTTTAGGTTCCCTCTTCTATCCCTTTTCTCCCATGAACTGGTCTTTTGTGCCTTGTTTAACAGCTCCTGCAGGTCTGGGATGCAGAGTTTGTGCTTCAGGTTAAATTATGCTCGCTGCTTTGAAACTATGGCATCTGCTGGCAGAACGCATTGTTGAAAATGACTGCTCTGCCTTTGGACCACACATATGGGTTCCCAGGATGTAAACTGAATGGGAATGAAGGGGTTATTGAGAGAGTAGCTTTGAGCAGTAAAACACGGAGAAGGTAGGGTTTTTTCTTCCCTTCTTCCTAGCCATCAGAGGATATAGTGTAGCTCCAAAGGATCAGGACTGAGCAAAGGCTTTTCAGTTCCCGTCTGTTGGAACTGGAGTGCTGTAGGTGGCACTCAGTGGCTCAGGGTGGGGTGCAGCTGTGCAGTGTCCGAGTGCAGACCAGCAAATCGTCTCTCCATAATCAAAACATTGAGGACTAGTCTCTTACTGGCAGGCTATCTCAAATGTATGGGACTTCTCTGAGCTTAAGAAAGAGGAGACAGATGTATGCTAGCAGTGGAGTTTTGCTCTCTGAGCTGCCTCCAAGACCCCCTTGCTCTGCAGGGTCGCCTGCTTCAAATCTTATGATTATTGGACATTGTTTGTTTTGTCCTCAGTTCACAAAGTTACTGCAACTCCCTCTCCCTTGAAGCCAGAGGTGAATGGCTTCTCCAAGGCCAGCTTTCAAGGCAGTGGTCCGTGTAGAAACAGCAGCACTACCTACAAATTCATTGCAAGACAAATCTCCTAGTATCCTAGCATTTGCTCTGTTAAACAAGCCCTCGTGGTCCAAGGAAAGCCAAGCCAGTCTTTAGGACCCAGCTGTATGTGATGAGCTGCTTTATAACTTTATTGCCAGCTACCCCTATTTTGACTTACCTCCGCTCTCGTTCCTGTCCCCTTGTTCTGTTTGTCATGGCAAAAGGTTGGCGCATGTACTGCCTGTGATGGACTGCAATGGTGCGAAAGCTTTGTCCCATTCTTTTGGAGCAACTTGCTGACCTTACCTGAAGTCAAGGGGGCTGGCAACGAGGGAAGGGGTTCAGGAAGGAAATGAATTGCCATTTCAGCTCCTCTGCGTTACATTGGGTGACTGGCTTTGTGAGCACTGGGAGAATTACTGGTTGCTGAATTGTCAAGAAACACTGCAGTCCAGGCAACATCTGGGGAGCTGAGACCATGGTAGCAGAGGTGGGCCTCTCACTAGGAGGCGTGTATCATCGACGTTGATATCTCTCTGCATTGCTTTCTTGAATGAAACCCTGCGGTATTTGAGATCTGAGACTTGACAGACACTCGTTCCCAGTGTAGCTGGTTTGCTGATCAGTTCTGTGAACCTGGGCTGGTGTCACCCACTGTAATTCAGTGTCCAGCACAGCTCATGCCATGTGGCTTCTGAATAGCCCTTGCACGAATCTGGGGAGCAGCTTGGCTGTTGGAAATAAAAGCATTGCTTGCTTGTCAGGGTGAGGGCTGGGTCATTTCCTACCTAGTTACACATTTACCAAAAGCTCTTCACTCTCGTGTGTTGTAGAGCACTTCCCCAACTCCTGCTCCCTGGAGCACAAGTGTCTTGGGTTGGAGGGTTCCTGGGCAATAGGAAGCAGGGGTAACGCTGTTTTCTGCCTGCCGTGTGTCTTTGAGGCTCTGCAGGGCAGTGGCTAGGCAGAGTCCAGGTCATTTCTCTGAGTGCTGCCTCTAAAACACACCCTGCAGCGGTTGCCGAACATGAACACAGCTGGTGAAGATGGACCCGGTCCCTCCTCTGGCTCTGCAGTGCCCATGTCATCTGGCTGGTTGCTGCATGAACCTCCTTGGGCAGCTGGTGGAAACGTAACAGGAGTTTACTTGTGCCCCTTGCCTGGCAGAGCAGTGCAGCAGAGAGGAGTCAAGGCTCAAGAAATGCTGGATGTCCTGTTGAGTGTGTCCAGCCTGCTGTAGGAACATGAAGGGTGCTGGATGGGAGTTTCATGGGGAAGCAGGGAGGCGACTCATCTGATGTGTCGTGGGGACCTGGAGTTGCTTTGTCCCTTTGTTTGGTTTGACCATGGGAGACTTGGTGGAACAGGGACAGTGTTAGCCAGCAGACAGCTACAGTTGCCCAGTGGGAAGGACAGATGCTTCATACCAGAGATGAACCTTGGAGAGTTGTTGGTAGTGCCTGGCCTGAAATGGCTTAGAGGCCTGCTGGTCCTTCGGTGATAAAAGTCCA
>NW_008824411.1:4624011-4628591 GCF_000699105.1 Pygoscelis adeliae | reverse complement strand
TTCCTGTTGCCCCCCTGCAGGACTTGCCTGGAATGAAGGTAGTACCTGAGACCCTCCTGCTAGGAAATTACAGGAGTTTGGCTTCATTTGAACCTGTTTTGTGTTGCTTAAATTTTGAATGAAATCTTACTAAAAGGCTAATAACTGGCATAAGTGCTCTAAGTGATTATTCAGTCCCTCTTACTGTAATATCTGAATGCTTTGCAGCTTAGTTTGTACTTTGCCCCAGAAGTGAGAGAGATTATTCCTTCGCTTTGTCAGGTGGGTGACTCCTGGTGATGTGGCTGCTTCTCCTTTCTAAGAGTTCTAAAACATAAATTTGGCTATAGGTCTTTGTTCAGTCTGAATTAATTTCTTGGGGTAGAGAGGGAGCCTGCAAGTCCATTTCTGGACAGTTTACCTTTGAAGGACTGATTGCAGGTGGATGGATTTTGCCCAAGCAAAAATAGTAATTAGACAACTCCCCACTCCTGATAAAGATTTTCTTTCTAGTCTCTCTGCATAGGTCTGTTTTTTGTTTTCCCCCAGAATTTTTTGTTGTTGTTGTTGTATTGGGTTTTTTTTCCCCAGAATTACAGAGGTGAAGTATCAATAACACCGTTAAAAATCACAATCAGGCTCAGGTCTGCCTTTAAATTATAGCTGAGATACCAGGGCCTTCAGAACACCTATGGATAAAACCAATACCTTGGACATTGCTATGGGGGTAAAACCTCTGCAGTCTGGGAATCTGGGCAGCCTAGGTAATAAGGGGGAGCTGCCTTTCCAGGGACAGGGGATATTTTAGTTGCAGGGCTGTGGTAGGAGCAATAGAAGAGACCGTTACCAAGGTGAAAGGACTCTGGATTAATATTTTGGGATCCCGAAGGACAAGAATCAGGAAAGAGCATGGAAGAGGAAGTGGAGAACAAGTACGATCATCTCATCTTTCCTTTCATCCACATGAAGAGCAGCTGTTTTGATAAGCTGCATTTTCAGAGGCACGTATGCAAGATCAGAGTTCCCAAGAGGACATGTGACAGGACTAGACTAGCCGAGCTGAAATCCAGCTGGATCGCTTCAGGAACAGTCTGTGCATCATTGTGAGCTGTGATAAATGGTGACTGAAGCAAATTATTTATTTCAGAATTGCCTCTGAGCTCTCCTCAGTGGGAGTCTGAGCTCCCACGGGGAACAAGAATGAGTTTTCTGCTGGAACTGGGCATGGTTTGTTTTTGAGAGCTCGGAGCAAAGCCATCCAGTAGCTGAGAGATGACTAGACGACTATTGTGCTTCCCTCACTTGGTCAGCGGGACTCACTTCTGCCTGCTTCTCAGCCCATGGAGCTGAAGAAATGAGAAGAAAGCTGAGCCTCTGTTCTGTGCTTCTCCCAACAGCTCTGTGGGTTTCTTGTTTCCAAAACTGGAGCTAGTAATGTCATGTTCGTAGGAGATTCATTTGCTGGGGGGTCTGCAGCCGTGTTTGGAAAAATGTGACCTTTCTGGCTTCCAACACAGAATCAGGGACTCGGTCGTTTTGTCATGTGCTTTGGGGGAAGAATGAAGGTGCAGTGCCTGGGGTGGTGAGGTAGGAAGGGAGCAAAGACCCTGGCTTTGCCGTTAGGGATGAGTAAGCAGAGCTGAGCCAAAGTGAGAAGCTATTTGCAAAAGCACACTCTGCTTTGGACCAAGAGGGAGCTCTGGCTGAATCATGTTCGCTGCAGTTCTATGCCATTCTTTCCGTACGGCTTAGAGGAAACTGTCCAGCCCATGCTAATCACACAGCGGTTGGCCACCTTTGTGCATTTGGCGCATTTCCAAATGGAAACAGCAGAGAAATACCTGCGTTCCTGAAGTATTTGTGCTGCACCCAGCAATATTCTGAAGGCAATGCTGGATGGTTTTTCTCTGAACGTTGCAGTGCTTCAAGCACTGAGGGATGCACAAAGAGAAACATGAGAAATCTCGGTGTTTGTCTGCTCCCTACCTGTTTCCTGTGCTTGGCCACTGAGAAACGTTGTGTGTCTTGCCCTGCAGTCACTTCCACTGCTGAACTGTAATTCCTCCCAACATGTGGATGTGCTCTTGCAGTCCTCTCCTCATCCTGTGGGTCCATCTTCATCTCTGTCACCCTTGAAGGGAGCAGTGGCTCTGCAGGCCCTCCCAGCCTGCCTTCCTCCTCACTCAGGTCTTCCCCCTCTTGTCTTTGCTGAGTCTCTCCCTAATTCCTGCTAGGTTTGACTGTGGCCTTCGTTGCTGGCCCTTCTCCACCCTCTGGTTTCTGAATCCTGGGCAGGGCCAGAGCAGGAGGGGCTGATGCCTTCCTGCTTTCAAAATGCGTGTAGTGTTGTCTTCAGCTGTTTCTGGGACATGGTGTGTGTTTTGTTCAGTTTGGTTTAGCTGTTTGCTGTTCTCGAGTTGGTGTCCTGATCTACCCGGTGTGCTCTGGTGCCCGACCTCGCTAGTGTGCCTGTCTAAGGGACTTCAAGCTCCCAGTGGCAGGGAACACGTATCTGTGTGCGTGAGTGTGTGTGTGTACGTACTTGCTAGTGCTATACAAATAACCACGTGTCACGGCTTGTAACCCCGTGGCAGGCTAACTGCTTTAGCGATGCTGGGATATGCAAGGTATGGCACATGACTCCAAAGGTGGGACGCGTGAAGGCCATGCGTGCAGAGCGCTTCAGGGACTAGTAAGTAATGCACAGTTCTCCATGTCGTTGTGGCACAGATCCATTTCCTTGCAGTAGGAGGTCGTGTGTCTGTAATGACTGCCATGCCATTAAAGCATGTTTCTCTGTCAAGCGTGAGGGAGGGAGGAAGAGACCTTTTCCCCGAGAGATGTGCCGTAAGCTGCGTGCTCTTCCCCACCCATGCAGATTCTTAGCGTGCTGGCAGGGGGCCTTGAGAGGAGACATTCGACTGGCGCTTGCATACTGTCCGTCCCTGCTGCATGCTTGAATGCAAATATAAAGTGAGTATTGTGCCCGGTGTGGAAGCAAGCTGTTAACAACTCTTTTCTCTTTGCCTTTAGCCCTGATGAAGAATCTTCACAGAAGTTCATTCCCTTTGTCGGGGTGAGTGTTATCTTAGTTACGCTGTCTCAAGCCGGCTGGAATATGTCCACAAGTGTTAACCCAAACTTACCTGGTTTCTGGGGTAGAGCAGGAGCACTCGGTGCTCTAAGGTAGAGTGTCAGCATGAGCATCTGATGGTTGGATGCAACTGCCTGGTACGTAAGCAAACCTCTAAGATCCCTCAACAAACTACAGGGTGTATTTTACTTTCCAGGCAGCTGGCTCTGGGCAGCTCTGTGCTGCGTGCCTGCCAGGCAGTGAAGCAGGCACCATAGCCTTGCTATTGCCTTGTTCATTCAATACAGAGAGGAAAGTGTGACGCTGAAGTGCTCTGATCCACAGCCTGTCTGTAGATCCACAACCTTTGCTGCAGACCAAAGCACCTAGTTGGTGGAGAATTGCTGCTGGGCCACGTGCAGAGGAAGGTGGTATGTTCCTGGAAACCTGATCTCAGGGTTGCTGTGCCCAGCATTGCCCTGGGTGATTGATTGGGCCAAATTTGCTATTCCAGTGTCAGTCCTCTGTGTGCTTGTCATGAACAGTCTCCAGTCCTCTCAATATCCTGTCCACTCCTGGGAAGTGGAGAGTACATCCCACCAGGGAGATCATTTATACCACTGTTAAGTTTGAGTCTGGGGCACTAGCTATTTAATGCATTTTATTATGTGAATATGTATTTGGGATAGTAGTCCCTTCTCTCCTTATCTTTAAATGTCCCCAGCTCGGGTGGCCAAGTGCAGAGTACTTAGGCAGGGGTGTGTTTGTGCTTCTGTCAGTGTATTTTGCGCACTGTGCTTTGCCTTTTCTAGTTTCCCTCCCCTTATTTGATCATGCTCTTCAATTCATTAAGTTTTAGGTATAAAGTCATTGACCTGCGGCCAAAAGGATATCCCCTGACTGCTCTTCAGCTACTGGATGTCCTCTTCACAGTTTTTGCTGCTCTGTTGTAGCTTCTCTTTCTTGCATGCTGGCTGTCTTGTTCTGCCTTCTCTGTGTTAAGCTGACTTGTGTTCGTTCCCATTTGTATCCCTGTCAGTGCGTCAGAGCTAATCTGAAATCCCAAGGCATTTAAAGAGCTTAGTCTCTCTTGCCCTCAGGCTGACCCTGCTTTCACTCTGGTGTCTCTTCGGAGTGAGAGTCTCTCTCTGCAGTGATCCTGAGATGACAATCTACTTTTGTTTGTTGAAGGAAAGATGTCTTCTGCAAAAGCAGAGAGACACGTCTTCCCAATTTGTTCCCTGCTGATGATCTTTGCTGTGATCTTGTCCCTCCCACGAACTGCGATTGCTGGTGAAGACCTATTGTTATGAAACAGTTGTTTCGCCTTTCCCAATAACGTGAAAAGCCCAGAAGGGCTTGGAAGCTCCTGGACTTGTCTCACTATAGCTGCTAGGCTCTGCAAAGCTTTTCTTTAGGGCTGATTTAGTTCAGTGCTATGTGCAAGCAAATGGGGCTTAGAGTGTTTGTCCGGTTGCTCTAAGACGATCATTGTCCTGACATTAGCGATGTGTTTCCCTGGATTTGA
>NW_008824411.1:4623723-4623928 GCF_000699105.1 Pygoscelis adeliae | reverse complement strand
CAATCCCCAAAAAACTTGCCTTGAAAGCACAGACTGACTTCCTACGTCGGCTGGTGGTGAGGGTCAAATCAATGCTGCTTATTCTTGCTTCTGAAGTGTTTCTGACACGGTAATTCCCCATGAGACATATCTGAAGAGACTCTGAAAGGCCAGTTGCAGATGTCTCTCAGAGTCTGAGGCTGAATATGAACACTGAAGCTCTTTC
>NW_008824411.1:4562264-4623690 GCF_000699105.1 Pygoscelis adeliae | reverse complement strand
TGTTGGCCAAGGAAGAGAGGGAGCTAGCGATGTTTGGGTTTGCGACTCCTGACGTTGGCTGGACTCTGTTGGCTTTTAGGGTGCAAAAACTGATGTCCTGCAGCTGGGTTGCGCAGTCTTTGGCCCAGAAGCGAGCAGGGCAGCGCCGTGCTACTCAACCGGGCTCTGAAGTGGTGGGAGCGGAGGCTCACAAGGGGCCAGTTGGGTGCGAAAGCCAGGGTCAGGTGGTGAGGCTGCGTGATAGTGCGCCTGTGTTGTGCTGACAGCCAGTTGCCAGGAGAGTTAACAGGATGCGCCTGCTTCCTGAAGGGGAAGGAGGCTGGCTGCTGCAGCGTTCCTGGATGGAGGCGTTGTTGGGACTGCAGCAGTCTCAAGCACGTCCCTGAGTGGAGGGAAGGGAAGGTGTTTAACCTTGTCTTCCTCCCATGTGTCTGAACTCGAGCATCTTCAGTCAGCCAGCAAGAGGGAAAAGGCCAGAAGAGATTTCCTGTCTGGCTTGCAGATCAAGGTGGCTATAGGCAGTTTTCTGTGTTGCTTGTTCTTCCCCTAACTCTTCTGCCTCGCCTCCTCTTGCTCACAGCTAGTTACAGTCTGTGAAACATCCTCTTGGCCTTTAACACATACAGCGCAAATGGCTGCTGGACTCCAGAGCCCGATTTGTTGCCTTTTGGATGGCGATTGGCCAAACTGAGCTGCAGCCTCCTTCTCCCAAGCCAGTGCGCCCTCAGGGAGCCTCTGCACGCACTGCTGAGTTCACAATGGCTTCTCCAAGACTGGAGCTAACAGAGAATCCACCAGAGAGCCTGAGAGCTCTCCAAGATCTAGTGTTGAGCATACATCTCCCCGACTCCGAACTGTGCAAAGTTTTTTGCTTCTAATGATTAGGTCCTTTTTCTTGATCCCATAGCACAGAAGTGTGCTCCCTAAGATGTGGTCTAGACATGGTCACATATGAACTTAACAATCTTCTGTTTTCAAACTAAATATACTGCGTGACATCATTTCTCATTCTAAAGCAGGTTTTATTGACTTGAGATCCCTTTGCAGTTCTTTCACATTTGTCAACATTTATATAGGGTAGACATTAGCCCTGGATACAGGGCTATTAGTTTCTTAAGGACCTTAAGAAGGGTCTCTCCTCTGCAGTGTCGAGAGTAATGGTGCCTGTGCACCATAGCAGGTTATCGCTACAGAAGGTCCCTGCTTTTATATCACCAAGCGTCATTTTAACTTTCTAGACATAGTGTGTTCTTGGGAGCTTGTGTTTGTAGCATGCTCTGTTCCGCAAATTATTGCCAGTGGCATTTATCATTAACCTAAACGTACTAGCTGGTGGTTCGCCATATCAGAACGCATTTGTATCTTTATTAAAGTGTGATTGGGATCATTCTGACCTGTCCGTGTGGTGGTTTATCCATGTCTGTGCCCAGAAGCTTTGCTAGGAGCTTTATCTTCTTTGCCAGACACTTCTCTTGTTTGGAGGCTAGAAAACTCTGATCACAAACTGTACTTTGTTGCTTTTGTGGTTTCCTAACAAACCCCAGCTATGCTGTACCCTAGAAGTGGCTGCACTTGTGTAGTGGAAGCAATATGTCTGTAATTAGCAGGTGTATCAAAGCAATGCTAAAGGGATATTTATGTTCCGTTCTCCTCCCTGCCCTATTCCCACAGCTGTCACAGACAGGCACTATAGTTGCCATAGCTTGGGGCTGATGATGGGCTATTCAGAGCTGTGCAGGTCTGTAACAGCTCCATAGGGTCTGTGCTGTCTTTCGTATAGATCAGGGAAGGGTTGTGAGCTGGTACTGCTTGACTGGACACTGACGGGACCTGCTGGGCTCTTAGAAGACTCCACCTTTTAACATACTTTAACACTACTCTGCCTGCAGGGACAGTGCCAAGGGGGCTGTAGGGATGAGCTTCGGTTGGGGGTTGGGGGTTCCCGAAGCTCAGGGGAATCCTGTTTCATAGAGCTCTTCTCTTTTGCCCCCTCTAGGTGGTGAAGGTTGGAATAGTGGAACAATCTTCTGCAACGTCAGGTAACAAGCATATTGTGTGTGCTTTCTGTGTCGTACAGGTAGTGGGAGTCTAACTTCACAGGCTGAACAAACTTGTCCGTTGCTGATGTCTTGGAGTTTTGTAAGGTGGAATTGGATTTTATTAGCTGCCACTTCCACTGCCTTGACTCCCAGCAGCTGTCTGCAGAAAGAGAGGCCTCTCTCTTGAAAGAGGCCCTTTTTCTTGTTGCTTTACAAGGATTTTCAGGCCAGCTGAAATTCCCACACCCTCATCCAGGGAAGCTCCACTCATACATGTGCAAACACCCATTTTCTTGTGTGTGTTCTCAGTGGGGTGGAATCACTGCTGTGGTTATTTGAGGTTCCTGCTCCAAACTGGGGAGGCAGTTCATCAGAAGTTCATGTCTGTGTCCCTACGCCGGGCTCAATTGCCTAATAAAATCAATCTCAAACATGTGCCTAGCACTGGGAACTCAAGGGTAGGCAACCAGTTTGCCAATCTGACAACAAATTTAGACTCAGGTTTTTTTTAATGGGGGAGTGCAAAGCTGATTTACACAATACTGCCTGCTTACACACATGGACATGGGGTAGTGCTATTTTATCAATGTGAACTTGTTTTCTCCTCCTTCATATGCACTACTAGTCAGGATTATTTTTTTCCTCATATGTTGGGATTGTTTCTTTATTGCTTCACTGTTAAACCCAGATTCCTATGGCCTGGGCTACACATAGGTTTGTGTGTGGAGGCAGCCCTTCTGTGGGTCACTCCTTGCTGCCACAGTGCTCCCACCACCCTAAAGGGCCAACATGAAGGGAATTATGCATTGGCTGTGGAGGGTGAAAGCAGAGGGTATGGGGAGATCCCTGTGATCAGCCCAGAGGTATTGGATTCTCCAAGAGTCTCGGAGTGGTGTTGCCCTGCAGTGGTTGTGAGGGGAGATTCCCCAGCAGGGTTCAGTGGGCTGGGATCTGACTGTGCAGGAGGCTCAAAATCAGCTGGGAGCAAACCAGCTGAGAGATGCGAGAGCAAATGCGAGGTGAGGCGCCCAGAGGAGTGTGAATGTCTGTGCCTGCCTCTTACCCAAACATAGAAAGTCCCATGGTTTAAGTGTGGAGGCAGTCAGAACTGATGGGCTAGCTGATCTCTGGATTGAGTCTGAACAAAACCTGTGCAGCAGGAGCGTGGGCAAAGAGACTGAGCTATCCCAACGTGCATGTGCTGGGCTGTGAGATGAACCCAGACAAACAGTTTGACTTCTTTTCTGCAAGGTGACTCTGATGACGCAGCTCCCTCAAGCTCCAGTGTCCTTTCTTCTACCCCACCTTCCGTGTCTCCTGCTGTGAAAGAAGCCTCCCCCACACCACCTTCCTCACCGTCTGTCACAGGCAGCTTCTCGTCCTCAAGGTAAAGCATGTTCTGTCTCCTTACAGCTCCCTTGGCTGTCTTACCTGACATATACGTGAGAGAGGAAAATCTTCTAAAGGAAAACCCATAGCTTCCCTTTCTTCGTCCCTAGCAAACACTTGAAGTTGTTATCTTTCCCCTTCACCTCTTTTGCCTCTGGAGTGACTGTGTCCTTGCTGGCTGCAAGGAGCTGGGGAGGACAGAGGGAATCTTGCACCTGATGGGAAGGCTGCACTTCTGAAGGGTAGACACATTTGAACTAGAAGGGACAGCCTTGTTTCTGATAGTCTGGCAGAAACCCTGATTTGGATGAGCCATTGTGACAGCCTGTTTGGGAAGGTTTGTGTTCTCCAACTGCTGGTATTTTCCCTTTGAGACTGGATTCTCTTGGGGAGGTATGTAGCCAAAGAAAATACTGACCCTAATACACATGGGTGCTAGCCTAATGCCTCACAATTCTTATGTTTTTAAGGACCAAGCAAGTGTAAGGTCAGAGTGACTCTGTGGAAGGAGCTGGCTTTTTCTCTATGAGGGGAGAGCTGACTGTTGTGGCATAGTGGAATTGCAGTTCCCATTCATGCATGTGCCTGAAAGCATATCAGAACAGCAAGGAGACAGCACCTGTAGGCAACGTGAAGCTCTGGCTTAGCTGAAAGTTTTAGGGGTGAAGGGAGGAAACCCCTAGAAAACTGCCGGCAAAGAATTGCCCTGGCCAGGACTGTCATTTTGTTGCTGCACAAAACGTTGGTGTAGCTATCTAAAACTTTGTGTGCAGTTCTGGTACCCAGAAGTACGTGGTGAAGTTAAAGGTTCAGGGGAGTTAACACGATCGAGGGGACAGAGCAGCAGCCTTGTGAGGGGAGATTAGAAGCGCTTGGACTCTGCGGTTTTGGGGAGGAGAGGAAAGAGGTAAGCCGCTCAAGTTTTGCAAAATCACAGTGGTGGTGGGTTTGTTGAATATTGAACTGTCATTCACCAAACCTGTCGTATGAGACCTGGGGGCATGCAGTGACACTGGCAAGAGGTCAATTAAAAGGGAGAAAGGAAAGGACTTCCGCACACAGCAGGAAAGACCATGTCTGCCTCTACTACTTCTGTGGCAGCAGGATCAGCAGATCAAAGAGGGGTTAGGCAAATTTATGGATAGCAGATCCATTAACAGACACTAAAGGATGATGCAGGGATATCCCCTCTAACATCCCTAATCCTGTGATTGTCAGGCTGGGGAAGTCCAAGGGAATGTTATGTTAGAGAATGAATGAATGTTATGTATGCAGTTAGAGACTGCACTCACGTGCTCTCCCTAAGCAGCATCTCCTGCTGTCCCTGTTGGAGACAGAATGGGGACCTTTCCTGCCCACCCCAGAGAGCCCTGCGGGGACCTTTAACCTCTGACTACTTAAACTGGCTTGAGAGTTCCCTTTTAACAAGAGGAAATGGAAATGTGGAAGTCCCAGTTTAGCAGGTGCCCAGCAACTGGAAGGTGTTAGTGGCCGTTAGCCTGTGCCAGGAGGCCCAGTTCCCCAAGTCCCTCCTGTTGGCCCCCTGTGGTTTGGTGGCAGGAGAGTCCTGTCTGCCCGAGGCTGGTCCCAGCAGCAGCTGGCTGGCAGTGCAGAGAGCTGGGGGCTGCGCAGGCTCTGGAGAGCAGAGCTGACTTGTCATGTGTGAGCTCTGTGTGGGCTTTCCAAAGGTGGAAGTGGTTTGGGAACCTGCACCTACAGGAGTGTAGGCTATTAAAGTTGTGAGCCATGGACGTGATATATCTGAAGTTGGCACCCCGGCTCTAGGAATCCGGTACTTTTTGGTTTCATGCTGTGTGGTAGAATCATCAAGAAATGAGGAAGTTTAGGTTCAACATTGTTCTATCTCCACTGATCTGTATGTGACAGCACAGGGGGTGGAGGGTGACCCAGACTGAAAGATTAAGCCACATGTTTAATTGGGAATGGAACAGAAAATCCTGCCTGGGCATAGTGAACATTAGGATGCTTTGTCTTTACAACTGAGATGAGAAATGTGATGCAAAGGAGCCTTAAAATCCAAAGCTGCATCTCCAGAACAACATCCTTAAAGAATCTCATTTCTGAAATTGCCCTGAGAACCCAAAACCTGGTTTTGGTGATCAAAGATGAACTCTGCTTTGCAGTCTGGCTTTCAGTTGAATAAATGGCAAAGAAAAGGAGATGATTTGCTGAGAGGACCTTAACGATGGGTCGTCCTTCTTTTACCTTGAGAGTTTCTTATTAGACAGGTGGTGTAGAGGGATGCATATTTCATTCAAGATCACAGATTCATCTTCCTTAACAATTGCCATTTCTCTAACAGGGGACACAGACTGGTAGATAAATTAAGTTAGTTTTTTGTCTAGTATTTGCATACTATTCAACACTCTGTCATTGTGTAGGAAGAAGTAAAGGCTGTCAACCGTAGGTCTGCTGAATGATAAACCTCTGCTCCACACAGGGTTAGCTAGCGAGAGGCAGGGGCAGGCAGGGGGTGGAATTTCCCAGGCTGCTCATCCTCCCTTTTCTGGCTCAAGAAAGGCTGGCAGTGTGTTTTGGTGACACACGTCTGTTACCACACGATGCGCAGGAGTTTTCAACAGCAGATCGTGTCCCGAAATCTGCTGTTGTTTAGCAAACATCACAGGACTGGCAGAGCATTTTCCCAGCACAGGCATTCCTCAGCCCGCAGCAGGGCCATGGGGTGGATCGCCTAGTGCCAATGCCATTACAGGGACCTGGGGAGAACAGAGATCCTGTGTGACCTGGTGGAGCATCTGGACAGGAAGGGAAGCCGCTGGTGGCAAGAAGAGCTCATGGATGTAGAAGTTGGAATTAGTCAGGGAGGCTGGAACTGAAGTGCCTAATGTTCAGGGACCCACCAGTTCTTTCTTTGTTCGCCGCAGTTCAGAGATGATTTTGGCAGTGCTGCACCTGGCCAGAGTCATTAATGCATCAGTGCTCAGGAGGCAGCAGCAAGGTGCTTACAGCCCCTCTTCCCCACTCAACAACTGGAATTAATCTGGGCCACCTCAGGGGTTGCCTTCGCTGGATGGGTCACTGAACTCGGCATCACATTAGGAAACTGCGTGTCTTCCCCCTTTCCCACTGCTTGTCCCTGTGGCTGCGCAGCAGGTCAGCTTCTCAGCTCATTGCAGTTCTGTGCTGCCAAGCCGATGCCAGCGTGTAACGTGAGCCAGACTGCATCACTGAGTGATGACTTGTGCTTTTGTGATTACCGGGTCTCACTACGGAACATTGCTGCCTGATTTCCCAAAGAGCCAGGCCCTTGTCCTCTGACCATCTGGTCAGGAGTGGCAGCCACTCTGACAAAACACAGATGGGAGGAACTGCTGAGTGCTGCGCAGAAATTACCTTCTTCTCTTATTTTCCAGCCAGAGCCTCGGTGCTGAGTTGATGGGCCTGCAGGTGGATTACTGGATCGCAGCTCCACCCATGGACAGAAAGAGAGACCCGGAGAAGAAGGACCCCTCCACTACCAAAAACACACTGAAATGCACTTTCCGGTCCCTCCAGGTCAGCAGGTTACCTGCCAGCGGTGAGATTGCCACCACTCCAACAATGTCCATGACTGTCGTGACAAAAGAGAAGAACAAGAAAGGTAAGATGGACACATTTACTGTTGCCAAAGGCCAAGAATGCAATGCTGCTCTCCCTGTTCTGTTGCTCCAGGGCTGCCTGACTTGTCAGTCCTGCATTACAGCACCTTAGTCATATTTTTATCCCCAAAGTCCTAGGCTGTTTGTAGATGAGAAGTGACTGCATAAGGTGGTAGAGTTTGAAAGGGTGGTTCCTCTTTGTGCTGTAAAAAGGGGATGTGTTCACACTTACAGCCCAACAGCTGAGATGGCATAGACCAAAAGAACAAAAGTGGGGACGGAGCAAGGACATTTGTGGGTGGCTGTACAGCAAGCCAGGAGGTATGCTGCTCTGGACAGCTTCCCTGTGTTCCTTGTGAGCCTGCTGGCACTGGTTTGGGGTGTTGGATTAGGTAAGAGGCAGCTTGTGCCCCGACCACCAGAGTCAGGGCAGACCCTGCAGCCTGTACAGCTCCGTGCTCTGGTCTCTCCTCTGACACGTGACAGAGGTGCAGACAGAGGCAGGACGTGTGTGCATCCCATCATGTTGCAGCATATGGCAGCAGCCCCAGCAGACGTTTTGCTGGATTTAATGTGGTGTCCTCATGTTAAAATACCACTGTCACAGCCGGACAAATGCACCAGCCAGACCTGCCAAGCCATTGCTAGGTGTGCATGTATATACAAGAGATGTTGTCACTCAGAGCAATGTTGCAGCAATGTAAGCTCTTCTACAGGAGCTCTTAAGTTCTTGCACAGAGTGCTTTGTGGGACAAAAGGAGGTAGAAGGGAAATGCTCTCATCACAAAGCCTGATGTTAACTTTTTTCTTGTTTAATCTTCTGCTCTTAAAATCATGGCTTTGAGTTTATTTTCTACAAACAAACAAACAAACAAGGCATTTTAAATATTGTCAGTAATTCTGTACTTGCTCCTGGCCTTGGTAATGTGTAAAACATTAGAAATTGAGAACAGCTCTGTGGAGAAGTGTTTTCAAGGAAGCAGCAATGCAGTTCTGCAGTTATATTCAGCTGCCAATAGCTGTCCTTCATGACATCTTCCTGCCCATGGGTCTGGGAGTCATTCCTGGTGGAAGCAGGGCTTTTGGGGGCTCTGAGAGAAGGCCAGCAGAGCCTTCTGGACCTGTGGCTGCAGGACATGGGTGCATAACTCTGCAGCCAAGTCACTACTGGGCCAAGATAGCTGTGGTACTGCTGGTACCAGTGCTCCCACGCCTGACCACACCCTTTTTAAGTGGCATGCCTATGGGAGAAGCAATCCGGAGACACTCAAAATATTCTTCACTGGGGTTGGCTCAGCCTGGAGCAATGGTGTTCAACACCACCAGCGTTTGTGGAGCCAGTTTGTACATCTTTGCTCATGCATTTGGGCAGTTCTCAAGGAACTGGACCCTTTTTAGCTCTTCTAATGCCTTCCCTCTCCACCACTTGCCCATAGTTTGTAGTCCCTCCTGCTCTCCAGGCGTCTGTGCAGCTCAGCTCATGTTGGGCCACTGTTGGTGCAGCAAACCTGCCTGCAGATACGTCAGAGGCTGGAGCGCAGTGCTGCCCGGCCGCCGTGTGCAGTATGTGGGACTCCCCCTAGGTGGTGCGGCCGCCCAGCAGATCCCATCAGCCCAGCACAGGGTGCAGATTGGGGACCACTACAGGTGCAGCTGTTTTCCCTGGTGTCCCAGCAGAGCAGCAGGAGTTACCCTGAAGGTGCCCTTTGGGGCCTGGGTTATAAGCTGGGAATGCTTCACTTAGGGCTAAGATGTTCATGTGCGTAGGTGATGGTGCTAAGCACTGACACAGTCAAACTCCTGCCAAACAGGGATGATTTTAGGAGTTAAAATTAGAGTTAGAATCTTCAGACATGAATGTTTAAATGCAAAAACCCAAACAAGTCTTGGTGCAGCTCTGTGAGTGGCAGAGATTCACTGTGTACCGGTTTGATTTTCTTCCAGTGATGTTTTTGCCCAAGAAAACAAAAGACAAGGAGGTTGAGTCAAAGAGCCAGTGTATTGAAGGAATCAGCAGGTTGATTTGCACAGCGAAACATCAGCAGAACATGCTGCGCGGTAAGTGCAGCACTTGCATCCCGTCGGGCTCTGGGGCGACACTCAGCTGCTGGCATTGTCCTCCAGGCAAAGGGCTGACCTGGTGTCCTGCCCCATGCCCTGGAGCCAACGTAATGGGGGTGTTCCCCACCTGGGGAACAGCCTTGGATGTGTCCAGCATGGTGGAATGCTTTAATGGGTCTGGGATGTGGGAAAATCCTCACTTATCTAGGAACTCCTCTGAATCAGTGCCCTGGATGAGGATAAGGGCTGGGCCGGGCTCCATTCCCCTCCCTGTTATTCTCTGTTTCCCTTGCACGTCTGGAAGGTGACGGCGGAGAGCGGTGAGAGTGTGACTGCTCCTCTAGGCGGGACTTTGGCACAAAGGCACGCCACAGCATGAGCTGTACATGCATCTTGCAGGCAGACCTGAAGTAGCTGTCAGTGGAGCTGTGCGTCCAGTATCAAAAATATCCCTGTAGCCTATTCAGTTGATAATCCCCACTTCTGTTAACAGCAGAGGGATCTGCTTAGGTCACCTCCTTAATCCTAGCCCAGTCCCTGTGAGACTGGTGAGTGTGAGGGGTGGTCACAGAACGTGTGTCATTTCTGCAGGAGACGCGGATCTCCTGGTTAAAAGTGCCAGTGAAGAGAGACTGATGTCCATCTGTGTAAGAGTGCATTTCCCCAAAAAGAAAAATGAAGTGATTTAGGAAATTTGAGAAATCAGATCAGATGACACTGAAATCAGCAGTCTGGGGAGCTCCAGTGTCAGTGAGCGATGCTGGAACAACAATCTGAGCTGTTCTCCCTAAACCTGGTCCGCTTTGGAGCCTTTCTCCCCGTTGTGTGCAGCTATTTACAGCTGTGGGGTGGCCAGGCAGAGCAGCGCATACCCTGAGCGCAGAACGTGGCCAGGCCTCCCTCTGCCAACTGCAGGGAGGTTTCTAGCAAAGTTGTTTCAGGCTGGCCACTTCACTCGGTATTTTCTAACTTTCCTCTCTTTTTACCCCCCCCTGCAGTCCTGATCGACGGGGTGGAGTGGAACGACGTCAAGTTCTTTCAGCTGGCAGCACAGTGGTCTTCTCATGTCAAGCACTTTCCCATCTGCATATTTGGACACTCCAAATCTAACTTCTAGCCGTGCTCGGCGGAGGGACCTTCTGTCCATCCCGGGGACTGCACACCAGGAGCCAGGAATTGCGTGCCAACTCTGACTCGCGTCGCTCTGCCCTCTCCTGCAGAATTAATTACAGATGTGCTTGGATTACTTTTGAATTACTTTTTTCTATTAACTCTTAAGTTTACTACAAGGGAAGGAAACCCCTTTAAACAAAGGCAAAAAAACCCAGTCTTAAATATAGATGTGCTGACAACATGAAGTCGTGGGGGAGTTGGCAGGAGCAGGCAACCTGCCCAAGAACACCTACCACTTATGAGCAGATAGCTGAATAACTGCACTGCTTATTAACCTGAGACCTCATTGGTGTGAGTGGGCTGGGGGAGCCGTGGATCAGCTCAAACGGATTTTGCGGAAGATCATGCGCGTTACGGTGCGTTTGGCCCCCTCCCTCTGTATTTCTAGGAAAAAAAGATGGCCAGTCTTTCTTCCTGCTGCCAAAGGACAAGAGATCAGCGAGTGTGGAGGAAGTTCAACTGTCCGGTTTGAAAAAACAAACCACTTGCATAGCTAGGGAGGTCTGGAGAGGAGATCCTCTTCCAAGCGTGGAGTCTGCCATGGGGACGGGCAGGTGTTTGTGCTGAAGCGATGCCTGAGGAGGGTTGGGCAGGAACAGGAATTAGGGAAACACTAGGTGTAAGGAAACTCCAGTGTCCCGGGTCTGTGACAACGACCAAACCGAGCCAGTCACAATGTCCCCGCGGCTGGCTGCACTGCTGAGGGATGCCGCGTCAGTGGGGTCGCTGCTATTTACATACTCACACCGATTATTTACCTGTCAATAAAACCTCTTGCAGCCTCTAAAGGGAAAGGATTTTTTTTAATAGCTGCAGATTTTTTTTAATGCTTTCTAAAAAAAAAAAAAAAAACAACAAAAAATAAGAGGAAAAAAAAAATTAAGTTGCCAAAAAAACAAACGCAGGAAGATGAGCCGTTGTCTGTGAAGTGATACATCACTGTAGTGGCTGGACTGGGAGCCAGCCAGGCGCTCTGCGTGTCCAGCTGCCTTCCCGTCCATCTGTCAAACCGCACACGTGAGGTAGCGTGGGCTGCTTTATCTGCTCTGCCTTTGTCCTGCCCTGACCACGCTGTGCTCCCCAGAGCCTGCTGCCATCTTCCTCATGCACCTCCCCAGGCTGGGTGCAGACTGCTTCAGGGACACTGCAGGAGTGCATTTTCGCCACACCCTTGAACCACCCAGGACCTCTCCTCATAGGGACTGAGAGACTGTAACAAAAACAAAGGGTGCTGGGGGTAGGCAGCCTCCCGCGGGCTGCTCTGTAGGTGGCTGTTGTCCTTACCTTCTGCTTTCTGAGTATTCCTCCCCATGGGCATTTGTCTGTGGATTGCATCCCTTACCCAGCAGGATATGCTTTTGCCCTGGCACAGCATTGCCTATGGGTTGAGGCTTTGCTAGGAGTTTCAGTCCCAAGGTGCAGTGGAAGCTGTAGCTGGGATGTGAGAGAGGATGAAGCCAGCCAGGTTCTCTGTCCACCTTGGGCAGCAAGAGGACCTGGGAGATGGAGGAGTGAGATTTTTGGGTGTCTCGCACTGTTGGCTTGGCTCCGGCTGTGCTTGTGTTCACTTTGTACACCTTACTGCTGCCAGGGACGCTTGGGGTGCCAGGACAAGGGGATGCTCTTGCAAGGAGGCAGCGTGACAAGCCACAGGTCTGGGCGGCGCCGGGTGCTGCAGATGTGGCCTTCTGCTTCCTGAGGCATGCCTGGGAGGGGCTCGGAGCAGGTGGCGGATGGGGTTTGGGGAGCTGAGTGTGCTTGCCGTGTGGAAGAACAGACATCTCTGGCATTTCAGGGTATGGGACTGAAGTTTTTGGTGTGGTCCTTTTCGGTCCCACCCTTGTGGACAGGCTGGACTCTGTGAGCATTTCCAGAAGGCACTTTCTGAGGGCAGTGATTGTTGTTTTTTTTTTTTTTTTTTTTTGGTCTGATCCCACTTTGCCCTGTTTGGCAGGTCCTGCTCTGTGCAGGAACCGCCCGGATTCTTTTGGGCAGGGCAGCGGTGTGCTCTGTTAGGCCTTCTCCTGCTGATGGGGAGTGAGGTGTTATTAGGCAAGAGCACGGTCCCTGATGGATCTAGTGCCTGTCGCAGCTCACAGCACAGGCTGCTTCACTGGCTCTGATTTCATGAAGCCCTTTCCCAGCACAAGTGCAACCTACTTGGCCAGGGACTGGGTATTCCCTTCAAACCATGCAGGGGAGGAGGACATGGTCCCACAGCCGGTGGCATGCTGCTGGGCAGGACATATTGTCTAGTTGCAATACTCTTGTTTCTTCCCGCAGTCCCGTGGGCAGGTCAGCCTGCCGTCTGCTAGCTCTCGGCTGTGGCAGAAGCTCGGCTGTAGTTCGAATGTCGTCATGTCCATCAGCTCATGCATTTTCGGTTGACCTGAGCTGATGCTCCGGGACTGTGTAGTGTTGCCTAGCAGCGGTAGCGTGGGAGATGGTGTATAAGCACATCATTTCTTTTTCTTTATTGAGGCTGTTCCATCAAAAAAAAAAAAGCTTTTTAAAGGAAATTAGTCAGCGTGTGATTTCTTCCTCGAGTCTCACGCTGGTGTGACAAGAGTGATTGGGCTGGGTTCCAGCGTCAGGAGCCGCATGCAGCCTGGGCAGCTCTCAGTGCCGGAGCGTCTTAGTGCTGCGGAGGTGGGGTGGACTGACCGACTGCAATAACTTTGTTTACTGGGGAGGGTAAGGGGGGAACCATCACTGTGCTCCTCTTTGTATTTCAACCTACTGTAAAGAAACAAACGGTAGCTAGGACAGGATTTCCAGAGTCCTGCCTATCAAATGTGTGTTGCCCTGCTCTACTCTGTGTGTGTGGGTGTGTGAGAGAGAGAAACGCTTCTGCTTGTTGCATTTCATGTTGGTTTGTGTTTTGTTCTAACTTTATACAAGCGAATTCACCGGGAAACTCTCTGTATGCCTGAGACCTGAGGGTTTGCGTCTCCACAGGTTTTCTCCCCTGTGGAAAGCTGCTGTTGCTCTGAAATGCCTCTTCTGTGCAAGGAAGCATCCTGGCTTCTCAGCCTTGTCCTCCCGGCGTCCAGCAGTGGCAGGCTGGGCCTGCCCACGGGCAGCTGTGTGCCCAGGGGGTGGCTGTGGTGTTTCCCAGCCTTGGAGGCAAGGGCTGGCATGCAAGTTTGGTGGTGCTGCTCCGGTCAGGGTGTTGTACCTCTGTTGTTTCTCTTGTATCACGTGGAGCCACTTTGTGCAGCTGTTTCTGTCCCTGACCAGAGGAGAAACAGGTTTCTGTCTCTAAGGAAAAATGAGTGTCAAAGCATGCAGGTGGCTCAGACCATTTTGGGAAGGGGCTTTGCACCTGGTGACATGAATGAGTGACTGATCTTGGGTTTCCCATCCTCCCAGCTTCCCCAACAGTTTCCTGGGGGACCCTGCCGCAAGCAAGCCCCGCTGGCCAGAGGGATCCCTGCTGCAGGTACAGGGAGAGCTGCTGGGGCAGCGATGGGCCCATACCTGCAGAGCTGCGCCGGCCTGGTGGGGTTATGTGTTTGCACGCAAGTTAGTGAGTGCAGAAGGATGGGAGTTTTGGCGAGGAAGGTGCAACTCGAACGAAGAAACGCAGTGGTGTTATCTCACCTGCCTGCATTAGACAGGGCTTGCTTTGGAGCCGTGGGGGCTGGAGTGGGCAGCATCTGAGCTGATCTCTGGCCAGGAGGTGCTTTGAAGGTGGTGTCCCCTGGTCTCCCTGTCCCTTTGTGTCCCAGAGCTCACCCCTGCTCCCCACAGAGCTCGTATCTCCCGCTCCCCTGGCTGTAGCTTCTCCAAGCAGCTGGTTTCTTTTCCAACTGCTCTTGGGTGAAGGGCCCCCACCTCGCTCAGAAGTGAGGTCTCAGGCACGGGCTCACTGCTGCGCTGGGCTGTGCGACGCTGACCTAGTTTAACAGCGCTGGTGAGCAGATGAAAGATGGAAGGTTTTTGTGGCGTCGTGTTGCACCTTGAGTGCTTCCTGGTCCTCTGGGTGAGTTTCCTGGAGACAAAGGCTGGACCTCGGCCCTGCCAGCGTTCAATCAGGGCTGGCTCTCCTGTGGTGCTGGTGACTTCTTGGACATCTTGAGTGGCTGTTTTAGCTCAGTGCTGCAGTTTCCATCCAGTTCAATTGTTACCGGTTACATCTCAGTGGTAACTGCAGAGTCCTCCTTAATTGCACATGAGTTTGGGGAGAGCCACTGTCTCCTTGACTGTGTTTTGCTGCTTTAATTAGCACGTGCTTGTGGCTTTATCCTGCAGAGAGGGCAGGGGGTAGGTGGCTGGGAGGTTTCTGGGGCTGGAGATGGGCCTGTTTGCTTTCTGTCATCAAACTCGGCTGAGAACCACACTGCCCTGTGCTTAACCTACGACTGCAGCAAAGGCCCTGTCCCGTTTCTCACCAGCAGCGTGTGCCAGGGTGGAGGGCATTGCACTTGGCACCTCCAAGTTTAAGAAGAAAATCCTGGCGAGAGGCAGCAGAGCCGGTGGCCTCCTGCTGCTTGATGTGCTGAGGGATCGGGAAGGCTGGGATTAGGGCAGTCCCGCTGTCCAGCGGTAAAGGGCTGGGGGCCCTGGAGCTTTCTTGAAGCTAGGTTGGATGCAGTGCCTCTGTCCTCTTTGTTCAGGGGGTCTCAATCTTGGCAGATAGCTGCGTGATGGCATTTAGTGTGACACTCCCTCCGTGCTTATCTGGCAGGGAGAAGGCCAGAAATGAGCAGCAGCATCTCCCAGAGGTTTCTTGGAACCTCTTCAGTGGGGTTCTCACGAGAGAGACTTGTGGCAGGGCCGGCTCCTGCAGGGTCACTTGGCTGCTTTGGCACAGACTGGGGGAGAAGGGGACATGCCAACTTGGAAAGCAGCAGGTCACTGGTTTCCTTAAGGAAGAGCACCAGTATGGGGCCACGTCCAGTCAGCTGCTGCTTTGCGCCTTGGCCAGAGGGTTGCCAGAGCATTGCCTGCCCAGTTGTGTACGTGCCGTGGCCATGGGGAAGCGCCTTGCGAGCGTGGGTACCAGGGCTGCGTGCCACCAGCCTTGTCCGGACTGCGGCGTACGAGGGGACGTTACCACTTTGTAGATGCCCAAGTTGTCCATCTGTTTCATTGTTGTATTGTTTGGGTTCTAGGTTTTGGGTTTTTTTATGAAGACAGATTAAATGTAAATAGCCTTTTTTTTGGAACAAACTGCAACGTGCTTGACCTCGTCAACTCTTTTATGGTACTAATGCAACACTAATAAAACTGGACATGAAAGCACACACCCGTCCCTTGAGTCATCTCTCAGCAGGGGCTGCTCTGGCATGACTGGCGCAGTTGTCTCCTGTAGGAGACAGCAGCATGGCTTTCTGGTGTGGGGGGATCTCTTGCGTTATTTATCCAGCTGCCCGGCAGCACTTCCAGGGCAGAGCTGGTGGATTGGCACGTCCTCCCCGGCACTGAGCCCTCCTGCAGTTTTTGCAGTCCTTCTGCCCTCTCCCCTGCCCCTGATGTCTCCTCTCCCAGAGGGACCCGCTCGCCTCCTGCAGCTCTCCTGGATCCGACAGCCCTCTCTAGCACCCGGTCCTCACCCCCTTGCAGCAAGCAGGGACGAGGCTGGTTCCCATTTCTGGTCTGTGGGCTGTGTTGGATGGACACAGCTGGTGTTAGGGTACCGAGGGGGGGTCTCCGACAGGGAAGACTGATGCTGCAGTAGCCTGAAGCTGTGTGTGCTCCTGGGAGAGCGGTGGGAGAGGGACTGGGATGTGTGGGGTGGCAAGCACCTGGGCTTGGTGCTGGGGAGTGGGAAGGTGGAGAGAAGAAGGAAAGAGAAGAGCTAAGCAGCTGTTTTGAGGCAGAAAGGTAAAGAAATTTAGTGAAATGGGCCCATGGCTGCCATCCCCAGGAATACAGCACGTTGGAGGCAGCAGTGGGAATGCAGAGCTGGAGCAGCCTGCATCCCTGTGCTCCCCTGGCTGAGGGTGGAGGCAGGAGGGGTGGCTGCTGATGGAGCGAAGAGCTGGGAGTGAAGGGAGCTCCCCACAGCAGGCCAGGCTGCTCTCACAGCATGCAGGTCTTGATGGATGTCCCAGCTCCTCCCCATGGCCTGGCCGGGCTTGCAGGTGTGTTTATGGCCTGAGCCCTTTACTGGAGGAGGGGACGCAAGTCCCACCCAGGTAGCACTGAGCAGGGCTTGGATAACTCCTGGCAGGAGGAAGGTACGTAGCTCGGGAAGGGGCAAATTCAGGACTCAAGTGCCAAGACAGCACCAAAGGCCATGGAAAGGACTAGGCTGCGGCAAGAGGTGGGGAGCACCATGGGGCAGCTAGGGGAGACAAGTGGGTCAAGGCTGTGTTTTGGCTATGTATTTTTTGCACAGGTTCAGCTGTAACCCTGCGCTGAGGGCCCAGCTGCGTGGAAGAGGCACAGCCTGAGCTTCTCTTTTCAGAGCCCACAGAGGAGCTTGTTGCAGCACGGAAAGGAGGGTGCAAGCGGAGGGGACTGGGGTGGTGGGAAGGCTCGGGAGCTGGCAGGGGGAGCATGCGTGAGCTCTCCATGCCAAGCCAAAAGCCCTGGTGGGGCCATGGGCACACTCCCCTGTCTTCTGCTAGGGAGGAGAAGGAATTAGAGCTGGGTGGAGCAAGGATGGTTCAGGGCCTGGGTGTGCCAGGTCGCATGCAATGGGACTAGAGGGCTTCCCTTGCCCATGCGTGCTGGGACAAGCCGACTTCTGCCAGGCAACCTCAGACTGGGCTCCCAAAGCACCGGCGTCTTCCTTCTGCAGGTCTTGGCCTTCCTCAGCGGAGATACACCCTTGCTGCCATGTGAGAGGCATCAAATGCAAGCGATGCCCTGTCAGGATGCACCAAAAGCCTGCTGGAAGGACTGGGTTTGCCACGGTGGGAGTCAGTGGCACCCGTGGGAGTGGGGTTTGGTGGTGGGAGATGGGGCATTGCAAGAGCCCGCTCCTCCTTTGGCTCCAGCTGCCGGTGCCGGCTCCGTTCCCTCCCATTGCACAACGCCCCGGCGGTGACCACAGCTATTGCTTAACCAGGAAGAGGAGCAGCAGGGAAGTTCCGACATGGTTTTGTTACTATCATTTGAAAAACAATTCAGCATCTGGAAAGAGCAGTCAGTGCCACGTGACTGTCCACTTCTTCGCGTGCAACTACCAAGTGCCCCATGATGCGATTTGTAAATATTTATTCTGGATATTTTTTCTGTGTCCTACTGAAGTATTTTCTGCTCTACAGAACGGTTGCAGAAGCAGCCTGGGGAGAGCCAGCCCTCACACCCCGCGGTGTCCCCGACGGCTGTGCCGGCACGTGCTCCCCCGGCCGGCTCAGAAAGGAGGAAATATCGCGGTGGTGCCCCCCGGCGCATTGAACTTTTTTGGCTGACCGATTTTCACCCCCTGAAGCGCTTTCCTTGCTCAGCCGTGCTCCTTGCATGCATTGGAAACATGAAAGCAGAGCCCTGTGCCCTACTGGGATCTAAGGACTGTCAGAGATTTGGGTTGTTTTTCTAACATGCAAAGCAAATTTTAACAAAAGCCCTGTTCTTTTTCAAATAGATGTATTTTGGCAGATGTCAAGGTTTTGGGCGGTCTTGTGTAGCTGTTTGAGGACCTTATGACAACCGGGGTTGAGAGAGCAGGCAGTGCCCATGCCCAGCCCTGGTAAAGCGTATGACTGTTTGCGCTGTCAACCACTTACTCCAGCGAAGACTTTCATGACAGATTATTTTTTGGCCATCATGACCTGTCTGACTGTGAGGAGGGGTCTCGGGCTGACACCTTGGGCTCAGGCAACATGAGGTGATTCTCCAGCTCTGCGCTGGAGCCGAGGAGCGAGCGTAGACGTCCTGCTGTGCCCAAGAGGCCAACGGTGCCCCTGGGTCTGCCTGTGCTGACCATCGGAGGTGTAGTTCTTCGTTAGGGTTCACCATCTGGCCTTGGCCAAGTGCATGGAGAAGTCCTTGGGGGGAATGGCTGGTCACCTGCTCTGCTGTACTTTGTCAGCCCTTGCTGGGGGACCTGCTGTAAAGGTGTTACGTACCAAAACCTGATGGTTTCTTGGGTTTTTTTTGGCGTCAGCCTGTCAGTTCCTGTAGGAGAGGAAATGGCAGCGGCAATGTGCAAGTTTTGCAGAGTGATCTGGAACTGGTGACTGTTCAACAACCGCGTAACTGCTGCAGGGCTACTGAGGAGATGCCTGGAGAGGAGCTGTACGTGGGTGAAGAAGGTGACCCCCCAGGTCAGTGGGCAAAGGAAAGCTAAGGTGGCCATCTACGTTTCACTTTTCGGGCTGACACCCGAGGAGAGGGGAAAGCCCCAGCATGGCAGTGTCTTGGGGGCAGCGGGTGACACAGGCATGGAGGGGACAGGCCAGGCAGCCCCTTGCCATTGTGGGGACCCGAGGGAGATGGTGTAGGAGGGGTAGGGGTGTGTGAGCGAGAGGTGTGCGTAGGGCATGGGACTTCCACGTGGATGTGTAGGGATGGAGGGGGTACACAGGGAGCAGGCAGCGTATGGATGTAGGTACAGGTGTGAGGGGGGTGTGACATGGTGTAAGGAGGGCTGTGTGTGTGAGGACAGGCAGCGTAGGGGCTGTCTGCAAGAACAGGCGGTGTCTGTACGTGGAGGCTGTGTGTGAATACAGGTGGCGTGCGTGTGAGAAGGCCTAGTGTGTGTGAGGAGGGCTGTGAGTATACCCAGTGTGTGTGTGTGAGGAGGGCTGTGAGTACAGGCAGATGTGTGTGTGTGTGGAGGGCTGTGTGTGAGTACAGGTGTGTGTGTGAGGAGGGCTGTGAGCACAGGCAGATGTGTGTGTGTGAGGAGGGCTGTGTGTGAGTACAGGTGTGTGTGTGAGGAGGGCTGTGAGTATACCCAGTGTGTGTGTGTGAGGAGGGCTGTGAGTACAGGCAGATGTGTGTGTGTGTGGAGGGCTGTGTGTGAGTACAGGTGTGTGTGTGAGGAGGGCTGTGAGCACAGGCAGATGTGTGTGTGAGGAGGGCTGTGTGTGAGTACAGGTGTGTGTGTGAGGAGGGCTGTGAGCACAGGCAGATGTGTGTGTGAGGAGGGCTGTGTGTGAGTACAGGTGTGTGTGTGAGGAGGGCTGTGAGCACAGGCAGATGTGTGTGTGAGGAGGGCTGTGTGTGAGTACAGGTGTGTGTGTGAGGAGGGCTGTGAGCACAGGCAGATGTGTGTGTGAGGAGGGCTGTGTGTGAGTACAGGTGTGTGTGTGAGGAGGGCTGTGAGCACAGGCAGATGTGTGTGTGAGGAGGGCTGTGTGTGAGTACAGGTGTGTGTGTGAGGAGGGCTGTGAGCACAGGCAGATGTGTGTGTGAGGAGGGCTGTGTGTGAGTACAGGTGTGTGTGTGAGGAGGGCTGT
Organism: Pygoscelis adeliae; assembly: GCF_000699105.1. Classification (NCBI taxonomy): domain Eukaryota; kingdom Metazoa; phylum Chordata; class Aves; order Sphenisciformes; family Spheniscidae; genus Pygoscelis; species Pygoscelis adeliae. The sequence continues at coordinate 4,604,049 of NW_008824411.1, read as the reverse complement.
GAGCACAGGCAGATGTGTGTGTGAGGAGGGCTGTGTGTGAGTACAGGTGTGTGTGTGAGGAGGGCTGTGAGCACAGGCAGATGTGTGTGTGAGGAGGGCTGTGTGTGAGTACAGGTGTGTGTGTGAGGAGGGCTGTGAGCACAGGCAGATGTGTGTGTGAGGAGGGCTGTGTGTGAGTACAGGTGTGTGTGTGAGGAGGGCTGTGAGCACAGGCAGATGTGTGTGTGAGGAGGGCTGTGTGTGAGTACAGGTGTGTGTGTGAGGAGGGCTGTGAGCACAGGCAGATGTGTGTGTGAGGAGGGCTGTGTGTGAGTACAGGTGTGTGTGTGAGGAGGGCTGTGAGCACAGGCAGATGTGTGTGTGAGGAGGGCTGTGTGTGAGTACAGGTGTGTGTGTGAGGAGGGCTGTGAGCACAGGCAGATGTGTGTGTGAGGAGGGCTGTGTGTGAGTACAGGTGTGTGTGTGAGGAGGGCTGTGAGCACAGGCAGATGTGTGTGTGAGGAGGGCTGTGTGTGAGTACAGGTGTGTGTGTGAGGAGGGCTGTGAGCACAGGCGGTGAGGGGAGGCCTGGCGTGGGGTTAAACGGGGTGAAGGGCTGCCGCGGGGGAGCCCTTACGTGGGCTGTAAGGGTGAGGAGCAGGGCGAGACGGGGTAGTGTGCTTGGGTTATGGGAGCCGGGGATGCGGGGCAGAGGTGGGGCGCAGCGGGAAAGCCTTGGGTTGAGGGGTAAGGGGTGAAGAGCAGCCTTGTGGAGCCATATAGGGCTCGAGGGTGCCGGGAGATGGGACGTGTGAGGTGGGGGGCTTGGGCAGAGGGAAGCAGAGGGCAGATCCGGGACTGGGGCACGGGCAGGGTGAGGTGGGTTAGTGGGGCTGGGGCAACGCAGGAAAGCGAGAGCGGAGAGGCGGTGGGGAAGCAGCACCAGGATGGGCCCCGGGATGGGGCCTGGGGTGGAGTGAACGGCGGGTGGCTGCTTAGATGGGGGTCATGCGAGGTTGTAGGGGTGGGGACCAAGGAGGAGTTGCTGAGATAAGAAGGAGCACAAAGATGGGCAGAGACTGCTGGTAGATGGCGGGGGGGTGCGGTGTGTGTGGGGGTGTGTGACTCGTGTGAGGCATGTCCTGCTGGTCTTCGCCTCCCCTTCCACTCTTGCTGTTTTGTTGTATGCTTTCCCATTAGTCTTCTATTCAGGGTTGCGCTCCTGCCTGATTGCCCTTTGTTTTGACTCACATGAAGAGAAAGGAGAGGCAACAGGGTTTGGGACTGCATTTTATGGAATATAAACTGAGGGTGGTCTGGCATGAATTTGTGTTCGGCCATTTGCCTTCATAAAAGCTGTTCTGTGGAGCTTCCTTCTCCCCAGGACTATAGGATGTGCGGGAAGATGTTTTTGTGGGGTTCCCTCCTTTTCAAAACGCCCTGTTTCTTGTGGAGTTCTGTAAAACCGGAGTAAAGTAAACAAGGGAAAAAATATAGCGAAGGTGGCCAAGCCATCCTGTCTGGCTGCTCTCCATCAACAACTACTTTCTGTTCTTGCCGCTTTTCTGGCCTACCCTTACTTTGTGCTCTGAAAAATGTCACTTCTTCTGTCACATTTGTACTTTTTTTTCTGGTTGCACTTGGTTTCATAGAGGGATAAGGTGTACCTCTTGGCTGTCCCAGCTTTGTTTCTTGGGTTGCTACAAGCTGATTGTGTGTAGCATTATGTTGGTTTGGAGATGCTGGGAGTAGAAAGATGAAGGGCAAGATGAGTTGTGGAAATTTACAGCTCAGTTCCTGGTGTGACTTGTGAAGGGAATCGTTTCCTGGAAATTATTGTTTGGCGTTTAATGTTATAGGCGCCAGTCCCGTGTGGAATGTCGTCTCTAGTATTTTGTATGGCAAACTCTGTACTGTGCACCCCATGGGTGGTGGGAAGGGACCTCTGGAGATCTCTAGGCTAATCTCCTGCTAGAAGCTGTGCCATTAGAGCAGGGTGCTCGGGGCTGTATCCAGCCCAGTTCTGAGTATCTCTAAGGATGGTGATGCCACCTTTACGCCACGTTTACTTTGGGCCCTGTCCAGTGTTTGACCATGCTTATGGCAAGTATTTGTTTCCATGTGCCTGGTTGGATTTTCTCATGTTCCAGCTGATGTCCCTTGTCCTATCCCTGCGCGTCTCTGAGAAGAGCCTGGCCCCATCTGCACACCACTTTCCACTCAGTAGATGTAGACAGCAGTAACATCTCCCCTGAGCCTTCTCCTTCCCAGGCTGACCTAACCTGCCTCTCTCTGCCTTTCTTTGTACATCCCATGCTCCAGCACTGACCACCTCGGTGGCCTCTGCTAGACACCTTCCTGTATGTCACCACCCTTGTGCTGGGGAGCCCAAGTTGGACCCAGCTCTCCAAGTGTCTTACAAGTGCTTAGGAGAGGGGCAGGATCCGTCCCCTTGCCCTGCCGGCTGCTCTCCTGCTAACATGGCAATGCTGGCTGCCCTTGCTGCAAGGGCGTTCTGCTGGCTCCTGGGTGATTTGTTGTTTTACTAGGTGCCTTCTTGCAGAGGTGCTATGCCGACAGCCTGTACCACTGCAGGGAGTTATCCCACCCCAGATGTGGGACTTTGCTCTTGCCGTGGTTGAACTTCCTGAGGTTCTTGTCAACCCATTTTCCAGCTTGTTGAAGTCCCTCTGAATAGCAGCCCTGCCCTCCAGCATGTGATACGCTTTTCCTAAGTCCCCATACTTTCAGAGAGTGTATTCCAGTCCCTATCCAGGTCATTAACAAACTTCTAAGCAGGGCTGGCCCCAGTGTTGATCCTCAAGGGATGCCGTTAGTAACTGGCAGCCAGGTGAAGGTTGTACTGCTGATCACTATCCTTTGAGCCTGCGTTCCACAGTTTTCCTCCCACCTTTATTGTCTGGTTATCTAGGCCACATCTCAGCACTTTGATTCGAAGGATGCTGTGGGAGACTTAGCATGGCCTTTGACTCAAAGTCAAGGTGTCCCAACACCCCCTGCTCTCCCCTCAGCTGCAGAGCTAGTCTTTTTGTCCCAGAGGGGAGTTGGGTTAGTCAGGTGTGATTTGCCTTTGGTATATCCATTTTGGCTGGTCTCAGTCACCTTCTTGTCCTTCCTGTACTTTGAAATGGTGTCCAGGATCTGTTCTGTAACCTTTCCGGGTGGAGGGCAAGGCAGCTGGCTGATAGCCAAGGTTACAGTGCTCCATTATTGTACATATAGATGAAGTCTTTATTTGACATATTACTGGGACCAACATATGGATGGATGCAGCAGTTTCTGTATGAGCGCTCTGTTCAGCCTGATCCGGCGAAGTTTGTATTATTGAATTGTTTCTGACCTCTGGTGCTGGTATCTCCCATTAATGGTTTTGTGCACTGAAGTTGAGTGTGAACTCCAGGGCAGGATTAAATCCTGAATGGGATTTGTGCACAGTCATTTCATATACTTCCCACTGGAAGACAAACATTCAGCAGATAATGTGTTATTATTCTTGTGGCTACTGAATTGTGTTGTGTGAACTCCAGACCTAACAGCTACGAAAAGCAGCTTGTTTGCCATAGATCAATAGTGCTCCTAGAAGTATACGTTGACTCGGAAAGGATGGTGATCACTTTAGGCCTAATCGTGAAACGCCGTGAATTTTTGTTTTCAGAAACCAATAGGTGGATTGCACTTCTCTGATAAAGACTGATTTTAAACGCATAGTTGACAGCTCTTCCAGAGGACATGAAGTGTCTTGCTCTCTTTTAGCTGAGGAGCCTGCACTGTAGGGGCCGAAGGTGACATGCAAGTCTTCTCCTGGGTGTTGTGTAGCAGAGTGAGCATGCTGGGGGGTTAGGAACTGCCACTTGAATGGTTGTAAGACTGTGGGTCGGTTGACTGGTGGCATTGAGTTGCTTAGAGAAAGCAACTGGTTCTCCTGGTTCCTGCCAAGTTCCTACTGGTGCATTTCTGATGGAGGTGGGGGTCGGTTGCCAATACAAATGGGACTCTTGTAAGCTAGCATGGTTCATGGGGGATGTGAAACTTTTTAAATGTGTGGGGAAGATGCCAGGGTATCAAATTCCAAAATGAAGTATGGGATCTTACTCGTCTAGAAGGAAATCCTGGAATTGCCTGCCTCCAGTGTAGCAGAGGTGAAGATTTTCTTAACAGCTGCTGTACAGCCGTGAACTAAATGGCAGCATGATGCTGCTTTTGCTTGGAAGGAGTTGTGGTGGGCTGGCGTGCCGCTTCATGGACTGGCAGTCTGCATGATCATAGGCCGTATGGGAATGTTGGATAAACACCAGATCTGAGAAGCTTGGGACCTCTGAGCTGGAATTTGGGGCCTCTGATGAAAAAATGCATGCGGGAGAGAGACGTTCATTGTTCTAGCTAGTGCCAGGCTCTGCTTTCAGGAGAGTGCTGTGTCAGCTGCCTGGAAGAGAACAGGTCATCTCGGTATCAAGAGACTTTCTGACAGCTATTCTGTCTCCACCTTCTCTGGGAGAGTTTAACTGTAGTATGACAAGTATTTCTTTAGTGGCGGTAATTGATTGAGCCCCACTGCAGGTTTATGCCCCTGTGGCATCCCCTTGATGTAGTGAAACAATGATTTTTGCATTTCCATCCTGCACTGATTTGAGGAACTTAAATTTTTCCACCTTCCCTTCTCCTCTCTCTTTGTTTTTTCCTGGATTATTTTTAATCTGCATCAGCTACCCGATCTGGTTCACTGTGGGACTGTGTGAACAGCTGAATGGGCTCAGTGGGAGTGCTGGGAACAAGGGGATGGGGAAAGAAAGGAGAGGAAGGATGGAGGAAGAACTACTCAAGCCAACACTTTTGCTGAGACAAATGTCAGTTTATGCTTTTAGATGAAAAGCTTTTTTATATGTTCTTGACTATTAAGAATTACCCTCTTGTTTGGGAGCGTACTAGGCTACAAAATTATCACCGCTTTTGAGTATGTGGTACATTTAAGGTGTGTTTAAATGGCATTGGAAGATATGACCACAGGTCGGTCAAGCACATACGTGCTAGCCGTATCTAACACGATTAAAGTAAGTGAAATTATGACCCCCCAGTGCCTGGCATGGGCGCCTAAGATTCCCAGCAGCTTTACTCCAGTGTGCTGGAGACTGAAGCTCCACAACTTCCTTGGTGGTGTTATTCTTGCTCGCTAGATTAGACCTGGTATTGGTATGCCTGTCCGTGCTGCAGTCATACTTCTCATTTCGGCGTAGCTATCCCCAAAGTTTTTAAGAATGGCAGCATGACATCATCTCTCTGTTATTATAGGGTGTTATTAATGCGTGGCTGGGGACCGCGGTTTGACCTGCCCCCCATCCTGTTACATACCCCAGTTTGGCATCCAGGCTCTCCTGGCAGTGTACGACTCTTGACATCCATACTGCTGCCAGAGAGGTGTGAGCAGATGGGTGCATTGGTCATCTTGACATCACAATGATGTCAATAATAATTGTCTGCTTTTACTGGTAAAGAACTGAGGTACAGAGCTATTAAGGAAGCTTGCATAGAAGCATGTTGTTCAGTCCAGATTTGGAGCATATAATTCAGATAATTTAACTGCAGGGGTGTGTGTAAACCTCCTGTCCCCCCTGTCCCCCTGCTTTTTTATCAGTGTGTACGTATTTTGGGTTGCAGGAGGGGTTACTGTGGGATATTTTTGTTTTGGTTGTGTTTGTTGATTTTTTGTGGTGTGGGGTTTTTTTTTTTCTTTATTAACTTTCTGCTGAAGTGGTGTATTTGAAGGTAACCTGAGCTGAGATTGGGTTTAGTGGAGAGAGGTATTAAATAACCAGTGAAGATAATAAAAATGGGAGTTTATTCTTGCAACTTACTAATAGGTTTCTGTGGTCATTGGCCCTAATAAATATAGGATGGCTTCTAGCTTATCACCTTTCAGCAACAGCCAGGCAGTGGGTTTCTTCATCTTTTCCTTTCATTGTTTCTAGTTATACAAGTTTATCTTCTTGTGTTTTACAGTCTTCCTTTCCTTCCCCCTCTCCCCCATATAGGGCTGCTTTAGTGTTTGTCAGCCTTTAATTGGGAAATGTTGCATGGTGGGGAGTGTGTTGTCAGCCAGCTTAGGTGTGTTTAGGGGCTAAACCTACAACAGTTGTGTCGATATACTCTCCGTGGATTTGTAATAGCTGTAAAGCCATTTGCAGCTGGCAAAATGGAGCGAAAGCACTAAGCTTGCTTCTGCCAAAGGGGGGAAATCTGGCTTCCCCCCCCCCCTCCGCGGCCCAGGCGGGGGGGGGGAGAACTGCCTCTTCTCGTTTTTCTTGGCTGCCTCTTTGGCCAGATTGGTGTTGCTGGCCCATTAGAAAGTCAGCACAGCGATGGAGACGGTTTTCAGCTGGGTTACTGAGTTTAAGCAGTTCCCGGGCTGGTGCGTGGGAGGCTGGGGCCTGCCAGGAGGGCTGGGGTGGGGGGGGACACCACCTCCTTGGCGGCTGTCGGAGCCCATCGGTCTTGTTTGTGTATTTTGCCTTTCAGTGATGGTGAATAAAAGACACTTAAACTGTGGAAAAGGGACTTTTAAACTCTTTAAGCACCTCCTTTTGTTTAACTAGTGAGATTTCGGGTGAATGTAAGAGATTTTCCTTTCATTTGCATCTAGTTGTTGTTTTTCAAGCAATTTTTGATGTTTAAACATCCTAACTTTAAGAGTACTTAATCTCTTCCCCCTAGGATGAGATGAGAACAAGGTGGTTGCTGTTACTGTTTTTGCTTTGATTTATAAACTACTCCTGAGCAGTTTGGGGTTGCTTGAAAGCATGGGTATGAACTGTTGGAGGTCACCTCCTTGTAGTTCTGCACATCTTCTGGCAACAAGTATTCTGTTAAGTCAGTGTTACTTCTGCACCAAGTAAGGAGTTTTTACACTGTATCTTATTGCTTTGTAAGGGCATTATTTTTTTAAAATCCCCAAACAGGTATCCGACCAAGCCCTTCAGCTGCTTTCCCGAGTTTCCTGTGAGGTTTAGATAACTGGAACTGTTGGGAAGGGTGCTCTTGTAAGATATTATGGTTCTAGATGTTTAGTATCTTGGAGCTCACTGCTGTAGATCTAACATACAAAGAGGCCCTGCTTCAAAGTGTTTTTTAAAGTCTGGTGTGATTCCTCCTCTCCTCTTCATTTGTAAAACCAAATTTGGTCTGTTGGACTGTCTGTTGTTAACAAGAACTAATGAGTTTCTGCTGTAATTAGTTGATGCATAAGAAAGCATTTCCGTAGAGAAAGACATCGAGGAATTTTTCACATTAAAAAAGATACAACCTTCTTTTAAAAGGAACTTTGTTATGCCACACTTCAAAGGGGGTTGAACCCTGCTGCTTAGATGAATAATTTAGTTTATTCTCCATTGCAGATGGCAAGTTTCTCATGTCCAGTAGGATATGGGGTACAGCTGTTTCTGGAGGTTAATACATTGCAAGGTCCTCAGAGTTGATGCTGGATATTCAAACATAACAAAATTTGAGCTTTAAATATATCTGGCAACCTCTTTATGTTCATATATTTCACAAATTTTCTTTAAATATACAGTAAAGCCTAAGGTGAATTTAAGGAAGAAAGTGTTCTTTTTGGAAGCTTCAGGAAATGCCTTGTCTTCTCCCCCATGCTGCTCCTGCGCTTCTTGCACACCAGTCTTTTTTTGAAGATTCTTAGTGGATTAAGCACTATTTGGTGCCTCAAGACACATGGAAGCCATTCTTATCTCTAGAATTCAACCCATAAAGACAATAGCCTGCATACTTCTGATTTACTTGTTTGCTTCACAAAAACCCCTTGAAATTTCAGCTTGACCTCCATGAAAAATGTTTGTGTTTACTTCTAAGCTCTGATGGTTGGATGAGACCTAGGCCTGACTGAACAGAGGAGTCCTCAAGCAAAGCTCCTGATCTGTATCTTGGGTGATCAGTTTACTGCTAGTGTGGGGACTTTATGTACATCTCCATTGCCTGTGGGATGTGAGCGTGAGTAGTGCGTCTTGTGAGACAGTTCCCAATTAAAGGCTGACAAACACTGAAGCAGTCCTATATGGGGGAGAGGGGGAAGGAAAGGAAGACTGTAAAACACAAGAAGACATCCTCAATTTGTTATCCCCTTAAGCTGTAAGGGAAGACTTAAGTCTTGAAGAGTGAGGTTTTCTTCATGGTCTCCTGCAGAATTAAACATCTGTGTGTTTTTGGTGTATCACTCCTAACTAAACCTCAGTTTCTGCTTGCTGAAGTAAGTGAGGAGGCAGATGCGTCGCTTCCAGGGGAAGGACCTGTGAAGTACCAGTGAAGCTTTCAGGCTGTGTAGCCCAACCCAGAAGAAACCATGTACACCATCTTCTTTTTCAGCTCTTTGGCTGGGTCCTCTTTAGGAAGGAGGAGTGTTACTGAGATAATTTTTACTTGACATTGATCAATGAAGTAAAGTGAAGAAGTTAGTTGGCAGCTCTAAAGTGAGTTTGCAAGCGAAAGAAAAAAATTAGGCTTCTCCAGTCTGTTACACGTGTGTTACTTGCAAGCTGTTTAGTCTTCGTGGCGCCTGGGATTTCACAGCTCTGGTTCTGTGCATTGCCAGATCACCAATCGTGAACCGTGTCAGATGTGGCCCATGGTAATGTTTCTGTTAAATTGCACATGATGTGCTCTGGTTAATTCAGGGACTTTATGCTTTTATGCAAGATGTAGGAAGACAGACGATACTTGACCAAGCATAAAGTTAGTGTGGTGTGAGCAGATGATTCCTGATTTAGCACAGAGCTTGTCCTTACAGAGTTAAGTTGTCAACATCTGAGCAAATTTGAATCAGCCAAGTGAGATGGTTTCTGTGGATGTTTCTTTTGGTAACGGTGTTGACTGAAGCAGCGCCTGCTCACAGACACTTGTTACTGTCCTCATGTTGCCTCCTTGGCTGGACTTACACAGCTTGGCATGCCTGTGCAGCAAAGCAGGTCAGGGAATTGGTTTGGTTGGGGGACAATTTTTTGACCCGGGTGAGTTCCTAATCAGGTTTACCACATGCCTGCCTGCCTCCTCCCATCCAAGGAGAAGCTGTCACAACTTGAGGGGGTGGTATGAGAGGGCGGGGGATGAATCAGCTTCACTGGCACTCTTGTTTGAAGAAACATCTGCAAAACTATGGCAGGAGTTTATACGTCATCCATGTTTTACACTATGAAGCCATGATGATTTTGATCTGGCACTGAAACCCTTACTCCTGGACTTAATATACTGTTATACCATGACCTAAGCAGTTAATTCACATTGACTAACTGAAATCGAACATTGCTCTTAAAGAAAGAAACCCAAACAAAACCCCACAACTTTTTGTCTTGTTGTTTTGTTTGTTTCTTGAGGGTGATACCAAACTTGGTGTCCGAGTACTTCAGAGGTTCTTGTTTTGCAACTCTTGAGATACTTGCAGGGAACATGAAGCTGGTTTCTTGTCATCTTCTGTGCTGCCTAAATGTCTTTTGGAAAGTAATGTTTTTCTTATCTGTCTCTAGCAATGAGAATTGCAATGGAACAGGCTGTTCCCTTGGCTGCTAGAGAGATGACTGTTAGGATGCAGTTTGAGGATACTCCTCTCCCATGTCCCCCCTGTCCCCTCCAGAATACTCCCCCACGATTTAAGGAGTTCTCTTCTTGCTAATTTCTCCATCTGCTCAAGTGTTTCTCTGGCTCTTCTGTAAATTAGACCATCCTGGTCTTCCCTTACAACCCGCCTTTGGGGAAAGGTTTTTCTTTTTTTTAAGCCTGGACTATTTTCATGAGCTGGTTCATGGTATTGCCCCACAAGGAGTTGTACTGGCGCAGCTGAAATTACGTAGGCTCACAGCTTTGCTACTGCAGAAAATGTTTGTATAGCTACATCTTTGGGAACTGAAGTGACAGAAGAGGTAATACAGAACAGGCTTTGTGTCAGGAGGACTTCGAATCATGCTTAGGTATCTCATGTAAAGCAGAGAATAAAAAAGTGGTTCTCCAGGAATATTTAGTGTATGCTTGTCCTGCAGGAAGCTGGAGGGAGTTAGTGAACCTAAAGGGTCAGTGCCACATGCAAATGTGCCTCAGTTATAACTGGGGTATTGGGAGTGGATTAATTGAAATGGGTTTCCTTGTACTGCCATATAATTGATTTCTGGCAGCAGAATTGCTTCTTTATCCTCAGGGTAGTACTTTGGAAACTTAATTTTATTTCCAGGATTCTCACAAATTCTCTTTTCAAGTCTTGTTTGTACACAGTCTCCCCACCTTACCTTTAAGCTGGCATCCCTAGTAGCAGTTACTTCAGGGTGGCATAGTTATTATCTAAGAAGAGTGACCCATGAAGTACAGCTGACACCCATAACCTCTTTTTCACAAGTACCAGCAGATTGCTGTCCTTTGTTTTTTTTCCACAGATCTTCTGCAACTGAAAGCAGCCAACAGTGCTGTGAGGAACAGAAATAAGGATGTTGACTATATCTAAAATTTGTGTTCTTTCTTCTGTGAGGTAGTTCTTCCCCTTCTTCTGCTCCCACTCCTTTGTAATTTTGCACTTTTACTGGGAAAGGTACTGTATGTATGAGCTCTGTGCCTCGTCCAGAGCTGAGATCTTGAGTCTCTAGATTGTTGCTGCTAGGCAGAATACCTGCCTTCTTCCCTGGCAGAGAGGGTAAATGTTTGGGAACACACTTGGTCATAATGAATCAGATCAGAAGTTAATCAAGCCCAGGACCTGCCTTGAACAGCACTGACAATAAAGATGTTTGGGAGGTGCATAAGAGAGCAAGCACTTTTGATAATTCCCCCAAACACTGCGGAATCTCCAGTGATTTGCTTTAAAACCTAGTCTATTAATTGTTTCTGAAATGGGAACCATTTCATATCTCTAATTGTCTGTCTTACCTTTCTCATTTTCTCTTGTAGTTTTAGTATCTACGTTTTTAAGATAGGGAATAGTGATCAGAATTTAATTATCTTTGAGATTTCTGTCCCTCTGTGAAATGCTTTAAATCAAACAAAGGGTTCAGGAGTTAATAGGGAAGAACTAATGCATGGGTAATGGAGTTGCATAAACCTTGTTTCACTAAGAATCAGGCAAAAAAATGATATGAGGTAGCTGGACAGGAATTTTTCTTCCCACCTTTGACATGATAGAAAACAAAGAAGAGAAGACCTTTGGGAAGTTCCAAATCCCTTAATGTTTCAGAGTTTAAACAGGATCAAGCAATTGTCAGTTTGTCCAAGCAAGTTGCGTGTCATTAACTTAGATGTTTTTTTTGCTCCAAAAAGATAGAGAATATTTCTTAGCTTGAGTAGGGTTCTGTGTGGTAGATATTTGAGGTTTTGTTTGTAACCATTACAGGTCCTTCAGAGGTTTGGTTTTGGGTTTATTTGGGGTTTTTTTGTAGTATCTCTTACTACATGAGAAGAGCTTGCACTGATAAAAGTCTGTATCAGCTTTTTTATAGGTATGTATATTATCTCTATACATAATCTGGAGTCCTTTTACATGGACCTTGCTAGGAATTGCTTCTGCTTCAGGGTTACGGTTTGGGGAATATTGAACCTGGATTTTTGGAGGCAAGTCAGAAAAACTGATACGTAGGTTTCATCTCAAAACAGCCAAGTTATTTTGGTTGTCCCTTTCTAGATACAAGTTCTGTGCATTTGGAAGAAAATGTAATGTGAACATTTTGTTTACCATATGCATGTGTAGATGATCCTTGTTTCTTGAGCGTTTTACAGTTTGGGAATTTTTAAGGTGAGGAGATAAAAGCCTATTCCTGCTTCTTTAAGTTCACGGCTTTGATCACATTCTCCGGGGCAACCCACCTTTAGAAATAAAGAGTTTAACCATTAGAAAAAGAGATGAATTAACAAGCTCGAGAAAATCGACTACCTGTTTCTTACAAGCATGCTGACTCTGAGTTAAAGTATGATATTAAAGTATGATAAAATAAGGTATTGATATTTGCACTGATTATCAGCTTCTACCTGTTTTCATACAGGTGTGTGTTTCATGGGGACTTGGCAAAAAGTACATGGGTTTCTCACTTGTATATTTATGGATTTGCTACTTCTTTTTCCTTCTCACTGCTGGGGGCCAGAATGGTGTCTTGTTTTATGTTTTATTATTGAAGATAAGAGTAGAAGCTGGTGTGAAACTGAGAACATGGACTTCTGCCATGCGTTTTGAATACGTGAGGCTGAACTTCCTGTAGTACAAAGCACTCTTGGGTGGTGCTTCTGCATGCATATGTGTGTAGATGCATGCTTGGAATTTGATTGTCATTATAGCGGCTTTAGTTTATTAAATGAAACTGAGTTGTCCTTTCCTTGCATGTATCCAGACTCGTCACTTTACAGCTCCAGGGTTCTTTCAAGTCATGTTGTTTTTCTTGGAGAAGGGGGTGGAAAGGGGAAGTTGAGCTGAACATACTGCATATCCTTGTATATGTACATCTATAATTTTTTTTTTAAAGGTTTTACAGTATATTATATGGACTTACAGACTCTGGAGAGGCTGTATGCTTGCTCACCACTAAAGTGCTTGGCACATGGGTGTTGTGATGATGTATTTGTTTTTTAATATCTAGGTTGTTGTCTTTCCAGTACATTACCTATAGGCTCAGAATTGTACAGGCACCCTTGTTACCCTGTCTGCACGCCCTCCAGGAGGGTAAAAGCAACTTTCCATTGTAAGGGCTGGTCTCGTAGGAGAAACAAACATTTTACATAATTACAAAACAGCATTGTAAATTAAGATTTTCTATACATATAATTTCAGTCTGTAATTAACTAGACATAACTACTCTTTTGGAGGGAGTGTGCTCATATAACTCCCTGCGTAGGCCAACTCTCAACGTCTACTGAACCTGGAAAGCTATGGGAGCTAGCAGAGGAGTCATGCTGTAGAAACTCCCAAGTGAAGACTATTAACTGCCAGGCTGAAGTAGGAAATTGTAAAGGGAAGGGTAGGGCTGCAACAGTTCCTTTAAGAGTGTTTTCTGGCTCTAGTCTGAGAAGCTGCAAGTACATCAGGAGAATTTGGCTGTGGATCGCTTTGCTTGTTCGTGGAGCCATCCCATCCTCATTGAACGGGGTTTGCGACGTCTGTAGACCTGATGGTGACCTAAAACATTTGACCGACTGCCAGCGCCTGCTGGGTCCTGTGACCGGTAGCTCTTGAGGATGGCAGCCTTCCTTGCTGAAGGAAGCTTTGTCTGTTTTTACCCAACTTGGGACTGTTTTCACTGCATGTTTAGAGACAGGGTAGTCACTGTTCTGGATGGATGTGCATGCTCCGAGTTGAGCTGTCATTGCTAATTTATATCTAGGAAGTTTACTGCAGGCTTTGGGCTTAAGGAAGTGGTGCAGTGGTGTGTTAATCTTGATCCGTTGGTGAAAACCAGGCTTTCTGCTTTAGCAGTAAGAACTTGTCGCTTAGGTAATTTTTCCCTGTTTTGTTGTGGCTAAGCCTTTTATTGAGACACCAAGCAGCTAGTCTCAGGAGCATGTGGTGTGAGCAGTGGATTCTTCTCACGAGCATGGTCCCTTTTGTGATGTGTATCTCCGGTTAAAGATTTCAGTCAAGGGTGATTTATTTTGATCTCTATCTCGTGAGCCTTTTGACTTGGTCACTTTGCTCAGAAGAGCGAAGTTAGCTTGATTTAACTGGGGTACCTCAACCTATCTTTACTAAATTTAGTGATGGTTTGCTGTTAACTGTATGGAGTGGAGATTTCTGCAGGAGATGGTGCTTTCTTTTGCCATGTCCCTCACTAAATTACTATAGGTATTTCAGATGCTTGTGTGCTTGGGTTGTTCCATTTCCACTCCTTTTTTAAGGAGCTGAGCAGTAGTGGTTGTGTTGCCCATAGTGCAGCAAGCTGAAGACAAGACAGCAAGTATCCTGTGTGTGCAGTAGCCACGAATACTGCTGTCCAGTAAACATGAATTAAACTTGTGCTGACAGTATATCTCTAATACCTTTGTTGATCTGTGAAAGACATTAATTGTAAATACCTGGTTCATGTATATTGCTAGGTGTATTGGACCTCATAATTCTTTCAGCAACAGAAACAACTGTTTTGGTTTTGCATTTCTGGTAATGAAAATATTGTGCTGGTAGGGCTTTCTCTGTTGAAACTCTTATCTGTTCTGTAACTAAACATTTCATCAGGTGACAGCTGCTGTGAATGATGCTGTTTTTTGAACAGCCAGAAGGCAATGGGACCTGGGCTCTGCCAGGTGAGATTGCTTGACTTGTAGGCTGAAAGCAGCATTAACCTCTCCAGCCTCCTCTTTCACGAGAATGTAGACCAGGAGGGATTGTATTATCCAAAATGTAAAATGATTGACAGTTTCAGGACCAAGCTGCTGAATAATTTGAAAATGACCTTAGTGAAAGAAATTGGCCCAAAATTGAAGTGGAAATCCAGAGTATGAGGAAGCATCTATTTCCTGTAAGATAAGTCATAAAGTAAGCAGGTCATCACAAGTTTATGCACTCTCTTGATGCTCATCTTTAATTCAGGGCAGCAGCTTTGTGGATTGGACAGGGGAAATATTTGCAACTGTAAACTTTATCACATGTCTGGAAATGCACATTGTACCTTACAGCGGTAGTGAGTGTGGGGAGAGGAAGGCTTCAGCCTCCCTTGTGTCCTGAGTACGTCTGTAGGCTAATGCAGTATGCAGTGTGTAAGACTTTCTGGAGGTAAGGTAGGGAGTATTCAGCAAGGTCAGTCCTCAGAAAGCGCTTGTAGCTTGAAAGGCAAATGTAAGTTGGGAAGGATAAAAATACTTTTGGGCATTTTACAACTTGATCACCTAAAAGCCCATAAGGTTATTAGGTAGCTCAGACATGTCTAATCTTATAAATATATGATCTCTAGACAGCGTGTGATCTTTCTTTTGTGGTACCCTCTCCTGATTTTCTTTTCCATGGACCGCTGTAGACTTAACAGCTGACATGAAGAGGGCAGAGGGGGAAGCTATTTTGCAATAATGTCTTAAAAGTATATGAGAGCAAAAAGAAAGTCTGTTATGTTTATTGCTAATTGAGCACAATTATTTTACTGCCTTTGTGGAAAATTTCCATCATCTGTGGTCTGTAGGCTGTCATTCTAGTTTTAGCTGCTGTACTGTTGCAAGTATGCTTGTCTCTCTGTGTTACAACAGTTCAGTACCTGTGTAATATACTATTGCTTTCTAGTAAGTTGTGTATATTCTCAGCTTCAGAAAAAAAAAGTTATAGGATAGAAAGGCTTTTCGGGTAGATTCACGTATGTGGGTACTTCTGCTCTACAGCAGTACAGGCAAGAGGAAGAAATAAATCTTGAGTTTGTGTCAGAAGGTGGTGATATGCATGATGGTCCTTACTGTCTTGTGGTATTGCCGCACTCCTCAGTCATTGTTTTAGCCTGATCATAGGGAGTTCCATAATGTGCACGAGTAACGCTGTTAATTATGATTGTGATGTGGATGCATGGCTGATTAATTCAGGGATTGTGAGTTTAAGCTGCAAGCTGTTGTGAAGGTATGGGATTAAGTCTCCAACCTTTGTTCAGGCGGTTGGGTGGTAAGGGGTGAGCTTCGTGTGTTTACGATGGTTGCTGTTGGGAAGGAGACGTGCTGTGCTTTTGTGGGGTGCAGAGCGGGTAGGCTAGTCCTTTTCTTCAGTTGTGTAAGTAAGAAAGCCAATAAATTGCAAGGATAGACAGTCTGTTTTGTTTGAAGAGTCTGACTTGTTTTGCTTGCTATCAGGCTCTACTTTTCTGTCCCTAGACTTCATTTTTTGGTTTAGTGTACCCTTTCCTTCCTGTTCTTTGGTAGGAGCTGAGATGCGTATCTTCCTGTTGTTGAGAGGTTTGTTAATTTTGTCTCTTCCCCATCCCCTCTTTCAGTGCAGGGCACGGAGACTCTGGCAGTTGTGCACATACAGGATGTCTCCCATTGACAACTGGATTGTTGGGAGCCTGTAGAGGGTTTCTGTTATCCGATGTGTGTGTGTGTGCAGTTGTAGCTACTGTCCTGAAAGCAAACTGGGAATAGTGTTAGGTAGGTAGGCAGTATGAGAAGGATGCACTTCCACGACATGGGAGGAAGCTGGAGATGAAGGTGAAGTGCTGCTCAAGGGGCAAGGAGGTGTTTTGGAGTGTAGGGGTCAATGGAGCATGGTGCTGTACCTCCTTTAAACCCGGTGCATAGGAAACCAGCCTTCACTGGTTTTGTTGCTTATGGAACAATTTAAGAGGAGTGCTCTCACCTGCTAAAGCATCGGTCTGGAGAGCAGTTTGTTGAACTTAACATTTCCGTTGTACATGTGGAACAGTGAGTAACTCAAGCATTTCTTTGTGCAGGATAGCATTTTAATTTTAGTTAAAGTATTTAAAGTCTCTCTGAAAAATGCAAATTACTCCCCTCTGATCTGCTCACATTCTGTTTTATGTGATTTGCAGTGTGCTCTGCATTACTTGCAGAAAGGAAGAAACCCTTTTCCAGGTAATTTGAGTAATGGGAAATAGGTCTCCATTAGTTGCATAGCTACTGGTGAGATGCTTAACATAGTTGTGGGATTAGTCTAAAACATGGATGAAATGTACTGGGCTGTGCATTTGTGATGTGATGAAGTCATCAGGCACTGGTCTAAGGATGCACCTCTACACTGTATCATGTGTCAGCTCTTGAAGCATCCCGCGGGACAGCTTTGGTTCTGCCTTTCTGCCAGCGGTATGCAGTTGGCTGTTTTGTGTGAGGTTCGTTTGCAGTTACTGATCACGGAGTGTGGGTTTGGGGATGTTCCTGCTGCTGAGCAAAACAAATGTTTTTGGGGTTTTATTATTCAAAACTGTTGGATATCACCGTGAGCTGTTCTTTGGTAAACCATTCATCTGTGATAAACTTTCTTTAAATCCATGCCAGATTTTACAATCAATAAACTGTACTTATGTGAAAAACTGAGTTAATGTTCACTTGAGGTAGAAAACGTGTCTGTGAGAATATATGCACATATGTTCACACAGAAAAGCTGTTAGAAAAATTATGTGAACTATGAAGATTTGTAATGGTCACCTGAAACCCATGGATTTAAAGTCAAGGTTATGTTTTCAAGGCAAAGACTGACATTTCCTTTAGTTATCATTTTTAATTTTCAGTCACAGTGTTCACAAATGTAAGATTTTTTTTTTTTTTTTTTTTGCATCGGCCTCAGCCAAGGTACCTGAAGTGAGGTGTAGCTGGTTGTCTTGGGAGTAATGAGAGGGGTGTAGGGGAAAGAACTCATCCTTCCTCCAGGTGATGGAGCCTTGAGGTGAGAGGTGGCTGGTGAGCTTGGAGGCACCTCAAAGCTTCCACGTCCTCCACTGCATTGCCATTGTAGGGCATGGGTGGTTCTGCTGTGGGAGAAAAGATTTCTCTTTACTCTGCTGATGTGTAAATTGCTTAATGCCTGTCATTGTTATTTCAGTCAGCAGTTGTTATTGCTGAAGCTGCCAAATATCTGTTTGGTTTGTGACTTCTGGTAGAGTTGGTCATAGTAATGTTGAGCCTGTTGTTTCCCGTTTGGCGTGCCGCACAGAGCGGGTGCTTGGGACTGGAAATTTAGGATCTGGTTACTTTGGTGTTTTAACCATTTCTGGGAACTTTCTTCTTCTACAAACCAAATGTCCAGTCTGAATTCCTTAGATGAGATCTTTCTTCAGTCTAAAGCCTGCAGGGAAGTGACATTTAAGAGGAAATGACTCTTGCAGTCAGGAAGAAAGTTTTGGAGTCACTGAGATGCGTGTTAGTGTGTGTGAAGATAGCTGATGATCAGTCTGAGAGGTCTGGAGCACAGAATGCACAAAAATATAAAAAATTTGGTGTAGTATTTCTATGCTTTATTATCCCCAGTTACGCTATGTATGGTTGAATAACCCAAGATGCGCACTGTTTTGAGTATTGGCATTGCAACCTCGTCACTCATCACTTCAACCAAGACCGTGTTGCGACTTCATTGTCAAGGTGTCTTTGCAACTCATATGACACGTTTTTATTTGGAAAGGCAAGACCTTGGGAAATTTCCACTCTTGGGATTGTAACCCCTGGGATTCTTGACTTGTGACCGCTTTCCTAAAGCAGCTCAGCCCTGTTGAAGGGACGTGAGGGTGCTTGTGCTGTTTGCAGTTACTGAGGGCTGCAGGTCCTGCTGGGTCATTTGCCCAGCGCTCGCTGCTGTGCTCTTGTGTCTCACATAGCAAGTAGCTTGGCCTGTTAACTCCAGGGAGACCTGTGGATAACGTGAGCTGTAAGCAGTAGTCTGGAAAAAATCGGTGTGTGGAGCTTGAGTAGCATTACACGGGGATTCAGAAGGGCTGCTGTAGGGACGTGATGGGTGAATGCCCTGGTGTCTCCCTGGCCACCCTGGAGATAAGAGGGGAATCGTTAACCCTCATGGTGCAGCTTTTGAGGAGCAGAGGCCCTGAGGGGTGTCTTCCTTCCTCTGAGCTGGGGAGGAGGTAACTATTTCAGGGAGATTGAGGCTACCAGCTTCAGTAGTTGTCCCTATTTACAAAAGGCTAGCACCACTAAACACCCATTCAGTGGCGGAGCATCATGCTAATGTGTTCACTGCAGATAACCTGAGTCGTGCCCAGGGGCTATGGGTGTTTTGCTCCAAACACAAATGGGCTGGGAAATCTGGAGGGAAATTGTCTTAAATTTAGTAGATAGTCTTGGAAAGAATCGTTGTTAGAGCTGGGCATAAGAGAAATCTGTAACATGCAAGGTCAGCACCCGAGAGCGGGTGGCTGCCTGCGGTGGGGAGGTGAATTCAGCCTTCTTTTTGCCTCACTTAAGGTTTAGGATTTGGCTTCTGGAGTATTGGGAGATAAAAGCCAA
Source organism: Pygoscelis adeliae (assembly GCF_000699105.1). Classification (NCBI taxonomy): domain Eukaryota; kingdom Metazoa; phylum Chordata; class Aves; order Sphenisciformes; family Spheniscidae; genus Pygoscelis; species Pygoscelis adeliae. Next base: position 4,585,167 of record NW_008824411.1, on the reverse strand, counting down.
GTCCATTCAAGACTCTTGAGCTTCGGTTTCCTTACCTGTAAAAAGGAGTATTTAAGCTTGGAGCTCAGTAATTACCAAATTATTGATATGGCACTTCTTGATTTTTTTTTTTGAAGGCGCTACCTTGGGTAAAGAACTTTTTTCTCCTGTAACTTAAGCTGTTTATCCTGCTTGGAAATATGAGTATTACTGACCTGTTTGGCTTACTATATGGAGTTTTCTTGAGGGTATTCTAGGATGATATAGGTGTAAAAGACCAGGAAGTAGAGGAAAAGATGAGAGAAAGAAAGAATGAAACTATTTGTATTCTAAGTAAATGGGCAGTACGTGGAAGCTGAGCTGGAAGGGAAGAGGAAAGAGGAGATTGCATAGCACTGGTGAGAAGTGGCTGGATTTTGATGAGAAAGAAGAGGAAGCAAGTAAAGAAAACAATGTGATCAAAGTGGAAATAATCTGATCAGAGAGCGAAGGAAGATCATGTGCTTTGCTTTCCAGGCTGACAGTAGAGCTCCATTCCCCCCCGCCCCCGAAAGTGAGTTTCTGGCCTTCAGATCGCACTAATATATGTTCCTTATACTGGCATGGATTTTGTATTTCCTTGCTTAAAACCCTGGATTTAGTAGGAACATTTGAAATACTGCTTGTGCCAAGAAATGAATTTGGTATGGTGTCTTTAACAGGTATACATGTGAGGTTTTGATTCGATTTTTAGCAGTTCATCTTTTAAAGTCTTTTTTTCTTTTTGTCAGATTATGTCTACTTTGAAAATTCTTCAAGTAACCCATATTTGATACGAAGAATAGAAGAGCTCAATAAGGTAAACAAATTTTTCCATCAAGTCTTGGAAGTTAATTGAATTCATGATCTGTTTGATTTGATTAAAATCAAAACAATTCTTTAGCAGTTCTCTGGTAATTAGAAGCTTAAAAATACTTTTGTTCAGATACTTCTCTGGAATGCTTTGAGACCTGCTAGATTGTTCTCCCTTGGTATGAAAGGACTGAGCATCGATGGTAGGTCATTCTCAAGGTGATTATGCCCACCTGTAGGGCAGGAGATTTCTGCAGTTCTTCAATTCCGTGCCAGGATCATGCGATACGAAGATAATAGAACAGTTTGCCTAGAGGATGGAGAGCTTTGTAATTTGATCTTTCTTGGGGGAGACTCCTGCTCAACAGGAAGGTTTGGAGCTGTTATCTGCTTCCTCAGACTTTGTCTTTGCTGGTTGTCCTTTGGCCAGTGTATTATTTCATCTGCCAAATTTCCCTTTCATTGGATCTAAAAGGGAAGCATGATAGCTTGTATGTGGGGAGCCAGATGAAGTCCTCTATGCTGAAATTTTGCCTAGTTAAGGAGGGAATACTGTTCTGAAGCCATTAGCTGTGTCCTTAACGTGTCACTTTCTCAGGTTTAATAGCAGCGTGTCCATTTCAGCCCATACAGGAGGAACGTAATATTGCTGTTTTGGATTTGAATTTAAACTAACTGACTAAAATTAGGTCTTTTTCATCAGTGATGGAAAAACATGTCTTTCTAAAACAGTTACTTGGAAGAGAAAATTTATCAATATAATGACAAATAAAGAATCTGAAGGCTAGGACATCCTTGTACCCCCTTCTTTTTAGTGGTGGTCTTTTGCAGAAATACTTTGTCTCTCTTCCATTAAGGAAATGAGTGAGTTCCTAAAATATTCCCAGTGGGTCCATAGCCATGAGGTATCAATAGCTGTATTCCATCAGTTACAGGGTGCAGATTTGTTGATCACTTTCTAGGAGAGTATTGTTTTCCCCTCTTCTTTCCCTCTTCATTCTCCCCCCCCGAAAAAAGAACTTGCAGCCTGGATCTCTCATCTTAGTGCAACTCTTGCTTGAGCTGTCATTTCTGTGACCTACTCTTTGAAATGGGTCTTTCAGGTTGAAATGAATCATATATCTTGCGTTGCCTTTTTTCACTGAGTGTAAATGAAGCCTGGGCAATTAAATGAAATAGATAATTCTACATTGTAGCTGTCTGTGTTTTAACAAGATGGCTTCTGCCTTTGTATTTTAGTTCCTCAAAATTTAAAAGTTCTGAATTATTTAACAGAAAAGAGTAGAAATTCTGCAGGCTCTGTACCAAAAACTGATAGGCTGCAAGGGGAAATGTTTGTACATGTATGTATTGTCTGATTTTTTTTTTTCTTTGTGTTAGGAAAACTGGTATTATAAAAGATGAAACTTTTCCTCCATTCACATCTTAGCAACAAGCATGTATATCAGTTTTTATTTTGTTTCCTTGTGGAGAGATTGCTGGTCCACTACCTTTTTGCAGACTTCTTGGAGAGAAATTTGTATCTTATTCTTCTAGTTTCTTCAACTGTGTGCCATCATTATGGTTTTCAAGGACTCTTCAGTGGTAGGATACAACTCTTTTCAGTTACATTTTCATTATTTGTTGATTTATTTTAAAGACAGTAGATTGGCTGGAGCTGTTACAAACCAGTAGGTGTATTTCCCCTAGAGTTTGTATAAAGCCAGTTTCACAATTTGGCAGATACCATCTTACAAGAGATTCATCACCTATCTCATTTTAAGAGTTTTAAGAAAAAAATCCCAAACCCTTCAAAAATTCAGACTTTTTTGTATGTTGTCACTGGTGTAGAGTTTATTGCCTGGTGCACCTTCCTTGGTTCTCGTTTTGGAATGATTTTTTTGTGTTAGTCATTGTTTAGCTCACCAGTGCTGTCAGAGAAGTCCTTGCGATTTCTTTTGTGAAAGTAATAATGACTGGGTTCTTTCTTGCTTTCTTACTGTCCTACAGAGTTTGGAGAACAGCTTAAACCTGAATTCTGTTGTTATATTTCACAGTTATTTTTATTAGGATTTTAAAGATGCTTTTGAATTCTACTAAATGTAGGCATCACCTGAAAAGTAGCAAAGTGGCTTGTTAATATGTTGTAACTGCAGGTAAGTGTTTTTTCTCACTCCTTGAAACATCTGTAGCTGCTAAAAGGAGGGATGGGCCAAACTCTGTTTCCCTACCCTGGAAGGCATCACACCAGAGCTTGTGTGTTAGATAACGTGTGCAGCTGGAGGATGCTAAAAGGTGATGCTATGTAGCTCTTGTGCAAAATTCCAAATTACTTACGAAGTTTTCTAGTTCGGTGCGTACAGTTCAGTTCTTGATTTGTGCTCTTTTTTTTTCTTTTTTCCTGTTTCAGACTGCCAATGGAAATGTGGAAGCAAAGGTGGTATGTTTCTACAGAAGAAGAGACATATCAAGTACACTTATTGTATTGGCAGACAAACATGCAAGTAAGCTTGTTTGTGTTCAGATTGCTTCTACACAAAATTGCCAAACTTGGATAGAACTTTGATATTACAGTTACAAGTATCAATATTATTATTTTGAAATGTCCCTGTACATTGTCCTTCAGCAAATTGCATTATGTGTTTGTCTGACTTCTCTCCCTCTCCCTCTTCCCCCCCCCCCAACTTTTAAAACCTCACTTGGTGTATGGTTTGATTGTCATGGTAGGGACAGGATGGAAGTGTTCAGTTAGGGCTGAATAAAGGCATCTTATTTGCTTCATAGAAGTGAATTCCTTAATTTTTGGGATGAGGGGAAAGTATTTTCCCCATCTTATGCATTACTTCTCATGAATGATTTGGTTTGGTTACCAGATGAAAAAAACCCTCAAACTTTCTTTATGAGTAAATCAAATAGTCTGATCATAGGAAACCGACTTGAAACATGACCAACTTGAAACTTGGCTAACAGGAATTCTCTTTACATTTCAATATTAGTAATACTTTTTGTACTGACATAGCTTTTGTCTGAACATGCTCAGTAAATACATTTTAAAAGCACTGAATTTTAGGACATCCTATTGCTATTTTGAATACTTCAAGTCCTTTTATTAGGAAAAAATAATGTGTAGGCTGAGAGGAGACTTGAAAACTAGAACTTTTTTTTTCTGAATACCGTACCTTCTGATTTAAAAAAAATAAACATGAAGCTAAACTATCACAAAATTTAGGGGGTTGTTTGTGCTACCTTACTTTGTCCTCCTTTGCATGTATGCGTTGCATAACTCATTTCTTGATTTTTATTATTTTACAGAATGTTGTGTTAACTTACGTTGGCATGTACTCCTTTGCCAAGGAGGTCGGAGGCATGTGAGATACCTAGCTGAGTAGAGATGGAAGCTTACTTCTAAACAAAAATTTAGTGCTACAATTCTCTTTCAATTATAGAAACAGTTTTAAAATTGTAAAAAGTGCATACAAAAAATAGTTATGTGTCAGTATATATTAGATGTTTGCCTATATAAATCTGTAAGGCAAGATACTGCAAAAAAATTCAGATAGTTTTAAAAAAAAAAACCACCACACAAAATAGCTGAGAAGCTGCTGTGGATCTGTGCATTCTAAACTCAGAAGGGGCTGAGCATGGTGCACTAGCTGGCTCTCAAGGGGAGTATCCATCTCCAGGGGAGAAATAGTGCAACATATTACATGTCGCTGGGTACTTTATCTGGGGTGCTTCCAGCCTGTTTGACTCCATTCTAGTTGCCAGTGAAGATTAGATTTAGGTTCGTTACACCTTCCTCTGCCAGTTCAGCATCCCTCTCATCCCATCCTTGCGAGGTGATGAACACGGTACTGTACAAAACAGACATGTTGAAAGGAAGAAAAAGAATAAGCAGATGGAGTTAGTAAACTGTTTTTACTTATAAACAATGGAGTATGTGAGTTGTAGCTGTTCAGATTGCTTAAAATTTAGTGAAAAGCATGGACAGCCGTATCAGTCCTTGTATGTGCCTACAGGAAAGCCTTGAACTACATAAATGAAAAAGAAGCAATCAGATCTGGGCATGTCAAAATTATGATTTAGCTGCCAAGCATCATTGTCTTTTAATGTGGTTCTTGGTGTATATATGAACAGACTGCGATGTATATGTAACACAGATCTACATAGTTGTGCTACATGGGGATTGATTAAATCAGATATTCAGTTTTAACAATGAATATAATGTCTGGCTGTGTTCTCAGTGCTGTAGTGCCATTGGGGAAAACTTGCAGCAAAACGAGGCCTTTATTGATAAATTTGAATATTTTCTATTGTAGATTCAAGTCCAAATAAGTCCCTCTATTGCAACCATACCTTGGAAAAAAAGTCATGTGGCATTGAGATGAGATTTGGCTGTGTTGCAGAATTGTGGTAGCAGGCAAAGCTTTTTTGATATCTCTTCAGTGCAGCAGTACTCATTTTATCTGAGAATACTGAAACTTAATAGGAGCTTCACCATAAACAACATGACTATTGATTCCATCATCTGTGTCTCACTTCGCTAGATTTAGTAAAGGAAGCAGGTAGGAATGATTCAAAGAAACGCGTGTCTGAGACTGAAAATTAAAAAATATTTGAACCCATATACGTGCTTTTTGAACCTGCAAAGGCTGATTTCTTTTTGTGATAAGAAATTTAAGATTTTTTAAATGCAAACAAATAATTTATTGTTCATATGAATATGTGTTTGAAAGACAGGAAAATTCTTCTATAGCACAATCCTATTAACAGAGCCACCAGAGACAACTGAGGCTGTGTCTTAGTGTAAATTTCATTAGTAACTAACATTTTTTCCAGTATGTTTCTTTCTGGTACAGAGTAAAATTGCTGCTAAATGACTTCCGTTTATTTAGATATATGTGCTGTTGTGTGGCTTCCTTTCTTCTTATGGAGGGAGAAGAGAGTAAAATTAAGCTTTTGGACAGCCGTTAGTTCTTTACTCTGGAAAAAAAATACCTACATCCTGCATGATATACTGAAATTAAATTTTGTGGATGTTAAGATTCTAGTACAGATGCTCAACACTGTCACTGACTTTGAGTTCATTTCCATAAAGTCTCCTGTTGCCTCATTTTGATGCATTTGCAGTAGATGTACGTATCTGCATCGCTGATCTTTTAACTGCCTTTGTTCAGCTGATTAATGGAGCTTTCTGGCTGCAGACATTTCTGGATTCACAGTCTTCTGTTTAAGATGCCTTTATTTTAGACCTACTGTTGAGATCAATGCAGTGAGAGAACCAAATAATGGGAAGATATGGCCAGAACATGAATGGAAAAAGTATATGTATATTTTGTAATATTTTTTCTTGTCCAATAAAGGAAGGAAAAAATGTGATTGTGAAGTGAATGTTGCAAAGTTTAAAAAAAAAAAAGCGCACTTACTCTTTAGCTTGTATAATCCATCAGATATCTGAAACAGACAAGTCTGAGGTAGGTTGTCTTTTCTCTTAACTCTTTATAAAGAGAAATGAGTTGGAAGCACCTTATTCTGTAGTTGGTGACTGTAAATTAGTACCTGATGTATGCAACCTGATTCTTGGATTTCATCTGTGATCTTACTATTTTTATCATATGATATAAAGCTTGTCTGGGTTGTCCTATAAATCTTTCAGCCTTATAATGGCTTCCATACATTGTTAACACTTTTTATTCATAAGCCTCTTTAATCACCTCACAAATTATTCTAGGGAATTTCTCCACCTGTTTCTGAAATGAACCTGCTTCACCAGTAGGAGACTATTTAATGTTCTTGCCCAGAGACTTTGTAGTGGTTTAACGTAGAATATTGTGTGCAAACAAGATTTCAGGCAGAGCTTGGTGGAAGAGAAGTGAGAATGATAATTTACTCCTCAAGCTACAATTGGATGCTTTGACTATATATTTTTTTCCCTATATAGTTTCTATATAATGTCTTATATACTTTCTTACATAATTAAGTAATTGTTTCCAACAGCAGTAATACGATCTCCTGTCCCCCCTTCAAACCACCCACCCCCAGCCGCCTCCAGTTACTTGTGATCTGTTTGATGACCACAGTTTTTGCTTCATTAAAAACATTTATCCTGATTTGTAAAACAATGAGGTGACTAGTTTTGGTAGTGGTTGGAGAACTGAGTAGTTAGTGCCAGCTGGTTTGGCAGGTTTGTGGTTGGCTTTCAGCAGATGATGTTTGGGTGCCAGGCACACATGGCAGCAAGACTGCAAGACTTCTAAAAATAAATGTCTTGCAGTCGTGAGGTGTCATTACTCAATCAGTCCATGAGTTGCATGAGACCTGTGTGCCTGAACAGGTAGGGGATCTATTAAATTTGGTTTTTTTTTTTTAAATTTTAGATAACATCACTCTAAATGCAGTTTGACAATAGCTTCACAAATGAGGTGGTGTGGTTTTTTTTTTTTATTTCTTCCATTTTATTCCCCTTCTCCTCCATTTTTCTCCCAACACCACACATGCTGATTTAAGAGGAGTCGAGTTCGTTAATCCACTAATGACACTTTTGGCTCTGTTGTTATTGAGAGGGGGGAACTGTGATTTTTCTCTTCTGGGGGTGGTGCAGTGAGGAAAGATAAGCTAAGTGTCCAAAATAGTGTCTGTTTGCTCTGTATGCTACCTGTAATAGTGGCTATGGCTGCAAAAGATGATCACAAGAAGTTTTGGAAGGGATCATAGTGAGATGTCTTGATAATGTGGCAAACTCCTCCTGAAGTGTCAAGGTTTAAGGCTTTCTTTTTGTTAAAACTTTCACTGTATTTTCTATAGCTATGAATCAATATCTGTTTTTTGGTAGAGAGAAAATGAATGAGGCTGAGGCTTAATATAGACCATTTGAAACTGGACCTGGGAGAAGGAATGTGGTGTTGTATTGTTCTTTTCTTCAAATGCAACACTTCTGTAATGCCCTCCCAAGCTGCTTAGTTGAGCTGTTAAAGCACCAGGAGTTTAAGCTTCCTTCGCTACTGAAGGAACTGTTGTACAGGTCAATAGCACTGGCTTTACTGTGTTTCCCAATGTTTTGACCCCTTTTTTTTCCTTTTTTCTTTACATTTTGTTGTTAGTGATACCATGCTAACTAATAAGTAATAACATTTGACATGCCAGAGGGATGGGATGCCATCCAGAGGGACCTGGACAAGCTCGAGAAGTGGGCCCGTGTGAACCTCATGAGGTTCAACAGGGCCACGTGCAAGGTCCTGCATCTGGGTCGGGGCAACCTGGGGGTACTGGTGGGTGAAAAGCTGGACATGAGCCGGCAATGTGCGCTCGCAGCCCAGAAGGCCAATCATATCCTGGGCTGCATCCAAAGAAGCGTGGCCAGCAGGTCAAGGGAGGTGATTCTGCCCCTCTACTCTGCTCTGGTGAGACCCCACCTGGAGTACTGCATCCAGCTCTGGAGCCCTCAGCATAAGAAAGTACACGGACCTGTTGGAGCAGGTCCAGAAGAGGGCCACAAAAATGATCAGGGGGATGGAACACCTCTCCTATGAAGAAAGGCTGAGAGAGTTGGGGTTGTTCAGCCTGGAGAAGAGAAGGCTTTGGGGAGACCTTATTGTAGCCTTTCGATACTTCAAGGGGGCTTATAAAAAAGATGGGGACAAACCTTTTAGCAGGGCCTGTTGTGATAGGACAAGGGGTAATGGTTTTAAACTAGAAGAGGGTAGATTGAGACTAGATATAAGGAAGAAATTTTTTACGCTGAGGGTGGTGAAACGCTGGCACAGGTTGCCCAGAGAGGTGGTGGATGCCCCATCCCTGGAAACATTCAAGGTGAGGTTGGACGGGGCTCTGAGCAACCTGATCTAGTTGAAGATGTCCCTGCTTATTGCAGGTGGGGTTGGACTGGATGACCTTTAAAGGTGCCTTCCAACCCCAACTATTCTGTGATTCTACGATTCTGATTCTTCTGTTACTACAGACTGTCTCCCAAGCTGGACATCCTAGTGTGCTCTCTAGCCTAATTTTGGTATCTTGTTTGCCTTTGTGCATTTCCAAATTCTGCTATGTAGCTACTTGTACGACACTCAGAATGCAAAGAAAGAGCTGGTGCTTTCTACCTCTGATGTTGTAGAGAGCCCAATCTGATCTATAGCAAATTGCTATTCTTTCTAGTGTCTAGCAAATATTGGTGTTTAATTTTGCATCTCACACACCCGGTCATTGTAAATTACAATTACTGCCTCTTGGGTTTCTCCTGCCAACTCAAAGTTTACTCTTTCTAATTATTTTTCCCCATATATGTTAGCTTTCACATGAGTCTTGCTGTTTGGGTCCAATCTGCCTGTCTCTTGTTCCCAATATAAGTCGTCTTCAAGCTTTGTTAATGTGCTATTAATGATTCTGTCATCAAATATCAAATAATACTTAATCTAATACACTCCTTGCAGCATTCCACTGGCTACTTCTGCATAGGTAATATATTACTGTTTGTATTAAGACTAAATGTTTAGTTTTAAATCTGCATGAGCACATCTATCAAGCAGAGAGATTAATTTTGAGGTAAGGCTTTATGAGAGCATTGAAGTCCCAATATACTGCACCTACTGTATTCCCATACCACTTATTCAGCAGTACTGTCATAAACGCAGGCAAGTCTTTCTGAAAAGATTTTTATTTTTATATATATCTAAAAACATATGAGGTTTTTTGTTTGTTTTTTTTTAAAGACTGTGGTCCTTATTTCTCAGGGATTGCCATTCTCAAGGATGAAGTCTGCTTCACTTAGAGCTTGAGTGCTTGAACTGTAGGAGGGTGAAATGCAGATGTGTCAGACCGGCTTGTCCTGGAACCTGAGGCTGGGCCAGCCCCTGTTGTCATTTACAGTCTGACTTAAGCCTTTGCTGTCTGCGCAGAGGCGGTGAGGTGGTATTAGTTACGGTTTTTGTCAAAGCCACTTTTGCATGACTTCAGGGAGAGAGACAGAGAGGTTCCTGTGCTGGATCCAGCCCTGTATTCTCTCCTCCTTCCCTTGGTTCCGAATGCATTTGCCAGGTTCATTCTTTTCAGTACTAAATCATGGCTGTGGAAAAGGAGGGAAGATGCTTGTGTGGATTTTTGTTTGTTATTTCTTGGAATATTCCTACCTCTGTCTTCAGGAACTATGACAACTTTACGTCTGTGTGTGGGGGGAATTGTTTGTTACCTGTAGAAATACCTGTCTTTTTTTAAAAAAAAATTACGCCTTTTTATTTTGAAAGGCTGTGCATAGCAGAGCTGGCATAAGAAGAAAATATGTGCTTCCCACCTTCCTTATTTTATTACAAAAGCTAGACATATAAATAAAACACCAGTTGGAAAATGTGCCTAGCTGAAGGGATGCGGTTCCCAAGATTAGCTTGGTTGTGCTGGGTGGTTTTGTTTCGTTTGTAGATTTGATTGGCACATAGTGGTTAATATATTTTTTAAAAAGAAGTAGTTTTTAAAAGCTCTAGGCTATTAAATATAGTGAAAATATTAAGTATTTTAGGTTGCTCCTTATAGTATTTTTCCTGCATTACACAGTGCACTACTCTTATTCTCCAAAAACTGTTGTAAGTGCAGGCACAAATGCCTTTTCATTTGAGCATCCTTCAGTTTTTAGGCAGGTTAGCTTGGAACTTGCTGACTTGTTTGTGGATTGCTGCTGGTACATTTATAGTGTAGGTCAGCAGCCACAATATTAATTTTCAACTGAAACAGAATCCATTTCAGTAAATAAATTGCAGAACCACGAAACTGTGGCACAAATGTAAATTTGGTGTTCTAGTTCCTATGAAAATATTGAAATGTAAGTGCATGCTGCTGTATGCTTAACAGCTCATGTGGTGTAAGAGCTATTGTATGTTGCAGTCTGGTTTTATTATGCTACTATTTTTTTTCCTGCCTTGCTGGAGCAGCTTACCTGAGGGACATATAAACCACAAGTCTTTTTCCAGGACAGTAAAACAGTGATAAAATGTGGGGAACCTGAAGGGTACATAACTTTTTTGTCACCCCCTTTGGCATAATGGTGGCCTATTTAAAACTAAATGCAATTCTAGTGTTTTATAAAATGGAGATCTCTCCTTTCTGTTTGCTTTCTTTTGAGATAATTATGAGGATTACAGTTAACTAATCTTAAGGGTCTATCAATCATAACTATGCCTGTATGTGTTTCTGACTAGAAATGTTTCTTGGCAACAACTGTTGAATTAAGCTGCAGGCATAAGTCTGCTCTTTAAAAGAGTACTGCTGCCATAAAATTAGAGTTTTACTATTCATGTATGAGACTTTACAGCTCATTCTCCTACAGTCTGGGAACCTTTTCCCGTGGTTTTGGAAAAAGCAGTAACTGCCTTAATTTCATAGGGAAGGAAAAAGTCTGAGGTTTCCTTTCGCAGTCCTTCATCATGGAGAAGTGTTGCAGCTTTTTTGGAGTATTTTGCCTTCTACAGCTTTATCTTGCATAATTGACAGGATGCTTGCTAATAAACACAAAACATACTAATAATTTATTTCTTACAGGAAAGGTGCCTAGAGATGTTCTGGGTCCGTTGTGTATCGGTGTGGATGTGGTTTCATATATTGACTTTGGCATTCATTTAAAAACTGGTTGGATGGAGACTGGATAGCTCAAAACCAGAGATGGTGGATCCTGACTGCAGAATAAAGCAAGCTTTTGAAATGCAGGAGTTTTGCAGTCAAATGTGTGTGGTGTGGTAGGGTGGGGGGGTTGCAAGACTGGCCTTAGGCACTTGGTTACATTCCAGTTAATCTTGTGGCTGTGATCTATTGGCTGTGGTTGGGGTAAAGAGAATAAAATACACTAAAGAAATAAACTAACCTTTTCAGTGGGCATTTCCTGCAACAGCTGTTGAAGTTGGGATGAGACAGTCTGTGATATCCTGAAAGAGGAGTAGGGTCTAAGAGGCCTGGCAAAGAGGAAAGACTTCGCTTTTACTGCCTCACTCATCATGCGTCAGCTTCTTCCTGATGAATCTAACGGTGCAGTGATGGTCTCCAAGAGCAGCTCTCTTCAGAGCTTGTCTGTTGGTAGCAGATTTGTGTGACTTTCAGCTTGGTGAGCCAGTGTGACCTATGCGTACCTGGAATGCTTTGATCCCAGTGGTGAATAAATACAATTCTTCACAAGCATCATTTAAAGGATCTATACTAATCATCTAATTGTTCAGTTGGCTGAAATGTGAGGATTCTGATGAAGTTAGATTTAATCTAAATAATGTGTATTATTTAGCAAAGGTTTTGGAGCAGCTCATCCTTATTGGCTCAGAATCAATACTTGCACTGTTCTTGATGATCAATTTTGTCTCTTTATAACTAGGAGAAATGGAAGAAGAGATGGAAAATCCAGAAATGGTTGATTTACCAGAGAAACAGAAGCATCAGCTACGACATCGTGAGTTGTTTCTCTCACGACAGCTGGAATCTCTGCCAGCCACACACATTAGGTAATGATTATTTTCTTCCAGTGCTTTTTATTCAGAAACCAAATGGCATTATTATTATTCAAGTATTGTTCAATGTAAGGTTAAATTCTGTGTACAACTTCAGTAATACTATCTTGTGAATCACATGAGCATTTAAGATGTTTTTTCTCAAAATGTGTTTCTCTTTTTTTAGAGGCAAATGCAGCGTTACTCTGTTAAATGAGACAGAATCCCTTAAATCATATCTGGAACGGGAGGTACGAACCATTTTGTGAATTGTCAAGCTTGAACAGTTTATCCTGGCACAAGTTAGGATTGGTGGCTTTTCACAGGTTTTCTAAAACGAAGGTGGTTCTTTCATTTCTACATGTACTGTACAGGCACTGGCAGTGGGAAGCTTTAGGCTCCATACAATCCTCATTCTGAGATAAAACTTTGTGGATCTAGGGGCCAGAGCTGCTGTTTACATCCTTGTGACAGTAAGCTGCCTCTCCTTCTGTAAAGAGAGCCCTACTTGCTCATCAGCCCGGCAGTCTGAAAGTTCAAACCTTGGAGGCTCATGCCTCAGACAAGGCAGGGTGGGAGGTGGAGTAAATGTGAAGAGTGAGCGAGCCAGCAAGCTGTATTTCTATATATTTTGCTTTATCCTGAAATCTTACAGATTTATGTTTGTATGGTTTAAACTTGATCTTGCCTCAGATTTCTGAGAAGCTTAGTTCCTTGTTTTTTGAGTTCACTGTTCACTGTTGTTTACCTGTAGTCTTCATATGCCACCACAGACACTTAGGTCCTTGAAAAACTACTTGTCAGTTAACTTCTGAGTCCTGCAGAAATTTTCACAATCTGGCTATTTAAAGGTACCTCAAACTGAACACTTGAAACGGAATTGTGTTGCACTGTTAATCACTATTCAGAATATAAATCTTGGGTTTTACTTTTTCAGGTATTTTGGGATTTTAAAAATTACAATTGTAATTCTTTTAAATGTATTTATATACTTTTAATTGTGGGTAGACCTCTGGCTGTCAGCTGGGTTAGACAGTCTTGGAATTCGACAATCTGGGAGCTTTACTTTGGGACGTTAGCAAACAATTTCAGTATATTATTATTTGAATACATCTGCAAGCATTACATTTGCATTTGAAAACTTTACAAGATTTCCTCTCTTGTATAACGTTTTAATTAAAAACAGTAGGGTAACGGTCATTACCAGCCTGTAAAAAACATGGAGAAAACAGGTCATTTTTTGCAAGGAGCATACTGTAGTCTGTCTCATAGTTGGGTTTTCTTTTTAAATGCTTTTTTAGCTTTCTTTAGTATTTATTTAAGCATAAGATTAACTTTAATCTGATACTCCAGTTTAAGAGAATTTTAAACAAAGCACAGGGATTAAATAGTCGGGTTTCTCTTTGGAATGTGAAACCAAAAACATGTCGAGTCTTCTCAGGGCTGCCAAATGGCAGCGCATCAAACAAGGGCCGTTGTATTCAGAAATGCTTGTTACCAGCTAGCAGCCTAGGATATGCCAATTTGAAAGCAAAAGTTAATCAAAACTGAAATTAATTTAGATTTACTAGTACCCAACTTTTAAGTAGTATTCGTTCTCGATCGCTCCCAACACATTTTTATTATCACTAATGGTACAGGTAGGTACATTGAGACAGAGAAGGGAACTGGCTTTCTCTGATCGTGCAACAGCTCAGTTGCAGATGTAGGAATAGAAAGAGATTTCTCTTTTTCATCCTTTTGAACTCTCAAAAATGCAAGATGGGTGATGCGGGTTATTTTTAAAACTGAGCAGGCACTTACAGATTTCACAGAATGAGAGAGTTCCCTGAATGTGTCCTGTCACTTAGCACAGTATTTTGCTGTGGTGCAAACTAACTTGGACAGATGGTAAAGAAATTAAAAGCTCAGGAACACAAATGTGCTTGGGTGGAAGGTAAAGAGATTGAGAAAAGGCGATAGTTGTTGCCTGGTGAATTCATAGCACTGGATGGTACTGTTTTGAACTGTTTCTTCTGCCCCCCCCCCCCCCCCCCCCCCCCCCCCCCCTCAGGAATCTGTCATATGCCAATAAACTCTCTGATAGATCACACCAGATTGAAAAGAGCATTGCAGCATTTGAGGAAGGGCAGGTCCTAAGGAACAAATTTTGGAAGTGACTGTTGTCTTCAGTTGAGAACAGGAGCAGATGTTGGTGTCTTGGCTACATATAGTTCAATGCATTGCAATGAATTCCTTCATCATGCTGAGGGATCTGATTAAATGCATAGAGCTAGTGGCAGGACAGAAGTGTTTGCAGCAACATGGGAAATGAGAGACTTCCCCTGCTGTCATTTTGGTGTAAACTGGCAGATTCCCAATGAAATCAGTAACCCCCAATAATTCATATAATAGGATCTAGCCTACACTGGATCTATGCACAGAGGGTGGTATGCCTCCTAGAGATTATGTAGTTCCTCTTTGCAGAAACAGAGTTTTTAATTGCTTTAATTAGTCTGGACAGTAGATATTTGATTCTACTAGTATGTCTGGTGCTAATGAAATCTGTGGTAGGGAATAGTTATTTATAAGCAGTCTATTTTTAACAGTGCTGCTGTAACAATAATTTAAATGCTCTGAGCCCTATGTACAGAGCATAGACCCCAATCTGTTCTTTGCTTTCAGAATTTTTTGGTTTTTTTTTTTTTTTTTTTTTACATGGCTTCTGTCAATAAAGCCTAAACAGTTCTAGGGAATCTGTCATTTGATTTCATGTATCTTATGACCACTAAAAGTAGGTTTTCAGCCCAGGGCTGTCTGCCTTGAAAGGAGGTTAAACATGCAGACAGAAAATTTTAGGGAGATAATAAGCATAGCAAAATTACATTTGTGTTATCTGTTTTCCTCCTTCCACCCTCTCTCTGTCATCTTCCTCAGGAAGATTGCTCTGTTACATTTAGAGAGGGAGCTGAAGGGGGACTAGCAGTGACTTTTTTTACTGTGCCTGGCAAAATTGGTTTTGTAGCAGGAGCGAGGAATAGAGGAAAAAGACAAAAGGCAACTGGAAAGCCTGAATTTCCTGTAGATACTGCATTCCCAGGGAGTTCAAGAGAAGGACATAGCCAGTTACGGCAAAAGCATTAGATTTCCCTATTCTGCAGGAAACTATTTTATATGTACCATCTATTTTACTGCTCTGCTAGGATATATCCAGAGGCTTGGGTGAATTTTGCCTGCTGGGTGGATGTCTGGCATTTTGGTACCTTTTGCTACCCTCCCCCAAAGTAAAATCCTGTATAGTTAAAATATATTCCCTGCCTTCACCCAAACTGACTTCACGAAAGTAAGTTTGCAAGCTGTAATGAACTAACCACTATTTCTGTACTGTACCTTCACTTTGAGCCTGTTTTTCTTTTTCCAGTTCTTCTGCAGTTTCTTAGTGGCTCTGGTTCTTGGCTATAGCTACGGGTAGCTTAGGGGCTTGGGTAGGGAAGCTCTGAGCATATGTGTCTGTATAACACTTCGGAGAATTAGAAAGTCATGGTTTAATTTTAACTCTTGGCAGGTCATTTTAATTTTTCTAAACATGTTGGGTGTTTTCTGGGATCTGAAATTAAAAGAGAAAACCCTTTTTCTTCACTGCTGCAAACTCAGCATACACGTTTTGACAGCTAAAATGAGCATGGAGGATTTTGAAGAGCCATGTTATTTTGTTGTGAACATCACTCTTCTTGTGAAACCCTTCTAAAAAATTGTTCTTACCACATAGTGGTGATCAAGAGTTCACAAGCGCTTTAGAGTATACAAAGATCTGCTTTGTTCCTTAGACTATAGTTTGCATTGGCACTAAACTGACGTTTATTAATGCTTTCAGAAATCCCACTCAGTTTGCATGAGCTGAATTTCATGCTTCTATGGGGGAAGACGGTAGTGGTATTGCATTACTTCTGGGGATTACAGTCTGTCTTGTATTCACACTTGAGCCCCTAAACTTCCATCTTTTCTCTGTTGAGGAGGCTCTGGTTGGGGAGAAGAGCCCAGAGGCTTTTAATTCTTTCGCTGAACTTGCTTGATTTGAGACAAAACTGGACAAGTTATAAAAAGATGACCTGACACTGGTACAGAAAGATGGGTTTTATTTTGTAGAGAAAATTCATAGTGATAATCAATAAAAGAGAAGCAATAGGGCATCTAACAGTCAAATACCATGGGAGAAAGCCCCTCCACAATGAATGACTTTCCCTGGCCAAGAAAGACTGTGTTAAGAAATGGCCTGTAGAATTGGCCTTCTTGGGGCCCGCTGTGTTGTTATACTACAGTGTTTGGTTTGCATATTTGCTGGGCAATGTGCCTGAAAAGCATTAATGTTGTACTGTATATACTTTGTCTTACAGTTAGGTATCTTGGAGCTGGAACAAATAAAACACTATATATATAACATGGAAGCTTGCAAGACAAAAGCTTTTCCTACGTTTTATTTATGCAACAATACATTCTCAAAATATTGTAGTATCTTGAACTTTGCATATGTCAGGGAGCAAGAGACCCAGATTTTTTTACACAGCTATAATATAAATGAGTTTTCGTATACTGTGAAGCTCCCTTCTGTCGGTAGGTTGATGTAATTTGACCCTGGTACCTGTGGGAGTAGGAATCAATTCTGTCAAAAATGTCACTCATTTAGGATGCAACCGAATCCCCCTACCCCAAACCCAACCATAGACAACCCTTCCAGTTGACTTGGCTGGGTGTTGGAACAGCATTTTGCCGAGTGTTAGCTATGACTTTTGTCCTGTTATCATGACACAACATGAGATTGTTCTTGCCCTTGGAGTTTGTGCTTTCACCATGGGGAAATGGCATGTTTTCTGCTGGAGGAGGTTGGTGTGAACTCCTGTCTTGCCTTTTGTGCTGTGCTGTATAGGTGATACCTTATTGTGCAGTAGCTTTCCCAGGTAGCAAAGCAGGTTTGGCTGGCTTGCTGGGCTCTTTTTTGGCTTTTTTCTTCCCTTCCATAGATGTTGATCTCTTCCTGGAAAAATGCTGATTTTTATTAAAATCGGAGCAGAAAATACAGAGTTACCACGTTTAACACTTAAATTCTGTAATTGGATGCTGGATGCATTATACATGTGAAGAAAACACGGGAGACCTTGCCTCTGTGGCATCAGTCTTAGATTAATATGTTTAATGTGTAGGGCTGGGGAACAGAACAACTATGTACCTTTGAAGCCCTAGCCCACAGAATTTTTGTCATATTACTGGGGAAACTCACAGCGATTCTTCCTTTTTTGGGCTTTGTATGACAGATTGGGAGACTTTCTTTTCCCTTGCCACCTCTTCATGAAGATGAACAGGGCTTGAAACTGATGCTGGTTTTGTCCTAATTTTTGTTGCATGCTGTTGACACATACAAATATAGGGAAAGGGAGAATGAGGTGAGCATGAAATGAGATGTATTTAAACAGGGTGCCTGCTATTGACACGGAAATATGGGGAAAGGGAAAATGAGCCAGAAATCTGAGATGTCAAAAACGGCACATTGCACATGCTGTGTTTCTGTTCAGAAACACTTCTTTTTCCTGGTGAGGGTGTTGCTGTGGACGGAGGTTATGAAAGGTCTGTTATTTCATGTCCTACCAGCGCTCTCTTCCTGCCCCGTATCCCACACTGTACTTTCATGGAGCATACCTGGTCTCCGATGTGCCACTCAATAGCTATAGCTAAGTACTTATCCATGTAGAAAAGTTTAATTACTTACACTATGCAGTTTTAAGTAGTTAAAATTTTGGCTGTTTTCTTTCTCCACCCTGGCAGGACATTCTCATTCTGGTATGACTTCTTGCTTTAATTTTACACACCCAGGTAACAGAAGCCAAGCAGCTTTTTTAGCCTTTTTCTCATCTACTTGAACAAAACCAACAAATTAACGTATTGCCACCTGCAGCTAATTACTGCTGCTGCCAAATCTGCTACCCATCTCCCAATAACGAGTGGAAGGAAACATGGTGATTTAAGCTTAGATGGTGGCAGACAAGAAGTTGGTCAGCAGTGCATCCCTGTGACAAGGAAAGCCAAGCACATCCTGGTCTATATTAGCAGGAGTGTAGCGAGCAGATGGAGGGAAGGGATTCATCCCCTCAGCTCATCACTTGTGAGACCACTTCTGGAGTGCTGTGTCCAGCTTTGGGCCTCACAGCACGAGAGAGACATTGGCATACTGGAGCAAGTCCAGCAAAGACCACAGAGGGTGTCTGGGGCTTCATGTCTCTATGGGGTGTTTCGTTGGTATGGCTGTAACGCTCTGAAGTTACGCTTTAGTTTGTACTAATACTTCTGTGCGGATAAGTTGCTATCATCTAGTACTGCTATTTTGGTATATGGGAAAGTGCAATTTTGTGTTCTGAAACAGCTGATACTACTAAAAATTATCTCCTGGCCCTTTTGAGCCTCATTTGTGGAAGAGGAGCTTTGTTCACTTCAATGTCAAAGACTGTATATTAAGGGAACAGCTGCTTTTGAGGAGAGCTGTTACACTTATAATATAGAAGACAGTGGCAGCATTTAATATCAGGTTTTAAAACTGGTGGTTCACTTATTGTTTGTTCACCCAATTTTAAAATCTATATATAGGTAATAAAACCAAACTTAAAATGTAAAAGCTTGCTAGTATGTATGCAAAGCTGAAAGTAAAAGCTAATAACACTGTTTACTTTTTGCTCTTGTTTTATTTTTAGGATTTCTTCTTTTATTCACTAGTATACGATCCTCAACAAAAGACCCTACTCGCTGATAAAGGAGAGATTCGAGTCGGAAACAGATACCAGGCAGATATAACAGACTTACTAAAAGAGGGTAATTTCCATAATTTATTTAAATTGTCAAGAGGCCATGTCGAATGTGGCCACTTTTATGTGTGCAGCCTGCATAGGTGTGAGAGGTAGAGGTTTCCACTGCCAGGTCATGTGTACAATGATGGCCTGGTTTGTTGGTGACTGAAGCTGTTGCCCACTGAATGCAATTAGTTATGTCTCAAACCAGTCTTTAAGTGGGCGTTTGTCCAAATCATAAAAGTTGTTGAAACAAATTGAATTAATTGGCTCCCTCCGAGCTTGCACTCTTTTTATTAAGAGATTTCAGAATTTCCATGGGAAACACAAATTTCCATCGCGTCTGTAAAGCCCTTTGTGTTTTTAATCAAGCCTCACCTCCCTATAAGAACCCCTCCAAAATTACTGCCAATTAAATGCTGTCTCCCCTCATCAATTTGCCCATTATTGCTGAGTGCCTTTTCCTCAGAGCCCCTCTCCCCATCCCAAGTGTTGGCTGCCAGCCTAGACTTCTCACCTGCAGAACAGGCAGGAGGAAGAATTTGCTGGCCTGAATGTGTTGTGAGACCTCAGCCTGCCCCCACTGTGTCATGGAGCGGTAGGACCATGAGGACCCTGGCCCAAGGAAAAGGGCGTAGTAGCCAGCTAGTAACCAATACTAGTTACCAAATAGTAACTAACTTTAGATTTGTCTTTGCACTACCCCACAGATCCAACAATGGGTGGAAAAACTAAGAGGGATGGGGAATACCGGCATCTAATTGCTCCTTTCTGAGACCCATGCAATGCATGGGAGAAGGTCTGTTGGTATGCTCCTGAGAGAGCTGGGGTTGTGACCCACGTTGGAAGGACCTTCTCCAGACTGTATGGGCAGAGATGTGAAAGCAGTGAGATGCTTCTGTCCTTGCTTAGGAGCTTTGCTGGTACTGCTAGCCTCATGTTAGAACAGGCAAACAAATTGGTCAGGACTCTTGTTTAATTTGTCTATGAAACTGGTATTTATTCAGCAGCTGGGCAAGCCTCCTAAGTGAGGATGAACTAATTTGAAAGGCATTCTTTTCCCTCAGTGGGCCAACACGGGGATTCAGAGAAGGATAATCTCCAGATGTTTTAAAGGGAGCAGGAAAAAGAAGAAAAGAAAAAAAAGTCTCAGTAGCTCCTGTATTTTTCCAGGGTATTTTGGTTTGTGTAGAGTCAGGAAAATAAAAGCAAGAGAGTCTGATGCCATGATTACCCTCTTAGAAAGCAGCTGATGCAGGTTGAACCAGCTACTCTTTGCCTGCTCAGAGCAGCTGGGACTGTGTCTGTTTCCCTGGAACTGCTGCAAGGTAAAGGAGAAAGAGAGAGGAGCTGGGGAGAGGGGCTGAAGAGAGACTGTCTAGCTGGGAGAAGGATGTATAGTCTGTTTCCCATTACATGTATTCTTTGAAACCAGTTCTTGAAAATCTGATTGCTCGATTTAGACAAGCTGTGTTGCTGTGTTGTCGAGCTGAAATTGTCACAGACAAATAGGTGAATGAAATTTTCATGGTGGCTTCTTAGGCAGAGTAACTGAGATGGGTTAGCAGTTAAATTATTGTGAGATAAAAAAATCTAGAAAGTACTTTTATTTTAAAACAGCCATATCAAGCATTTCTAATTTGTTTTTCAACCAGGTGAGGATGATGGAAGAGATCAGTCAAAACTTGAAACAAAAGTTTGGGAAGCCTTTAACCCGCTAGTAGACAAGCAGATAGACCAGTTCCTGGTGGTAGCACGGTAAGAGCATTTTACCTCTCCTTTGAATAAGTAAATGTTAATAACTCTTCCAAGCACTTTTCATGTTCTTTTTGCTTTACTAGTATGAATGCTGGTTTTGGTTGCTTGATTCACTTGCTCTGTTTTGAAATGATGGACATTTTACATGCGTTCCTGGGAGTTGCATGACTTTAGGAACAGCTACTCAGATTTACAACTTAGCTAATCACTTTTATGAAAGAAAAGCAAATGGCATGTGAGAACTATCCTGTAATTGGTGATTTTTTTCAAATACTTTGGCCAGCATGCAGGAGGCTTAGTGAACTACAATTCTTGACAGTTCATTACTCTGTCCACTTTCTGCCTTTTCAAATCCAGTAACATTTTAACATCTATTAATAGTTTGCTAAGAAGTCTGGTAAAGTTTTTTTGATGCAGTGTGGATGCTTTCTAATGCCTAGATTCCAATAGGTAGGCACAATAAAGTAAAGCCCTGCAAATCTGTACAGATGGTGAAATGTGTGCTTTTATTTAAGCCCAAAGCAATCTTTGGTCAACTTTTCCTTTTTAAAATGTTTTTTTGAACTTTTTCATTGGTATGCATTTATATGAACAGAAGCCTATACTAAATTTTAGGCTCTCATAGCAACTGGTGACTGAATAATTTGGGGTGGGGGTGGGGGGTGGGTGAGTAACTCTCCAAATTCTGTGTCTTTTTAGGTAAGTTTGTAGGACTGTGGGAGGAAAGTGGTGTGAGTAGATGGGTAGTTGCACCTTTTGATGTTTTTAGTCAGTAGAGCAAGTTATCATTGGATATGGTTAGGAAAGGGGTATGTAAAGTTACAAGCTGCTAGTAGCATCTGGTTTGCTAGTCTTGAGAGTTCTGCTCATTGGCTGTGGTATCTGATAGACATGGACCCTGACTCGCAGGGCTGCCTGCTTCAGCCAAGGGCTTTAGCCCTGGAAAACAGAATTAAGCCTATATTTCAGATACTCCTAAATTGGGCCCTGGTTCTGTCAAGCCCTTTTGGTTCTTGTTTTTTCCCCTCTTGAGTTATCATGCTTTGAATTTCCTCCTGAACTTTCCTGAGTGTGGCATTGCTGTGCCCATTGTGGCGTAAGTTCATGGGATGCTCACCAGAGAGGCAACGCTAGAGCTTGTGGAACAAGGACAGGGCCCTCCAGTTCTGATTGAAGCTGCTGGATGATGCAACAAGGGTGCATTTTTATCAAACAGCAATAAATGTGTTTAACGTGCTGAATGATACAAGCTCGGGGAAATACTGGGGGGGGAGGAGGGGGGGAAGAATTGAGGTAAATGAAGGAGATGGTGAAATGCAGTGTTTTAAGTACTCAAGATGAGAAGTGTATATACTCAGAAATACACATCCAAATAGATTTTTCTATGTACTTTGAAGATAAAAACTTGCTATTATGAACTTTGGCCAAAATTTTAAAAAATGGCTAATCTGAATTGCAGCACTTAAAAACCTTTGCATGGCTGCTTGGGCCTTGTGTTGCGAGTCCAGTAACAGGAAGCCAAGAGTGAAACTAGGCTGGTTAAGATAAAATGTTGACTGCAGTCCAGATCAAAGAAAATCTTACAGTTCAGAATCCATTAATACATTTTTGCCTTTGGTTAAACATGTTCTGTTTGTGGTATAGACTTTTTTAAAGTTCATAAAATTCCTAGTGTTCTGGCTATGCTAAAGGATCGCCATAAAATTTAGGCTCTCGGAAGTTTCACTGTGCTGCTTACATGATATATTGCTGTTTCCCTTGACCTGTGCCAACAGTAAAGTCAAACTGGCTGAACTAAGTGATTTATGTGCAACAGATAAATTCTACTTGATCAGATGGACATAAGGAAATGGATGAAAGTGGGGAGAGGATAGTCTCCACCAGTGATGTGGAACAAACAGATGAAGGAGTGATGGGGAGAGCTGGAATATCTCCAGCAAAGGGTATTCCTGCTTCTTATGGGACCCTTCTTGACAAGGCTGTGGTTTCACAGTTGCTTCCAATCAAGTGAAGTACAGGACACCACCAAAAAGCTAATGACTTTTTCTGGGTTAATTTTCAGCCGGATTGATTCCAATTTCCACTCAGCCAGACAGT
>NW_008824411.1:4512233-4562231 GCF_000699105.1 Pygoscelis adeliae | reverse complement strand
GCGACACGGTAGAAGTGCCCCGGCGGATGGGGGTTTGCACGTGGGTTGGTTTAGAGTGACCATAGAGCTGCTTTGTGATGGGGGTTTCCACCTTGTGTAGGCTTTTGGTAGCAAAGCTGGTTTTTAGTAATGCTTTCTGGCTGTTCACTGCTGCCCACTGAGTTTGTTGATACAGCCGCTTGAGCGTGCGTGCTGTAATGAGAATCACTGAAAAGATCAGTATAAAAATGGCTTCAGCCTGGAATTGGCAAAGTGATCCAGTTTATAATTAGATGCCATGCACAGAAAAAAAAAGTATCAGTTCAGCTAAAGCTGGGGACGGGGGAGTTGTGAAGCAGGGATGGGGACAGTGACTGGGAGGCTGGGGAGAGGGTGAAGTGTGAATTGCCACAGAAACTTGGATGGGGGAGGCTGTTTTGGATTTTGGCCAAAACTAGATATTTGATGACCACTACTGCTTAAGCATTTACCTTTCCTACTCCTGCACTGCTTGGCACTAGTTTGTTCCTCTGTGTGCTCAACTAGTTTGGGGAAGTGATCTGAGTGGAGAAAAAACAAAAAACAAAAAACTCGCCTTTTTTGTTGTAGTCACTCAGAGGAGTTCAGTTCCAGTTCACTGTGCAGGAGCACAAGCGTTTCACCCATGTGGTGTAGCAAGCAGGAAGGAGAGTAGGAATAACTAGAACCGATGGTCCTGTTTAAATGTTTCTCCAGCTAATTTCTTTAGGGATAAAATGAGGAGCATGGGGCTTGTGGTCTCACAAGCAGGCATGGCTGGCATTGGGAAATATTTGACAATTGCTGTATTCTTATGCAGGCTATGTTATATATATATGTTATACTATATTATGTTGTAAAATAAAGATTGTTTTGAATTTTCCTGAAACTTTTAGAAAAAATGCTTGCATTACTGCATTTTTTTCTGTCTGGTCTTGTCCAAAGGTACAGAGACAGATGACAATGCGGTGCTGCTCTTGCCATAGTGGAAGAGATTTTTGCCATTCATAAAGCTCACTTATGCTCAGTTTCTGTTAAAACTTAATTCTGTTGAGAGATAGGGGATAAGAGAATAGTTCAGAACTCCCTGTTTGTGATCCTTGAGTCTCTCACTGTTTCCCCTCCTACGCCTAAGCCTCTTTGGTCATATGAACTAGAGTAAAGCGTTCATAATAACAAACCACATCTGAAGAGGCTGGTCTCTGGCTCAGAACTGGTGCCAAACCATGTAATGTTGTTACTGAGAAATGGAGTCTGCTGATCTCAAAAAGTGTTGGTTGGGTGTTTATATTTATGCTTGTTTTGCATGCAGAGTTAATGCTCTGTTTAATTTCTTTCAGGTCTGTTGGTACGTTTGCCCGAGCACTAGATTGCAGTAGTTCTGTCAGACAGCCAAGTTTGCACATGAGTGCTGCAGCAGCCTCTAGGGACATCACGCTGGTAAGATTTTTAAGAGGACCTTAAGTTTTTGAGAGATGCAAAATATTCACCTCAGCAATAACAGTTGGCAAAGAGAGAGCGGCAGATGGACTGTAATTGTGGCCTGCTGTGAAGCAGGTCCTGTCTTTGTAAAGGAACCCTTTATTTACATATGAAGTAACTTTTTCTGGCCTTGTGCCTCCTGTGATCCATCATGGATAATTCTATGAGATAATTTTTTTTTGTTTTGTTTTATTAAAATGTTTTGTTGACATGCTTCACAGCCCATCTCTTGCAGGGGCTTAGTAGCTGTCTTGAAAAGAATGCAAATTATTATCTGCTGGTCTGCAGTGTTATAATGCCAGAACCCCCCAACACCAGACTGTCACTGGCATCCTTGGGCAGGATTGTGTGGGGGAAAAGCTTGTGGTCAGATAAGAAATTGCAGTTGATCATGTTCTTCTCTTTGACGAGCTCCATTTTAGAGTACCTTAGGAGTGGTGACATTGTTAATATTTTATAATCATAAATGATTCTGAGTAGATAGAGGAAAGGGAAAACATGAACTTCTATGCTAGAGAAAGTTTAATGAAAATCTGAATAAAATTTATGAAGTCTCCAGACAACTGTTATCAAAGCCTCGCCTCCTAACTGGAATAATGTGAAATCATATATAGAACAAATTCTAGGATAAAACACTGTAGATTAATTATGCACGTGCCCAAAACTGGTATGATGAAAAGCAAATAACATTCTGATTAAAACTACAGAAACCAGGAAATAAAGCCAAGCTTTCATTTACTAATACCAATTCCTCCCTCACAACGTGTTCTCAGCCCTTGTAAATCACAAGTTGCAGACAGTGATAGCTTAGCTTTCTGAGGAGTAATTGCTCTTGGGAGTAATTCTTCTTTCCTACTCAGCTATGATATGTGACTTGACTTCAGTCTTTTTGGGATTTGTGGCCTTTGGAGGAAGTGTATGTGTGTGTTGCTCTTAAATATTTTTCTTACATGCAATTTTTGTGGATTATTTGACAAAGAAAGTGCATGGCTAAGTTTATTAGAAAATATGCCCTCGGACATCTACCTTCATGCCCCATTTGTGCATGGTACCTAACAGGGCTGCTCAGTCCTGGGGTGAGTGGGTTTCTATCCCGCGCATTTTCTTAACAGTAGTGCTACAGTGGTGGTGCTGGTGAGTAGTTAAGTGGGAATTACTGATATGCAAGGGCTCGTGTTCCACAAACCCCACTACTGTTAGTGAACGTTAGACTTGTACGCTGACAATTACAGTGAGTCTGAGGTTGGAACAAGTTTTTACTGACTTTGTGTTAGGTATAGAATACCGCACCCTCAGATTTTTGTTACTGCTGTTTCACTGTGAAGCATTTTTTGCCTCTAGATGCTTGTCCTTACATTTCTCTTTCTCTTTTACAACCATGTAGTTCCATGCTATGGATACTTTGCACAAAAATGTCTATGACATTTCCAAGGCAATCTCTGCGCTTGTGCCACAAGGTGGGCCAGTCCTGTGCAGAGATGAGATGGAGGAGTGGTCTGCTTCAGAGGCAAACCTCTTTGAGGAAGCACTAGAAAAATATGGAAAAGACTTCACTGACATTCAGCAAGATTTTGTAAGTATATAAAATGAGGGCCCACATGGTGACCAGTTCTGATCAGTGACAGAACTGGTTTACAGTTTGTCTAAACTATGTTTTTTTCTTCGTGTTGAAGAAGAGGGCTTTGAACTAGAGCATGTGTCTTGCTGTAAATTGGGAAAGGCAGACCTCATACTGATGACAGCCTGTTGTACAGTCAGAATTTCAAATCACAGATGATAGCTTTTCCTTTAGAGACGTTAATTTAAAATCATCTGCTCCACTACAGCTGAAGGAGGATTTAGGAAAGTGTTGTGACAGCCTAGCTGCTGTAGATTAATTTGTGTTTGGAGGAGAATAAGTACTGGGCTTTCTGAAATGCAAAAATTTAGTCACTTTTGTAATGCAATTTCAGAAGGGGCCTTTTGAAAGTTTTAAAAAGGAATCTTGGGCATCCAAGGGAAGTGTCCTGTAGTTTGGCCAAAGCTCCACCCTAGGTGCTCAGCCTGCAGATTGAATGGAGCACTGTAAAGAGAACCAAGTTTCACTGTATCGCTGTTCGAGTCCTCTGGAACAAAACACGTAGTTTCAGTGTTGCTTGTCCCGTGCTCTAATCTTTTAGACACAGGGACTTGGAAACAGCGCAACACTCTCTGTGGTCCTGCTGATATCCTCGTGCTTCTCATGCAGAGAATAGAGCTGGCAGGGCACAATTCTGTTAGTAGGTTTGGTTTTTTTTTTAATGGGCCAGCTCCATAGAAGCCAAGCAAATCAGAACTGTGATACTGTAGTTGTGGCTCTTGCTCGAGTCTTTGCTGCTCAAGCAGAGAGAGTCTGAGCCAGTGGGTTCCCTTCCACATTGTGCTTCTCTTGAATTGTTTACTGTGGAGCCAATGCGGCATGAAGATTTACCTGTAACCTGCTCTACTTCTACACCAAAAGCACTACTTCTTGAAAGGGCATTTAATTTAACATGGGTCCCATGTGCATCTAATGCCTTTAGGAGATTCAGACACTGACTGTCTTTTTTTGTTAGGAGGGTTAGTAGTTGCAAGACTCTGCTATAAACTGTCTGTCAAAGGAATCCTGTGAATTTCACTAAGGCTATGTGCCAGCTCCCTGCAATGACTGCTGCTTTTCCTTTATGTCCCTAGCTCCCATGGAAGTCCTTAACAAGCATAATAGAATATTACTATATGTGGAAAACTACAGACAGATGTCAGAATCACTTGTTTCATTCTAACAGAAGATGTTTTTCTTGCCTTTGAAACCAAGCATTGTTGCTTTATTCTCCCTCTTGGGGGTTCAGCCTTTGCAATAGGTGGCTTCTGTAATGATCTGAAGCACTGAACAATCTCTCATCACTGAATTCACCAGCCATTCCGTAGATACAAACATGCAGCACTGGCATTTGTGCTTTCTTTTCATGTTTGCTGCTACTTTATTTGTTTGGAGCTTTCAAATGTCTGTTTTGGAATTCAGCAGTTTGAGGAAAGGAATATGGTTAATTTCTGCCTGTAGAATTCAAGGTCAGCATTAACTTCAGTTTCAACTTTTTATGGGATGGTGGGCAGTTGCTGTGCAACAGGCACCCATGCTAATTTTCCACCTCTGCCTGCCCATGACTTTGACTGCAGATGCACGGAGGCTCCCCCATGTAAGCACTGCGAGTCAAGTGTTTGTCTGGGAAGTGTTGATGGCTCAAATTCCCAGACTCGTTATACTTGAGAATCAACTTTGACTAGTGTTTACAATCATTTTTATCTCTACTTGTTTAAATACGAAGGCTGCTTGGTCCCTTAAATAAAGAAAGCACAGGGCAAGCAGCATGTAAAATGTTGCAGAGTATCAGTTGCTGAAAACTATTTGTAATATTTAATGGGAAAATTAATTAAAACAAGGGAGAAGTATATAATGGATTTTTCATAATTATCAGTATTATGTTTAAGCATCTATTTGAAGTATTAGAAAAAGTGGGGTTATAAAAATGTCCTGCCTTAACTTGCTTCATTGGAAATTCAGCCTGGGATAAAGACTAGATGCCTGAGGCATTGACCAATATTTGGCATGTGCTATATTTGGGCACCTTGGTCTGTAATGTGATTTTAACTATTTTCTTTCTGATTGGAACACTATTTAAATTACAGAGGGATCCTCAGGACAAATGAGAACTCTTTTGCATCAATTCTGTATTCCTTTTTAAAAGAAAAAATATTAACTGCATCCTCATTTCAATATTTCTCCAAGTTCATTCTTTGATTGAAACTTTTCCTTCTAGTAGGGAAATGCGTGGTAGGAAAGTGGGGTGGTGATGGAAGCTGGCATGGTGGGGAAGAAAGGTGCTGGAGAAATGAGGTCATGGCCTTTCCTTCGCCATTGAACTGTGTGTATCGTTGATATAGTGAGTGCTGCTATGCTGTCTGACTACAGCTGTTTAGGAGACAATGGCTGAGTGTACTCGGCCTGTACTACACTCAATATTTGCACTGAGAGGAATCCATTTATCTTCTTCCCTGCGTCTTTTATCTCACCTCACTTCTTTAAGTGATAAAAATCCATCTAGCAACATGGTAGGTATCAGAAAAAGTGAGACAAGTTATTTTATCAGTCAGTGAAAACTAGAATCTTAGGCTGTTGCATGAAAATGTTACCCCTGCGCAGTCAGAACAGCAAACAATAGTAGGAATTCTTGGGAAAGACTAAACCAAAAAGCATCTCTATACTGTTCAGAAAGTCCACAATATGTTTGCAACGGTGAAGTTCTGTTTCTGCCCATCTTGAGGTATGTACCAGTGGTGGTGGTGGGAATAAGGGATAGGGAGCAGTTTCTTTCGTGTTCACTTTTGGATACCATAGGAGAGAGATCGGAATAGTGTCCCGGGTGTTTTCTTCCAGGCCTATGTACTGGGAAGGCAAAACAACTGGAGAAACTGTGCCTTGATTAGGAAGTGGTTAAATTCTTTTGCTTTTTCCACTTTCTTGAACTTTCTTATTACGTGGACAAAATTGCAGAGAGGATAGTTGCGTGAAAGACACTGATTATTTGTTCTTGCAGCAATTAAAAAACCCCCAAACCCTACAGTTTCTCGTACTGTTTTCCTGTATTCCTATGCAGTGGGTTTTCTATCATGGTTTTACTCTACCTTACATATGCTGCCCAGCAGTGTACCAGGGATTTGGGGAAAACTTCGAATTAGAGGCTCTGCACTTAGGAGACAGTATGAGTATAAGCCAAACAGGTAGAAACTGCAGTACAGAGATATCGCATCAAGTAAGCCTGAACTGAGCTGAAGACCTCATCTCAAATTCCCAGCTTGTACAAGCAAATAATACTATTAAACATTTATAAAAAGCCTGGGAGAGCTATCTATATATAACCACAAAGAAAGCATAGGAAGTTGTAGTTGAAATAATGGTGTATTACATTTATATTTTACTTGATGTGTGCAAAGTCTTTGGCAAAGCACATCCCTCACCACTTCTTCCATCTGTTTCTTCACAGTGTTTTGTCTGTGTAGATTCTTCCGTTAGTCTAATGCCACAAAATCGTTCTGGGGCTAACAGCATTTTTGTAATGAGATATTGAAAATGTGCTAAGTAAGGATATGAAAAGTGTGTATCCTGAGTTGTTTCACTTTCACTTGCCTTCCTTCTAAGAGGATGATTAAATTATATTCCAAGGCTGTATGTTATTGTCTTTTAAAAAAATACTGATAACTTTCTCATTCTTGTAGAATCTTTGGCTGAATGAACATAAAAACGTCCATTTAAACTGTCTGTTTCTGTGAGTTGCACAACATAGTAATGAAGTTTTTTGTCATCGGCCAATTGCCTGCTTTGATGAAAAACAGTTAGTTGGGAACTGTTTACATCCTTCTGTATTTCCTTTGAGATTTTCTTG
Source organism: Pygoscelis adeliae (assembly GCF_000699105.1). NCBI lineage: Eukaryota > Metazoa > Chordata > Aves > Sphenisciformes > Spheniscidae > Pygoscelis > Pygoscelis adeliae. Next base: position 4,555,314 of record NW_008824411.1, on the reverse strand, counting down.
GAGCAAGAAAGCACTGTCATAATCCTGAAGCAGAATCCATCTGTTTCTTGCCATTGAGGAAGCTAAATTTTGAGTTGGCTTCAACAGAAGACCCTTTCTCGGAGCTGAACAATAAGGTATACTTATGTTTGGTATACCTAAGATTGAAAGGCTTAATACAGCACTTCCATGTCTTGTGAGTAGGATACTGTGAGATACATTCAAATTGACTTGTTTTGGAGCATGCACTTGGATCTTTTATCCAGTAAGAGATTTATTTGGCTTCAGCTATACCGTACTTTTGAAGGTTACCATCGTAATTAGGAGTTCAATCATTTCAAGAGAAGGACTGACCCTCCAAGAACAGAACTGCTAGAAGGGTAATTCTACTGCAATGTCAACACAGAATTTGTGGTCTGATGTAGGCTCCTGAACGTCTGTCCAAAGCGATCCCAAGAGTTTTCCTATCAAAGACACCCTTTCAGAGTTCTGAAGAAAAAGAGGGCGATGCATTCCAAACTCAGTATCCCGTGTCTCCTTTGAATGCAACCTTTTCTTGAGACAGATTTCCTGTGTCAATTCACAAGAGCATATATTTCTGATTCAGAAAGGTTTGAAATGGCATCCACTGAGCAACTGCTGTTTGGTGGCTTCCCCCAGTCTTCAAGAGTTGATGTGATGTTTGGGTATGCCTACGTTTTCATTCAAAATAAAGGTGTAGTTGTGAATTCCAGGGTGATTTTTTTTTTTCCCCAAGATCTTTAAATGCTTCTCCTGTGCATATCATGAGGGGAAGTCCTGAAAAGTTAAAATATGACACTTTCCAACTGTTGAGATGCAGCTGAGAAGAGCTCAGGACATGGCAGTGGCAGATGACTGAGTTAGTCATGTGCTTTCTGAAAGTTGAAGGCTTTAATTTATTTTTTGCATTTTTATTTGTGCTTGAGGAGCATGTAACTTCAAGAGGAAGATCAAATATTATGAATTTCTACTGTTCTATTTGTTATGTGGAAGTGCCATTAGAAAAGTGTAGGAGAAAGACAAAATCAGTTTTAAGGTAAGCACAGTATTGAGAAGATACCAGAGAAAGTGGAAGTGCCATTATATCTGACTACATGAGGTAGGGAGCTTAACAGAGGGAGCTCTGGGTAAATCTTGATGTAGATAGAAAACATCTTTATTAAGGAAAGCAAACCTTCTTTGTACCTAGCCAAGAGCTGAGAGTGACATCTTAATGTACTAGGCTTCATAAAGTACTGTGTGCTAGCAAAGTAGAAATAACATCAAAGAAATGTTTTTCTGTATACATAGGACATTTTATCCCCAAAACACCTCCTGTTAAGCCTACAGTAACATGGAACTATGGCAGTTTTGGCAAGCAAGTGATGGAGACCGTAGGTACCACACATCAGTGCTGAGATGTGTTGCTGGAGCACAAGCAGCTGGAAACACTTCTCCCAGATGCACCGTGGACTAATTACCTTTTCTGTCCCACCTCCCCTGCCTCCCAGCAGCACTCGTGTGTTCACAGTTTTGAAAAAGAATAAAGTGTGAAAGTTCTCTAAATCCAGAAAATGCGATTTAGAGGCTATCTTCCTCATCATCAACTAATAAAGGCTTAATATTTGAGGATGTTTGAGGTGTCCCCATACTGTCTACCAACCTGACTTTTGCGTTGCAGACCTTGAAATATCCCCTGCGTTCCTGGATTTCTTCTGTTATTTCCTCTTTATAAATGTTCACTCTTTAGAAAATGACCACAAACACTTGCTCTGATACATCACGTATTATAAAACTCTTTTCAAGCTCAGTGGGTAGAATGAAAGATGTTAAATCTAGGGAGAGGATATATGAAGGACAGATGTTTGCACCAACTCAAATGTACAGTGCTCAGTAATTTAATCCCTTGGTCCCTCTGGGATAGACAAGTTGGTAATATCTCCGCTTTATAGATGAGGTAAATAAGAGAATATCCTTAAGATGTGCATATATAAATACCTCAAAGACAAAAGATTGCATTTAGCCCAAACTACTAGAAAAAGTTAGAAATGTTCAGGGGTTTTTTTGTGGATGAGGACATTCATAACTACATCAGACAACATTAAGAATTTATAGCGTAAATATGCTTCAGGCACAAATCAATTAATAACTGGCAAAGGACCTAGCAAAGCACTTTCTCTGTGAAGGGATTATTCTGAAATTGTGCATGACTACATTTCAGGCACCTTTCTTTTGTACCTTCTGGTATCAGTCACTGTCAGAAAATAGGAAACTCATCATATCTGGTCTATTGATTGTCCACAGCTGCAAGTACTTAGTGCAAAACCAACCTCTTCTTATTCAGTACATTGTGGTACCTTCTGAAAACCTTCCATTTTCCTGGTATACTAGTTTTTAATAAAGGTGTATGCTGTATGTCTGTGCTCTGCACTGATCCCCAGGCAGCAGCTGTAGGAGAGGGAGGGTATTGCTAGGTCCAGGTGACTTACGGCAGTTGTTCGCTCAGAGTTAGCACCATGGTCATCAATCACAAAGAAAATCTGTGGTGTGAGGTTAACATTCATCACCAGTTTACTAAAATGTTGCTTAGTACCCTAAATTAACCATGTCTCCAAGGCAAATGACTTTACATTGTGGATAGTAGAATATTTCAGCTGCTGGTAATGCATTGTGCTTGCATGAAGCTTTTTCCATTCATAGATTTCCAAAACTATCATAACATAATGACTCTAGATAGTCCCCTTGGGAGCTTTTGTCAGGAAAACTGTAGCTTTTTTCCACCACAATCTAGAAATCTAGTGGAAATAAAAAAAAGCCACCACCCAGTTCTCTACCAGTGGAGGTTCCCTGAATTTCCTGCTTTGGCCTCAAGGAAATATGATTCTTGTACAAAGTTCATCAACCAGTATTTTAAGCTGTTTATCCGTATCTGATGTTGGACTTTCTTGTAATTCCTGGGGAGAGTGAGCTCTGTGGCTGTTTGTCTGCTGACATAACTGCCCGTGGTAGTCTGTGCTTGGGGAGAGAAGACCTGTTTTTCAGCCTGGGCTGTAGGTGGAACAGCCTTCAGTTCATGAGCAGAAATGCACCTGAGAGTGTGCATTGTCTTGAAGGATGATTTTTTTTGGGGGGTAGTGTGTCTCTGGAAGATAGAGGAGGGTTTCTGATGCTGTTGGAGAACCATTGTCACAAGCACTTTTTGAGGCCCATCATTGGATGCTTTGGTTTCTTGCATAAAAAGACTTGGAGCAGGGTGTTTTGAAAATGTTCAACTTTGAATTTGTGGTTTGTATTCAGAGGGAGAACCTTTTTAGTCCCATCACCGGTTGCCAGTACAATGTGTATTATTGATTTCCCCAAGTCTGTGGGATTGATAAGGATCATCTCCATGAAGTCTTCATCTTGGTTTTCTTGAAGACAGTTTTCGGGTAGCTGTCCTTGTCCTAGATGAGGTTTAACAGAAGCAATCTGGGAAACTTGCTTGCACCGGCAGAAAGAAGTCAGCTTCTGGATGCGGCTCTTTGAAGGTGTACCTACAGTCTCTGGATAACTTTCAGAAGTTCTGTTTTCTCAGTCCTTGTTCTCTTGTCTGACAACTTCATTCTTTGATTTCTAAGATGGGTTGACTTTTATTTGCAGGAAAGGGTAAGAGGGGAATTCTTTAGGAGTCTAGAGGGCTTTGGTGAGGAACTCTCAGGCTGTCAAATAGAAAACTGTTGCTTAAGACTGTCCCTCTGATCAAAGCAAGCTTTATGCTTATGGGAAACTTTTACTTATTGTTTCTATGTGTCTCCATTGAGCCCCTGTAAAAAGGATTTTTATGTTTGTCCAGTTCCTCAGTGACACACTCTTCAATTTTATTACATTTTCTGGTGCTTCTTGTGTGTATGAAGATACTGACTTTAGCTTTACAATTATTTTCCTAGACTGCGCGTTCAGGCTGCTGCATAGAAAATGTTAAGCTAATCTGTTTGTCTAGAATATCACCATGCTGCTGGTTTGTCTGGAAAACATTGTCATGGCTTTATGCAGACTGCTGTTACCAGCATGGATGTTGGCATGGGCCTGGCTTTGAGCAGGGGGTTGGACTAGAGGCCTCCAGATGTTCACCCTAAATTAATTTAGCTTATGTAATAAAGAGAAAACTTGAACCTCAGAACATCTCTTTTACTTTTTAAATGGTGCAAAGGTTTGAGTCATAAAAGGAATTCTTGGCCAGTTAGTAAAGCTCATGGTAATTGCCTACTTCTGCCACGTTCTGTGGGCTATCAGCAAGTTCACAGCTGTAGCTGAAAAAAAAAAAAGCAGTAGTATTGTGGGGGAATTTACTCTATACATCCCATTGAAAGGATCCATTTACTCCAGAAATGTGGACAGAAGTTAACAGATGCTCTTGAAAGTCTGCTTCTTGTATGTGTTTTCCCTTAAACACATCTCTTATGTTCCTTAATATCTCCTGGCAATGGTGTTTTGCATTAGGGGCTGGTTGTTTGGTCTAGTTAGCTTCTCCCCTTTTTACCCCCTTAATGTTCTTTGCTACGTGTCCCCTGAGATTTCACACATGTGCCTGGGGTTTATTTCCTTTTTGTCTCATAGTGTTTGTGTACCTAGAGCTGCTCACCTTTACAAAGTGCAAATGTACAGGTTGCCCATGGCTAATGTCTAGTCAGAAGTGATGACATACCATAATTTAAAAAAAAAAATCTGTTAGGTAATTCTGCATCGGTTTTGAGTTGAGCTCTTGGCATTTTTAATTTTTAAAGATGATCTCCTGTGTCACTCTGTCTTCAAAAATGAGGACTATTATCAAAAAAGTCTTTGTCCAAACTCTGAATTGGTTCAGCTGTTGAGGAGATACGATGGAGAGGGTGCATTACTACACCTGCTATTGTCCAACTGGTGAATATTATCATGGAGAACGAACACAGACTGATATGTCAGATCTTCCTCTGCGCAAAAAAAAAAAAAGGGCTGTGGGAGGAGCAATGCATGAAATTGTATTGAAGTGAATGGGACTGAAAAGTTTCTCCTTATAAATAGTAGGTTGTCATCTCTTTTGACTTTTTTGGAAAGCTGTGTATGTAGTCACTTGATGCCTGCAATTGTTTTCAGTGGATATTTTCCTGTTGGAAAATGATTTTGTTAGCTGCTCAGTGAAAGGAAAACTTCATTGTTTGTTAATAAGTGCTAAAGTTTTTACAGGTATGTTACTTGACTCCCAGGTAGAGTAGTCCTTATTTTCATTTTATTCTAACTTTTTTCTTTTTTCTTTTCTTTTTAAAGAAACGATTGAAAGCAGCAGAAGCAGAAAGCAAGCTAAAACAAGTGTATATACCCAACTAGTAAGTATCTTTTTGTACTGTTTTCTATTTCATTGTAGAGGGTCTGGTGTAGCAGTTTCCATGGCCTGCCAGTATTATGTATTTGCTTTAATACATACTGAGAGACATAGTTGAACAAACATGTCAGAGAACTATTAAATTAGGTTACCAATGTAACGAACCCTCTGCTGATGCTTGAATAGGCTTGAATTCCTTTGTATTTTAGCTGAGTTAATGCTAACCACCCTGATGCTAATAAACAGCTAGGAGCCCTGTGGAAGAAAACGATAGCTCTGGTATTTCAAAGCTGGCTAGAACAAAGCAGCAGTCCTCCCAGTATGCTTACGCTGCTGGTTATGGGCGTGTAAAAGGCAAAGCTGTTCCCTCATGCTGACCTTCCACTTCTGGAGCACAGGTTATTTCCTCCATGGGCAGCTGAGGACTTTCCCTTTGGGGCTTTCCTGGTTAGGATGCTGTGCTGTCATGTTGCTTGTTTCCTTCATCCTGTATAATGTTCCCATCTAGAAGTGACCGTTACTTATCTTCTAATATTTATTTTTATGTGGACTGGGAGTTGGAGGCTTGGTAGCAGGTCAGCACAGTCATGAACAAAGGGGTAGCTAATTAACTACTCAATAATATATCTGTTTTTATTAATTTTTGTCATCGGTGGATCACCAATGTGTGGTTGTTTCCTAATGTAATTTAGATATATATAAATTCATATATAGAACTATATTACAATTAATATATAATATATATAAAAAATAAAAATTCTTAGTAAAATGTGTTTCTTCTTTTGTATTCCCTCTGCATAACCCAGTCAGCAAGTTGTTATAGTGTGGAACTTTAAATCTCCCCTGTCCTTTCTCTTTTTCAACTTTTCTCTCCCAGATATGTTCCCATGTGTATTAGCCCAAATAACTCCTTTATTCTTTTATGCTATCTCCTTTCAAATATTTATGAACTTCTACCATGTGTTTTGTTACTTAAGGCAAAACTAAGTTTTACATATTTAGCTTGCAAGACAGTCCCTTATTTCTTGTGCAAATAGAGGATCCCTGATTTCTTTTTTGCTTTGAAAATGTTGATATCTCTCAGGTGAATTTACTAAAAATTAGGTGTAATATTGCTTTCTGTGGATGGTGTTACTCTTCAGGGGGACACTGGACATCAAATTAAACATGAATTCACAATGTGATAAGCTCGTAAAGCAAAAGCCAATGTAATTTAGACTGCGGGTGCGAAAGGATATTGCAGACGAGAGAGCCTGGTAGACTTGCTGTTGCTCTTGGATTATAATGTAGGTAGGTAGGGCTTTGTATTTGAAAGGTTATGGTGCTCATTTGATAATGGCTGGCTGGAGTGGTATCTTAACCCTCAACACTGTATCTCAGCAAGATAATTCTTGTTGCTATCTAGAGAATATAATCAAATCAGCAACTTCTCTACTTCAGGAAGAGACTTCTGTCTCTACCCATGTGGTTGCTATTTTTGTCTCTGGCTTTGATTTCCAGTCACAGTTGATTTTGTGAGTGTTATACCTTAACTTACATATTGTTTAATTGATAAAATGGCTATCAAATTTTCCTCCTCCTTCAATATCCTTTCATGTGTATCAGGAAAGGTAGCAATTGCGTACATGACTTATTTAATCCCACATGAATGCTTCTACTGCTTTTTTGCTGTTAATACCTCCAAATGTGGCAACAATTAAGTATTTCTAAGATTTTTGGATTATTTCTACTCAAGTTTCAGTACAAGGTCTGGCACATAGGGAATGGATTGTATCTACATTATCTTGTGACCTAGAAGAAGATTATATTCTTGGCTTGTAATAGCAATACTTGGTGTAGGGATCTAAATATCAATGTTATTGATTTGTCCTTATCATGTTACTGAGCCCGTTCCTGTTTCGAGGCTTGAACCGTAATGATCCACTTGTCACTTCAGAAATAAATTACTTGATGTAGGCTGTCACAAGACCTACGCAGAAGCGTATCAGCTGATTGAGTGAAACCTATTCTAACAATAACTGGTGTAAAATTGTTTGCAAAGAGAGACCCCGGAGGATATCAGACTCAATTTTACCTCCTTTTTTTTTTTTTTTTTTTTTTGTCTCTGGCTGTCTTCTACTGATAGGAGTCTCATTTGTTCTTGTGATGATAATAGGAAAATCTAGGGAGAGAGGAGGAAAATAATTAGAAAACCAATAGAAGCGGTCTTCAAAGGTTATTTCTCATGTCACATACATATTATACAGTGAAAAATAACAGGTCTATGTGAAGCTTTAGAGTTGATATTTCTTAACTTGAGACTGTGCCCCAAATTTATAACGTGGGTAACTGAAGCATGGAAGAGTCATACAGGTAATTGATGTGAGGTTATCAAGTCCTAAACCAACATCCTAGATATTGGAAAAACATTTCTGTGCTCCTTCCAAGAACAACCCTGGTTTTGGACAGACATCTGTAGTTGATGTGACTGAACCCAGTGTTTGTATGCATGGCTTTGTAATGCATCCCTTGGGTTGAAAAGCACTAATGTGCTTTCCTGGTGAAAGGAAAAAGTATAAAATCAGTTGAAATCTGTATTCAGGAAATACTGGAAAAAATCTTCTCGTTATTTTCTGTAGCAATTTCTCTGTCAGTGGGAGTGGTGTTAAATAAAGCAGCAGCAGAAGCCTGAATGCATGAAGAGATTCCATCTTCTTGTACACTTCATCCTGTCATCCACCAGTGTGAATGCGGGGCTCGGAGACCTTTCTTGTTGCAGATGTAGTCTCAGTCTCTTTCTCCTTCTAGTGTGTACCCAAACATATTCTTCAGGCTGTTGTGGAAGTTATATTCTGGTTTTACTAATCTTGCGGACATCATACGTACTAGTTACTTGCTTCTTTTTGATGACGATCTGGTTGTGTAGCTGGTGCTTTTTGGGATTAGGACATCTGCAAATCATGAAGGCTGAGACATAAAATTTTGTGTGGCTTTTCTCTCTTTTGCTTTGATCTAAGTGATATCAGAAGGGGTAAGAACAGAAAGGGAAGAATGAAGTGCTCCATACACTCCCCAGTCTTCAAAATGTATTGATGTAAAATGTAAATTTTAAATTTACATCTGTAAATGTAAATTAGTACATTCTACTTACAGTACTTTATCTGAGAATCTCAAAGCACTTTGACAGGCTGCAAATGCTGCCTTGCAAACACTTGTAAAGTAGGGAAATATTATTCTCCTTACCCTGCCTCTTTTTTTTAAGCGAATAGGGAAATTGGAGGAATAGGTCAAAGCTTTGGATGACTAGAAGGGGCAATGGTTAACAAGCTGAAGCTAATTCCTTTGTCTGTTTGTTGGTTGTCCTCTGTCTGAGGAGCAAGACTTTTTTTCCTTCCTTGTTTAGTTGTGCAGGGATCCATTGCAGCCTAGAAAACGTAAAGGTGTAATGCTGTTCTTTCTTTTGTAGCTGTGCTAGTTAAAATGGCGATCTTCAGTATTTTGTTGGAGAAAGCTTCTCATTTTCAAAAAGCATTGTTTAGCAGTCATTAGACCTGTTCTTAGAAGTGGGTATTTACAGTAGCCTGTGATGAGAATTCACCCCTCTGTTGTCTTGGATAAGGAATCCAGACGCTTGTGTTATATGCCTAGAGGTAGATGGCATAAATGTTCCTTACAAAGGATTAAAAAATGTTCTTATTTCTGAGCCTTAATTTCTTAATTGTTCTGTTGCATCTAGCACCACTACAGTTTCCTGAATAACAGGAAACATTCACTGATGGTGTTGCTTATAGTTATTTTTAACAGCTAAAGCTTTATCACTGTGCTGTGGGTGAAATGCTAGCCAGTCATATAGTGAAGGGATTTCAGTGTTCTGCGTGGCTCAGGGTTATCTTCAGGTTGGGTTTTTTGGGCAGGGGCTTCAGTCCATGATGGCTGGCTTCCAGTGCCTTCTTTCTGCACGTGCTTTATCACCTTAGTCTCTTTAGTTGAAATTGATCTCCTGCAGAATACAGCCCAGAAGTCTGCACTTTGTGATCCCTGTTCTAGCATAACTGACTGCTCCAGCGCAATTGAAACCCATTTAAAAGACTTCCATTCTTGATGTAAGAACTGGAAATGATAGTTTACCGCACCATCGGTATTCACACTACCTTATTTGCATCTTTCACTTCAGCTTCATTAATTGTCTAACAAGTCATCCAGTTACTCGTTTAATTTTCTTGTTAATAGCTGTAGCAGTCTTCAGTGATATCAAACAGGTTTAATTAACATAACAACAATTAAGAGCTTTTTGCTTCTCATATGATGAAGACATTAGTTGCCTGAATTTTGTTACTGCCACTGTGACACCTGACCGTAGCTTTGGAACAGGACACTTTCTGGTGCTTGTTGCAGATACATTAATTGTACTGTTCCAAAATTCTGAAGTGAAGTTACCATCACAACTACAGTGTGACAATTTTGTGATCAGTGTGATTTGGTGATCAGCTTTCACCCCTGCATCCCTTTCACGTGTGCTCGCAGCCCAGAAAGCCAACCATATCCTGGGCTGCATCAAAAGAAGCGTGACCAACAGGTTGAGGGAGGTGATTCTGTCCCTCTACTCAGCTCTGGTGAGACCCCACCTGGAGTACTGCGTCCAGCTCTAGGGCCCCCAACATAAGAAGGACATGGACCTGTTGGAGCGAGTCCAGAGGAGGGCCACGAAGATGATCAGAGGCCTGGAGCACCTCTCCTATGAAGACAGGCTGAGAGAGTTGGGATCGTTCAGCCTGGAGAAGAGAAGGCTCCAGGGAGACTTTACTGCGGCCTTCCAGTACCTGAAGGGGACCTACAAGAAAGCTGGACAAGGACTTTTTACAAGGGCATGTAGTGGTAGGACAAGGGGTAATGGCTTTAAACTGAAAGAGGGTAGACTTAGATTAGATATAAGGAAGAAATTCTTCACTATGAGGGTGGTGAAACACTGGAACAGGTTGCCCAGAGAGGTGGTGGGTGCCCCATCCCTGGAAGTGTTGAGGGCCAGGTTGGATGGGGCTTTGAGCAACCCGGTCTAGTTGAAGGTGTCCCTACCCATGGCAGGGGGGTTGGAACTAGATGATCTTTAAGGTCCCTTCCAACCCAAACCATTCATGATTCTATGAAATACAAGTTTGATAAGGGTTGTAGAGAGGACAACAGAGTCAGGCCATCACCCTCCTTTCTGCACATGGTCTTAGTACTTTGGATGTGCATGTCAACGTGTGCAGTCTTGTTCTCAACTTACTGTTTACAACCAGACACACCAGGGCTTCCAGGCATGCTGCTCAAAAAAACCAAAACCTTTTTGTGTGCTTCACTGATGGATTTAAGACTCCTTTACCGCATTTTTCAGAGGATAAATAAGTGTATAGAAGGGAAGCAGCATGTCTGATGTTGAGCCGTAAGACCTGCAGTGGAACCCTAGTTTTCTTTACTTCAGTCTTTTACTCTGTCTATTGACCAACGCTGCTTTTAACAGTGTGCATCTGTGAGGACTGTTTGTTCTACAGCATCTTGGTAATGTTTGCACATGGAGTCTGCTAGTGAATCATTGGCAAAAGTTCTTTTGCAGCAGGTTACTATAGTGACATCCCAGAGCAAAATGCTGGGTAGCGTGAATGTACCCTCTTTCAACTTTCCCTTTGTTAAATGTGTCTGCATATCTCCTGCCATCTGTGGTGTCAGAACTTCGTGCCATTCTAATAAGCACCCCGAAACACTTTAATCCTTGTGAGAGCCAGGCAAATTAATAAGCAAAAGGAGAAGAAAACCTAATCAGGCTTGTTAATCTAAATGCCTTTATTTTTTTTCTCTTCTCTGCTTCTTTTGGTCTGTGTATGGGCTGCTCAGTGTACTGAAGGACCAAACTATTTCTGTATTTCTGTGTATTTCTGTGCTGCTTAGCCTCCTAAGCTTTCTCTTCTGCAGAAAGCCCTGAACTTTACAAGAAGGAAGCACCATCAGAATGCTATCTGAAGTTTTGCTTGGACTGGGCAAATACTCTCTTACCTCCTTATGCAATGTGTGTGTGGTCCTTACAGGACATTCACTACAGAATCTATTTTGCCTCTAGAAATGGGGCTTTACTGAGCTCTGTATCTCGCTGCCTGATCATACATTTTCAAATGAGGAGAAGGATGACCTTCCCGCTTCCAGGGCAGTGTAAGCTTTCCAGTAGCGTTTGGGTTTGTTCTGGAGCTTCAAGGGCCAGTTGTCTTCAGAATTCAGTAACTTGGAACTCCTTTGCTTTCAGGGGTCATTGCTGAGAACGTGAAACCTAATATTGATGCCCCATTAGAAAGAAATTAATTTGGCCATATTCCCACAATGCTGTTTTTGCAGCGCTAGCCAGGGTGAAAAGTAATAAGTATTCTGGGTCACTGAAGTCACTGTGACTCCTGTATCAGTGTGCAACTGATATATAAGAAAATGTGTTTTCAGAAAGCTATTTTAAGATATTTCTGCTTGAATAAGTGGATTCCAAATTGTGGTTTTATTAGTTGGAAATAAAAGGAATATGCCCACTCCCTTCAGTCTTCAGGTAAGAGAATATATGGGAAATTTAATCGGTACTACAATTTGGGCTTATGGTCAGAAGTTGGCACCAAAGGCTGCCTACTTTTTGTTGCTTCTATAAGCTGAGCTCCTAATAGCACCTGGGAATCCTTGCGTGTTTTATAAGCTCGTTGTGTATTCTTCTCTGAAACTTCTTGTGTGACTTATCCCATCTTCCTCCATTCCCCAGAAGTCCTGTCCCTGCAATATCAATTCTCTGGCCTTCTTGTTCCCTCCCATGCCAAGGATTTTTTTGAACACCTCCTTTTCCCACTCTGACATCTCTTCCTCTGCAGAGGTTTTGTACTATTCCATACTGCCTTCTATGCCAAGGTTTTGTTTGCCCTTCCATTCTCAGATCCTGCCAGTACCTTTTTTTTTCGAGTCATCATTTTTAAGAGAGTATAGGGATGAGATGAGGTGATTCAGAAGTTGTTGTATTATAATGTATTAGTGATAGCCATCATTTCTTGCTCTGTGGATGTTAAGCTTTCAGACTTTTTCTGTTCAGTAGAAACCTCAATACTTTTTAGTAGAAGCACAGACCATAGTTTAAGACTTGCCAGAAGGCTCATACTCATGAATATCTCTGTGTATACGCTATGTCCAAAGATTTTGTTCAATGAGTTGGGTGTGCTTGTGCGAATTGTGGCTATATGATACAAACCTTTGCAGTAAGATAACGTGGAAATATTTGTGACTGCAGTCTAGGGTTATCTTTCCCTGAATAAGGCAGGGGTTGACCTTTCTCCATCTACCTCTACTGCTTCTTCCCCCAGGCTTCTTTTTGGAGATTTAAGTAAAATACCACTCATGTTGAGGACTGAGGGAGATCTGTAGATAAGATCTTTTTGTCACCTAGGTTAGAATGTCTGGGATAGTGAGTAAGATACCTGGCTTCACTGGTTTATTGTTTTAAAATGGTTTTGGACTCTTGAAAATGGCATCTAACTATTATTATAGTTGTTTTTATTATCGGCATTATTTAAATATTATCTGAGACAGTGTGTTCATGGAAGTCAGATTGCTGGTAAGTACAGCTTGTTCTGGAAGCCACACGATGAACAAAATTTAAATCTTCAAACATTTTGGGCCATATTTTTTTTAAGTCACATAGGAAATTGCATGCCTCAATTAATGTTTGACCTCCTTTTTTGCTTTGTGTTTTAAGTAACAAGCCAAACCCCAACCAGATCAATGTAAATAATGTCAAACCAGGAGTGGTAAATGGTACTGGAGTACAGGCACAGAACACGGGAGCAGGACGGGCCTGTGAAAGCTGTTATAGTAAGTGACATGCCAGTATGGCAGTTGTGCATAGAGAGCGTGAATGTTGTGTTGCAAACAGTAAAATAAAAGCTCTGTTGTGGTGGGGGGTGGGAGAGAAGGCTTTGGAAGGGGGGGGACAGGGACGGATGGACAGAATTTGACATAGCAGCATTTAAGCAAAGCGGTTTTTTGGGTTACTGGTGTTACATTTGTAAATAAAATTATGAAGTACTAAAGGGGGAGTTAGTAAATGTCCTGCGTAATTTTAGGTAGCTGTTGAGCAAATACTTAAATCAACACGGTGTGAACTTGACAATTTTTTCATAATTTTTTAGTAGATTTCAAAATATGTGATATCAATGTATTTGGTCTGCTGTCTGATATTGATATACTGAGTTCTAATGATTGTGCTCCTTTATGGGAAGCCTTTAGAGATGCTGGAATGTAGGACTATATGAGAAGTCAAGTCACAGATTTCTTATGTTCTTTAGTTGTAAAATTAATGTATGGGGAGTTCCTGAAGACAATCTTCCCTCTCTCCCGTGCTCTGCAGAAATTGTTGTCTACCAGTCTTGCAAAACGAGAGCTTTCAGTTTCATTGGCAGGAAATTTTCCTATCCTACTAGTTGTTTTTTTCTGTTCATGTTTTAAAAGAGGTTTATACATGTAATTATTTCTGCTGAAATCACAAGTGCATTTAACAGTGGTGATGACAGTGAAGCCATCATCAGGTTTTTAAGGTTTGTTTGAGCTTTGCACTGTCTTTGTGTGCGTTTTCTTTTGTGATGGTTCTAAAGAGAATAAGCTCTGTAAAGTGATCCTGTTTAAGGATATATATAATTTCCACCTTTGTTATCTCTAGCCACACAGTCTTACCAGTGGTATTCTTGGGGTCCCCCTAACATGCAGTGTCGCCTCTGTGCATCCTGTTGGACGTACTGGAAGAAATACGGTGGCTTGAAAATGCCAACACGGTTAGATGGGGAGAGACCAGGACCAAACCGCAATAATTTGGTAGGTATCTGCAAAGCAGACTGCTCGGTGCTCTTGCCTGGAAAGCTAGGTGCCATGATATCTAACTAATTGTTCACTGTTCTTAAATATTTAACAACAAAAAGAATGCTTTCAGCCTCCATTGTTGTCCTTGGGTTTGGTATTTCATGTCTTGCAAAAGTTGGCATGTTAACTTCAGCTATAAGTAATTCGTTGCCAAGTACTGCCCTGAGAAAAAAAAACATCATTTGTTTAGCAAACTAGCCATCGAATGCATGGGCTAGCTTAATGAAGATGGAAAAAACTGAAATGCCAGCCAGTGTTTCTGGTATTTGGTTTCCATGATTTTTGCTGTAGGGGAAGAGGACTGGTTTTTGGTTGGGTTTTTTTTTTTTCAATAAAGGAATTTATTATTTCCTGAAACCTGTTCCCTTTCCCAAGGCACATTCAAAATTAGATACCCCAAATAGCTAGTGGCTTTTTAGAGATCCCTTTTCTTGTTTTTCTACTTCATCCTATTTTTTTTTTTTAATTAATCTTCCTTCTTTTGGGTAGGTTTTGAGTAAGCATTGTATGAGCTGCTTCTGTTTAATTTTTCCCCTTTTACTTAAAAATCAAAACTCTCAGAATTTTTCTGAATTTGGTGGAAGTTCAGTCTGGAAACATCATACTGATTTGAAACAGCATCAAAGCTGATTTCAAACAGCATCAAAGCTGATTTGAAAAAGTAGCTGCATCACATGGACCGAAGGAGAGTGCACACTGAACTTTGGTCTTAGATTAATTTCTTTCCTCTCTCCTAGTCTTTGCTATCATTCCCTTTCTATTCTATTTCTTTCGTTTAACCTCTGTCCTTTCCAGGCGTCTGTTTGCCCTCTGAAGCTACCTAATTGCTGAGATAACTGCCAGGTTTTATCAGACTTATTCCTCTTATTTGTTAATTAAAAAGTATGTAAATAGTCAGAGAGGGGAAAGCCTTGTTCTCCCCAAACTGAAATTTCCTCCTATTTTCCAACCGTGGGCAGGTTTGAGATAACAAGATACTACTTTCATTATTTTATTGGTTGACTTAGTTGCTTTCATGAAGAAATACTGCTTTTGCTCTCTGTAGTAGATAAACATCTTTCAGTATTATTCTTTATTACATGCAGTGAATATTTGACAACTCTGTAAATGCATTCATTGAGTTCAGAGTAAGAATTAAAACAGAAATTCTTGCAACTTTGAGACAAAAACATTCTTGCATGCTGTAAATTTGCTTTGGGAAGTGAGTTTATGATGTATATTTTAGCCATACAGCTACTTTCTGATTTTTCTCTCCCTCGTACAAATGCTTTTTTATAAGGAGTTTGCATTGTATATCCAGAGCAAATCTAAGCACCCAAAGTCTGAGAGTCTTTCTGTTGGCTCTGTAAGCACTAAATTGTGTGATAGCATCAGGTAACTTCTTCAGGTCTGGCTTTTGGATCCCTGCCTTAAAACTTGGGACAGCACTTGGGACAGTAAATACATCCCTGTGAAGAGAAAATGTTTACGTTCATTTTATCCTTTGAGATATTTTGGAAGAAAATTCCAAACGTTGATGGGTAAGATTTGGGAAATGGGGAATAGCTGGGCTGAAAATATTTTCAGCTGTAATACTGTTTCTGTTCTTATGTCTGTGAATCAGTTGTTGAAAGTGATTTTGTATGATATTCTTTCTTTTCTTTAAAACCATACTTTCTAATAATTATTTTTTAGAAACCATATTTCTTTTTCTTTCTTTCTAGAGTCCTCATGGTGTGCCAGTACGAAACAGTGGGAGTCCCAAGTTTGCTATGAAGACACGACAAGCTTTCTATCTCCATACAACAAAACTGACAAGAATTGCCAGACGTTTATGTCGAGATATCTTGCGCCCTTGGCATGCTGCAAGACATCCCTATCTGCCTATTAACAGCGCAGCAATCAAAGCAGAATGTGAGTGGTGATGCAGCTGGGCACCTACTTGCAAAGGAGCCCTTTGAGATTCCTTTCCTATAAAGTTTGAGTTGCAACTTCTTGAGATGCTCTCTTGCTCATAGCTAGTGGTTTCACAAAATCTAGCTATACTTGCAGAGTGTTCTAACTGATGGCAGGCTAGGCAAATAACTTAAATTCATGAGTTGTTGTTTGTTTTAAAATAACTCATGTAGCTGTTACACGTAGCATTCTCCTGCATTTGTGTCCTGTTGCCAAGACATGCTTGCAACCTGTAAAATTCCTTTTGATTAGAAAGCTCTTTTGGGACACTTGAGTTATTAATTTAGTTTTCTTTTAATATCTAAATGTCTTTACCCTCTAATTATTTTTCTTTGTTTTACAGGCACAGCACGTTTACCTGAGGCATCAGAAAACCCATTGCTATTAAAGCAAGTGGTTCGAAAGCCTTTAGAAGCAGTACTCCGGTATTTAGGTATTAAAAAAACCCCACACCAAACACCACCAAACACAACCCCCCCCAACCAAACAAAAAACTAGCTAATTCTGCTAACCATTTCTTTTTCGATTTGGTTCTGGATTTAGATGCTGGTTCTGAATTAAAAAACAAAACATGAAAACCTTCCCATGAACTTGTCCTTTTTCCTTTTCCTACTTAATTTGACAGACCTAGTGGCTCAGCAGTCCACTGTGGGTTCACTGAGCTGTATCAGAAACTTTCAAGTGAAGGGAGGGATGTGTTTGCTGTGGCCTCCGATGTATGTGGGGACAAGTTACCATCTGCTGATGGAGTCACGAACATAATGTTTTGGGAACAATTGGTCAGTCCCATTGTTCCAATTTTTGAGCTGTCTGGAGGCAGTTCCTACAGTTGGGTCCTCTGAGAAGCCCCTCGGATTTAGGGCAGCACTGTGTCCCACAGCTTGTGAATCAGTTGCTGGCTGTTCTGTGCGGGAGCTAGACAAGGGGACTATGTTTCCATTCTTTACTTTCATCTTGGGTTTTTTTTTTGGGGGGTGGGGGTGGGGGTGTTACAGATTTCTTGAGGACTTGGGCCTCATCAGCTGATCTGTGGGGGAGTACTGAGTAGCTCTGTCCAGGACCTTGATGTAAGTTTTAGGTGCTGGAAGAGGCCAGCTACGTGACATGCCAGCTCTGACTCCAAATGAACGCAAAATCATTTTCCCTAGCGTTGCCAGTTGCTGGAGATACCCTGAAGACATGTCTCGGGTTGTTACAGCAGTCTAATGCGAGTCTAACCACAGAAAGCTAGCTTGACAGTGGTACTTTGAAGGCTTCCAGATTAACAAGGAAGTCGATTGCCTTTTTTACTCTGATAAGAAACATTGGAGTTGATTTTATGTTTCTTTGAACATTTTTGTTGATGAAATATTGTAAGGCTCAGGGTTTATTAAATATTTACTGCTTCTCTGTTGAGTGTTGTACTTCTGCTGTACACTGATGAGATACACAGATTGAGAAACCTTTAGATATGTATAGTGCAACCAAATAAAGCCAATAAAGGGAGAAGTTTTGCTGTTGGATAAAATCCTGCTTTTAATAGTTGTACATAATGTAGCAGTAGATTTTGAGATTTCATTAGCGCTGTGTCAGGGTCTCCATTTGACTGCTGACCTGGGAGAAGGGAGTGAGAGAAAGGGAGGGAGGCTGATGGACTGGCAAGAATGTATTTTTGGAGGTGTCGTGTTCAGTGTGCTTTAAGTTATATGTTACTCAGCTGTTGGGGCTGCGAGAGAAAAACTCGGTTGAGGTTCCCATTTGCTGTTGCTTGTAACTTTCTAAAAATCTTTTCAGGTGAACAGTGTGTGCTTGATCTCTGCCTTGGCCAAAAATTTGAATTCAGACTCTGTGTTGTTTATGGTGGTGCTTTGAATCCTCACTTGTTTGGTCAGTTTAGAAATTGTATTTTTTACAAACCTTGCAAAACTGGCAAAGTAGTAATTTCCCCAGAGGTTAGGGGTGTTGCCTGCAGCTTTCGATATAGAGCAGCCCCAAAATGATCCCAAATTGTCGGAGAATAGTGTTTTGGAAATAGATACAAAGTGCTTGTGTTATCAACTCTTATTTTAGGATAATATATGACATTGGTTTTAACATCTTCAGTAGAGATGAAATCCTAAATATACTTAAAATGCTTTATATAAATAGCAATCTCTAGTCAAAATTATTGACTGAGATAGTTTGTATATAAGGGGAGGTATACTTGGTCACCTTGGAAGTTGGCAAGTTGTTTTCAGATTTATAATTCCAGTATCTTCACTAATAAAAAACCCTCACCTTGCTGTTTTACAACAGAGTCTCATCCGTGTCCTCCGAAACCAGATCCTGCAAAGAGCTTGTCCAGTTCTCTCAACAATCTGACTCCTGCTAAATTTACGCCTGTCATTAATAATGGGTCCCCAACTATCCTGGGAAAAAGAAGTTATGAACAACACAATGGAATGGATGGTAAATATTTTTCTGCAAAATGTATATTGTCTATATAGGCTTTTTCTTCTGTCCTTTCAGTCTACGAGGAGATTATTTAAAACTATAGTCCTTTATATAAATTCCAAGTTTCTTATTATTGAGGGAGGTTAATTTTTTCCTTTTGTAAAAGTCACTTGTCCTATTTCTCCTTCTGGGTGAGACACATGATGTGTACTGCCTGCGTGGTGCACACACATAAAGCTACTGTGCCTAGTGGAACTCTGCCTAGCTTGACCAACCTCGCAAATAGGATAGTGAAAGAGAAACTTCCCTTCAGTTTTTAAATGAGTAGTATGAAGAAAACTTAATAACTTTTTCCAGTGATGTTTCCTTTTTCTTTTGAGGTTTACAGCTTTTTTTAACCTGTAGGTAGCTGTGCAGTTCCCAGGTGGCTTTGTAACGTGTGGATCACCTGGCTTTCAGCAAAGCTACCAGAGCCTGCATGCCATTGAGAGAGGCAGGCTGCTGCTTAGCTGAGGGAGGCAGACGTGCCAGATCTGGCATGGCATAAACCTGCTCCTGCCTTGCGCAGAACCAGAGCATTTGCTTTTGTTGGCCCTGTCTTTGAGCCACCTCTGTGTAGTGGGGTTTGGGCTTCATTGCCTCAAGAATAAAAGGCAAGGGGAAGGTGTTTGAAGTGGGAGGTAGATGCAGGATGTTCCTGGCACGGACTCCAGGGCTCTGTTCTGAAGAGTTGCTCTTGCCTGAGAGTGTCGGGGAAGAGAAAGTGCAGTCTTTTCCTCAGATGAAGATAAAAGGGTCTGTTCAAATGGTCTTAACGGGAGTGAGAACATGGAGAGTAGCTCTCCTTAACGGGGGAAAGGAACAGTTGGTTCGGATGACTCTGAGCAGGGAGGGAGATACAGAGAATCTTTCTCATTTTTTACCTTTAATTTTAACTTCATATGTGGCTTAACCAAAACATAATTACAAACATTTGATATCTTATTGTTTTGTGTTTTAACATTAAGAACTTTTTAAACTGCTGCTGTTCAGGTTGCTGATGTGATGTTTTTCTCTTTTCTGTTCACTTGTGCTCTATCAGGCAACATGAAGAAGCGCCTGTTGATGCCTAGCAGGGGTAAGACCTTGAAGCTGCGCTCAGCTTATGCTAGGAGAGTGATTTTTAGTTTCATCTGCTGGCTTGTCTGTGCTTTGTGGCTAATGAGTCTGTGTGCACCTTCTGTGTTGATGTCTAAGTGTTCCTTGGGTAACCATTTCCACCCATGGTTATGCTGCTCACCTTCCAGGCTTTTCACATGCAAATGACAAGTCGTACAGCCATACTGAAGACATGAAGTGCTATGTTCAGAATTGATTACTAATTCCTCAAGATGACAGAACAGTTTTCTAGCAGTTTTTTGAAACTGCTGAAAGCTGTGATGGTTGGTTTGAAACTAGGTGTTGTTTCACTGTTTGACTCTTAAGAAATCCAAGTTTCATGCGTCCTGAACTACTTTAAATTCACATCGACCAGAAGAAATAGAAGACAGTATTCACATCGAGTCCCAAGTTCAAGCCTCTGTATTTTCTACTGTGAGTGGACAGTCTCACCAGTGAGAGACTGTCTGTGTGTTCTCTACTTGCAGTAGAAATGGTTTTCAAAATTTCCACAGGTTAGTCTGTTCTGACTACTGAGTAGACCTCAGAAGCTTTAGTTTGTGATAATACAGGAAATCTACATATGATGTCAATTAACCAAATTCAATAGAACAGACCAATTTTGGATAGTTAGGATATACGAATGTCATCGTGAGAGGGGCAAACGTAAAAACTTAAGCTTACATGTTACCATGAAATGGCCCACACTGCATGCCCTGATTTTAAGCTTTGTGTTTAATGGCTGAGACAGTGGATGACTGTTACCAATATTTACGTGCATGCATATATAAGTGCATGTGGAGAATACAATGAGGACAGTGATTGTCCTACTGTCTTGCTTTCTTTGGGAATTTATACCTTGATATTGCGTTGCTGAGTTTTTAATGTGCTTTTTAACTTTTGTGTTTTGGGAAGAATAACAAAACCCTGCTGTCTCAGTCAGTTTGGCTTTCTTGGAAACTTAGTCCAGTAATGAGGGATGTAGATGTCGACTAGCTCTCTGAATTTCCACAGCTCCTAGTGACAACCTGCTTATGGGCATGCCTGCTGCTCCCTGCTAAATGTCCTCATCAGCAAGGGGACTGCTGAGTCACTCAGCAGCTGACACACTTCTGAAGCACTGAGATGTTGTGGCCCAAAGGAGGGAAGTGGAAGAAGAACTGACTCTTCCCTCAGGCTCTCTCTGCATAGAGCACTGGACTTGATAACCTGAGACCATTTACTTACTGGAAATGGAGGATTCTTGTTCTAGTGTTTTAAAACATCTGTCTGCTGGTATACATATTTGATCAGATACATTTCAGTCATAACTGTTGCTGGAGCAGTTTGCAAAAAGAAGATTTTGGTGAAGTACCTGTCCAGGCTGCTCAGAATACGTGTTTCTCTGAAGCATATGTTTGTAGTTGTGCAGGGGCTGGCTCTCACCGAGCACCTGCTGCTTTATCTGCTCGGTCTGTTCTCAGCCAGCCACTGAAATACTTGGAGTAGTATTTGTTCCTATAACTGCTAGGTAGCGGAGTACAAATCAGTCCCAGAATCTGTTTACCTGCTGGGGTAGTGAGTGTTAACTGGATATTCTTGTGAGCAGTTCAGCTTAAACTTGTTGGTTGAGATTTATTTGTGAATGGAAAATGTTTGTCACACTGCAGTTTTGACATCTGGAATATTTTCTGACCCTGGGTTGCTGGAAGCTTTGCCGAGACAGAGATGGAAGGGAACCACCTGCAGAGAAACGAGGTTTAAAGAACTCGGGTCAAGATCTGCTGGGCACAGGGAAACAGATGACAGAAGTTTTGGTGGACCTATTTCTGGCCTGGAGCCAGTTTGTGTGCCAGTGCCACTTAGCACTGGTTCCCAGTTGCCTTGTGTGTGAGCTGGTAACCTTTGCTGGCTCTGGGTATGGATAATGCCGGTTTCCTGTGCTGTGCCAGAACTGGGAATGTGGTGCTGAGACTTCTCCTTGGCTCTTGATGGAGTCATACAGGCTTACTACTTTGGGGGGCTGCTGGTGGGAAGGGAGAGGAGGAGGTCAGAGGAGAGGAAGAGCACAAGTTGGAACCATTGTGAAGAAGGGGTGAATGGCAGCGATGATGAAGCCTTGTGACCAGAATTTAGGAGCCAGTGAGTTAGTATAAAAGGAATGAAATAAACCCATCTATCCAGAATGACTGAATTTTTTGTGACTGACCTAAAATAGAAGAAAAAGATTAATGAGAGTAAAACTGAATTGTTATAACCAGTCAGATTCTTCATTTACATAGCTCCTATAGATACTATGGGAAATTGTGGTGGGTTTTTTGTTGTTTTTATGTTTTTCCTCTCCCTTTAGTGATACATGGTGGCATACTGGCTGGTTTAGGTCATTGTAGGAGTGTACTGCAAAGAAAAGCTGGTGTTAAGACGACTGAACGAGGAGGCTGAAAATATTTTTTCTGCACAAATTTAAGTGCAGGAAGACACTTTGTCCACCTATGTTGAAATAGTTTTCAAGAAGATGTTAACTTACTGCAATGTTATATGAGTTATCCAGGGATTTTTCTGTTTCCTGTTTATGTGCTCTGTTGGTGGCACCTGGAAGATATCTTACGGTTTGGACAGTTCACTGTGTCAAAGTCTCTGATATATGACAGAGGACAGCTAGTATGGTGGGCTTCAGCTGAAGCTTCTTTGCTGGTGATAAAGCCTTTTGGTGCTGGGCTGTTGCTTCCAAACTCATGGGGGAAGTATATATGCTGTAAATTATGGCTGGTTGCTGAGCTGATTGCACGTGATGTGTTTGTAAGGCTTTCCTCATGGCCAGATCTTAAAGCAATATAAAACCAAGAGATTGCTTTGCAGGGAATGAGCCAACTACAGCTAGTATTTTTGCTTAGTGTAAAGCATTAAGATCCATGTTTATACGTATATATTGGTGGCCAGGTTTCTAAGGCATTTAAATTCCCATGGCACCTGCCTTCATTTAGAATTAAGCTGTTTAACGTTGCTGAAAATTGAACTGTTCATGTAGGTTTTTGGGTGTTCCTTCAGGCAGCACTGCTGGAAGATTTTCATCTGAGGCTCTACCACCCCTTCATATTTAGGACGGTGGGTGGTCGGTAGTTAGAATTCAGCCCTCAGGAAAGTTAATCAGTGAAGTTCCTGCATAAGTGGAAACACCGTTCCTAAATGTGCCCAAATGATGACTGAGGGTGGACGGGGTGGAGATGGAAGACTACCTAGTCTGTGTGCGGGTATGGGTTGGTCAGGTTGAACTCTCTGTGAAGAGAGGTAGTAATGGGAAGCAAGGAAAGTCTGGGAAAAGGGGATTCTTGGCGGTGAGATATCAAGGAGGAAAAAGAAAGGAGACTTATTAGTGGGCTGCTGCCAGAACTAGGTAAAACTAATTATGGAAATGTTGGAAATTGCTGAACCTTGTAAGAGTACTTCAGATTTTTCCTTTGGAATTTTGTTGTTTACTTGTTTGTTTTTTCTCTTGCTACTGTAACTCCATCTAAGTATCTTTAACTTTTCTTTTTCTGAATTATCCCTGCTTAACCCTGGAGAGCTGAACTTTTTCAAGCTTTGAATATGATTTGTCTGGCCAGGCACCTGGAGTTTCGACTGGTGCTTGAATTCCAAGAATAGGAAAATATTCTTAATCTCATCTCTCTTCTCTCCCTCCACTCTTTCATAAGAAGGGTGTGGTCCTTTCATCTGTTTTGTTTTCCTCTGCTCCTTTACATCACATTGGAGGCATCATTAGGCATACAGTGGCCTTCCTAGCTCTCCTTCAGCATTAGGTTAGCATGGACAAACTCCTGCAGATTCCTATTTTTGGAGCATGAAAAGTACGTGGAGTCTCATAAGCTGTCGAATACAGCGAGATGTTAAAAATTTATTAGTTTATTGCTTTTTCATTAATGTTCTGGAGCTTGGCTGACAATATTTGCCATGAAACTTCCTCTGGAGACATACAGAGGATGTTTTATGTTCTGGTCCCTGTTTACTTTTTTCCTTACAGCTATCCACTGTGGTGTCTATGTGATACTTGTCTATGCAAATTCTTACTGGGGGAAGGGAGGGAGCATTGTTAGATTTTTATTTTTTTCCTCTCTTTTTTTACACCATGTTAGCTTTCATCTAATCAAATTTGTTTTTCAGGGTCATCACATGCACTCTAAAATTGGCAGAAAGAGGGAGAACACGAATGAGTAGCTGAAATAAAGGGAAGGCTTTTCCCAGCAACAAACTTGCATTGATAAAATGGTAGCGGATCATATGCTGAAAATTGGAGAGGGTTTATAGAAGAGCCATGAAAACAGTGAAGGGACTGGAAAACACACTGTATAATGGAAAATGCTTTTATCAAAGTGGAAGTTGTAGATGTTTGTCTCTGCTGACAGGAGCAGCAGAAGTGTAATAATAGAGGGCTTTTTAGTCTAGCCGGGAATGGAATAATGAGCTGCAGTAGCCAGAAGGTACAGCAGAAAAACTTTGGCTGGAAATAAGCTGCAGATTTTTGAGTGAGGTTAATTAACTGTTGGAATACCTTGCTTCTGCTACTGGGGATTTCTAAATCAAAATGGAATGTTGATCTAATTTAACATGTTCTGGTTCATTGTTTCTCACCTCCTTTTGGGGAAACGTGAATGAACTCCTAGAACTGGAAGCATTCATCAGCGTAGCATGGCATTAGTTTAATTATCAAGAGATGAGCATGAAAGTGGAAATACTGTTCTTGATCAAAAACATCTGTCGAGGTGGGAATATAAAGAAGTTCTCTAGCATCAGCTATGGAGGTGACCAGACTGATCTCAAAGGTTTTTTCTGTCTGACTTAGACCTTGCAGAAAATTTGGACTTACCTGTATGCATAAGTTGCATTAAAATTCTGCCTTTATCAGCAGTGGCCCTGGCTGCCCTTCCAAAGTCAAGGATAACCAGCCAAAGGATATCTGCCCATCCAGGAATGACCGTAAACAGCAGGGAGTATTGGTCCTTTAATGAATAATGTGATACATGAGGTAGTGGGGAAAAGTCCTGGCTTTAGCTGTTGATACCCGGACCAGAGTAATGCTGACTAGTGTCAAGAGAGAAAATGTTCAATGCTTTGTAAAAGAATGACTGTTTCTTGCCAGCAGCAGCACAGCTGGGAACAATGACACGTTGCTTGAAATGCTTTTTGGGGACCCTAAGAGCCGTGTGCCTGTGCAACTTCCTTGCTTTAGATTATATGCCAAAAGTACAGATTATTTTGGGGAATTGTACTTAGGATTTTATATTCAGATGTTAAGTGAAACTTTTGTCGCTTGCCTTCAGCTTAGCCATGATACTGTGATTAGTTTCTTTTGGTGTTATGGAGAAAGATCTGGAAATGAAATCAGGAAATGGGCATCATGCTCTATGGATCAGCTAGTGAAAACCGTTTCATCTATGAGCGATGGCATGGAGTAAGATGTAATTGTTGATTTGAGTGAGAGGAGAGTGCATATCCCAAGGCAATGGTAGGGAACACGTGTAATTAATATTAGAGGAGATGGATGTATAACAATGCAAGGGCAGAATTGCAAATGCCTCTGATAGTACAAAGCCTGAACTTGTAATTAAGTGGAATCTGCGTGTGTGCTACGTATCGTGTGTATACACACACGCACACGTATATATGTATATGATGTGTAATACTCCCAATTCTAAGAATTATCGAATAATTCACAGAATCATAAAATCATTTAGGTTGGAAAAGACCTTTAAGATCATCAAGTCCAACCATTAACGTAGCACTGCCAAGTCCACCACTAGACCATGTCCCTAAGCACCGCATCTACACATCTTTTAAATACCTCCAGGGATGGTGACTCCACCACTTCCCTGGGCAGCCTGTTCCAATGCTTGACAATCCTTTTGGTGAAGAAATTTTTCCTAATATCCCATCTAAACCTCCCCTGGCGCAACTTGAGGCTGTTTCCTCTTGTCCTATCGCTTGCTACTTGGGAGAAGAGACCGACCCCCACCTCGCTACAGCCTCCTTTCAGGTAGTTTGTAGAGAGTGATAAGGTCTCCCCGAGCCTCCTTTTCTCCAGGCTAAACAACCCCAGTTCCCTCAGCCGCTCCTCATAAGACTTGTGCTCTAGACCCTTCACCAGGTTCGTGCCCTTCTTTGGATGTGCTCCAGCACCTCAATTTTTTTTCTTGTAGTGAGGGGAAATTCAGTGGTTTCTAGTTTACATAGCTTGGATCAGCAAATCCTAAAGCAGTGAAGTGCATGGTTTTGTTGCCTCTTTTTTTAACCACTTAGTGTGTTGCATCCGGACAGAATATACTGTGATGCTCTTTTAGGAATGCGGGTGGATAGTATTAATTGACGCAACACCAAGATAGCAGCTCTCCAGTCTCAACATACTTGTCCAAGGGTAGCTACTGACTCATCGTAGTTGGATGTCACAGCCCAGAACATATTAGTAGGGTCCTTGAAGTACTCTTAGCAGAAGGTACAGCTTTGCATGAACACTGTGCAGCAAAATAATGTGAACTGTTAGACCAAGCGTTTTAGGAAGTACTGTCCAAATCCAACGAGGTTTAGTGCAGGGATTAGTGGAAGGAGGTGGGTAACGAACCACTAATTACTCATCCAAAATTAAAGCTGCTCTTTGTGGAATCTCTCGTTTGGAGTTACTGTTTGTTTAATGTTGTCTTGGGTTTATCTGTCCAACAGAGAACTGTGATCACTTCTGTGTTTCATTACAACCAAAACAGTCTGTGTTTCTGTATTTGTTGCATGGGGCTGGGCTACTGTATTCTGAACTATGTGAATCTTTCCTTTTTTTAACCTTAAATCTTTTTTTTCCTTTTCTTTTGCCAATCTTGGTAGGAACTTATTTAGGTAAGTAAATTGCAATTTTAACATTGTTTTTATGTACAACAGAATTTTAAGAAAATGTTAGTCTAGGTGGTGTTCGGTACAATTTATGCTCTGTTCTGTTTGTTGCACTTGCGTTCCTGAAAGTTTATAACCTTTGATTGTTAGAAAGTGGACACTCAATCTGCTCACAGCAGTAACACACTCTTGGCAGTTTAAGAAAGAGAAGGGTACTAAAACATTCTTAAAAGCCCGCAAAAACTGTATGTGTGTATATGTCAACACACAGAGACTACTTCAAGTGAACCAGTAACTTGGAAGTGAAATTCTTGTTCATCAAGCCTCATTCATGCATGAATTTTTATATTTTTTTCTAGCTTGCTCACAAGTGTGGTACTGTTGATGTTTTTGTTACTGCTGGGAAGGATGGAATCCCAGGAGGAGGATTACTTTTGGAAAAGGAAAATGCATATGAAAAGTGTATGGATTTTTTGAAAGCAATGTATTTTAGTGTAGTAAACTTGCTGGTTGTGAAAGTGTGTGTTAAATTCTCTACGTTCATTGTGATTGAAGACGTGCTTATGAATGTTACTGCATATTGCATGTTCTGCATGATACTTCTCTGGTAAACAGAAGTTAAAAACAAAATGCCATCTGTGACTAATAGCTTGATGTCCTGATTGACTTAAAAAATGGCCTGATTTAATTAAAAAAAAAAAAAAAAAGAAAAGATGAATTATGTTAACAGGAGATGAAAGACCTGTATTTTTGTGTGTGGTGGATATGCTGAAGATTGGAGTTAGTTCAAGTAAATATAAATTTCACAACTCCAAGTTGTATCCAGTGGCTAGAAGCTGGGTTACTCTTCCTCCTTGGTACTAGGGTCAGCTCTGTACAGACTTCTTGTACCAAACTATGAAATGGCCTGTAAATATGCAGGCAATGCTGTGTATGTTCACGCGTGGAAAAGCACTGGCAGATTTCTACCCAAGTAGAAAAGTGGCCATGGTTGGTGCTCATTCTGCAGCTTCTTGATGCTTTGCTGTAGTAACTTCATGGAAATATCCCCGCACTCCAGTCTGAGCTGGGCACACTGCTGAGGGTTTAGGCTCTCCTGCTTCTCAAAACGTCAGTTGCGTAGTGTGTGGAGTTGGCAAAAAAGCAGGCTGAGTTTGTGCAGTGGGAATAATTTTTGAATGCTGCCATTCAGATGCTGAGGTCTTCTCGCTGGGCTCACGGGGAATGGGACTGGATCAGCAAAGAGCATGCATGTCTACTCTCAGGCTTCTGGTGGAACCAGACGTGCTGGTTTGCTTCCCATCGGGGAAATTAGATTCCCTCACTCCACCCTGTTGTCGGGTGCCAACTATTCCCTACTCCCACAGCATGCTCTTGGGGTGGTGCTGTAGTGGCTGTAGAAAGTTTCGGTATTCTCTCATTTTAAACTCAACAAATCTGAAAGCACTAGATTCAAATGATACAAGACTGTTGGAAAAGAAACAGGTTGGTTAACTGAGGGGTGGTTCCCCCCCATCCCCAAAAGATAAAGCTGCAAAGTAACAGTAGTAACAGACTTGCATTTGCTGTTTGTGATAGTCCTTTTCCACCTGCCTCTTTTGGGGGGTGAAAGTATATTCATCTGCAGCTTTGATACTTGAAGAATGAAAGGATCATTAGGGTATAGTAACCTGCTGTGTCTGGTTTTGAGCAAAAAGTCTCGGTAATTGTGCTTATGCTTGAGGCACAGTTCTGAGGTCTTTGCCGCTAAGTTGTGGGGAGTAGAGGAGGCATGCTCTGAGGTGTCAATTAATCTCTCTACTGTGATTAGTTTTACTGCCATTTCAGTAAAAACGTAGAATCGTCTGTGGCAGAGGACATCTATGCTTATCTGCAGACATACCTTCAGTTTACCTTGTCTACATTTTATCCTCTGGGACTTCCTCTTTATTTCAGTGTATAGAGGAGACTGTGGCAGGAGGAATTGAATTGGAGGAGATTTTGTAGGGCTTTGGGTTTTTTCAGTGCTATGGAAAAAAACATTTAATCTTGAGTTTTCAGAATATATTTAAATTTCTTTGGCTGCAGAAGAGTGGAAGATCTGCTTAGATTCATCATTGTAGACCTTTACACTGTGTGGTTTTAAAGGTTTGGTTGCCTCCTTTTTTTGTTTGTTGGGGTTTTATTCCTTACTTGGAGGAGTGTAGTGTTGTTTCTGATGTGGAGATATGTAAATTCAAGCACTTGAACCTTAGATATCGTCGAAAGGAATAGTCACACTTTCTACCCTGTGGCTTCTCTAGACATCCCTCCATAAAATAGACAGTTTTTTTTCCTGTAGAGGAGCTGCCGGAACCTTGTTGGATTTTGCTCCTGGTTTATATTCATATGCTGTCCTACTTTTTTAACCTGCTTGTGGATGCATGTGTGTGAGAAGTGTCTCTCAAACCTTGATCTGTGAAAATGGAACAAGCACCATGGGGAGGACTAAGTTTCGTATGGTGAGTTACCTGTCTGTACTACTCCTTACCCAGAAGCGGAGCATTGGTTTAGTTCTTAGAGGTGCCTGTCTCACAAACCTCATCTCTCGCACAGAAGCCACCAAAAACTTTTGGGTGAGAATCCATTGTTTCCAGTACAGATGCATCCTGTTGACTTGACAGCTGTTCTGCAATGGTTTACAGATGTTATGCTGTCTCTCTGCATCTCTTCGGTGACCATTGCGGGTAAAAGTTGTTCATTTAATAGAAGTGCTTCAGCTGCATATGCTTTTAGTGGGATATTTTTCATTGCAAACTGAAGCTAGTCTTTATAGTGTCTGTTTTCATATTTATTCTTTCAAACTTCAGTTATCAAAGTGTGACTAAAGGGAAAATTTACAGATAGCTAAGATTAATATGCTATTTGATACCATATTACTGTGATAGCAAGAGTATAAATTGTATTGAAACTATAACTGTGTGTCTTATTTTAGTGGAGCAAAAAGTTGTCATAGGCAGCTTTATCCTAGAAGTTACAGCTTAGGGGGTGAGGTGTGTCCCTGTTGTAACCACTGCTTCTTTGCTGTTTGAGGGCTCTGAAGCTTTGGGGCTCAGAGTAAGTAGCAGTTCTGTTCAGCCTTCGCTCAGTCTGTGTCAGTCTCAACATCTCTTCTCACCGTGGAATATTCTGGGTTAATTCTGGTGCTTAGGAATAGCACTGTTTAGTGTCTGGTTTACATCCAGCAATAGTCATTGCAGCAGCCACGTATCAGCTTCTCCTGTAGGCTAGTCTTTTCTGGTATCAAGAATGTTCTTAGTACAAGAAAAGAGCTGATCTGGAGTGTGGTTAAAACGAAATGTGTGGCTTCATGCCAGGGACTAGCATCAGTTGATTTACATCTCTCGGAGCTCCTGCGAATGGAGAAAATGTTCTCTTTCTGTTATGGAAGGGGGAAGAAAAAAACAAGTGCTAGAGCTTAGCTCTGAAGCCAACAGATTCAGGTTGCATCCTGCTGGCTGCGTGGTTTCCCAGCATCCGTGGAGCTCTTTGTCCATCCATCTCAAACGGCTGCTCACAGCTGTGTTTTGGATGTGATTGCTGCTCCCATGTAAAAAGGAGTGATTATCTGGTGCCTCCATTGCCTTTGTCAACATCCAAAGGTTGTTACTGGTCTTCCTGCTTGGTGCCTGGTACATCTGTTCTACAGATTTGATGGAAGTCTTTCTGGCAACCATTTCTTCATCTCTGTGGATACTTAGGCACAAAAGTGCTGCAAAAATTGAAACGATGTGTCTTCATG
Organism: Pygoscelis adeliae; assembly: GCF_000699105.1. NCBI lineage: Eukaryota > Metazoa > Chordata > Aves > Sphenisciformes > Spheniscidae > Pygoscelis > Pygoscelis adeliae. Next base: position 4,525,018 of record NW_008824411.1, on the reverse strand, counting down.
TTTGAAGTAGCTAATAGCATATGTTTACACAGAATGGAAAATACACTTGATATAAACTGTTGATTTTAATGTGGTGTCGTGATCCTCAATGCTCAGAACATGTCCCCCATTCCGCCTTCCTCCCTCCCGATATGTTGCTGTGCCATGTGTTTCCTGGCATACTTGCTGTGAGTACATTGTGTTTGGTTTTACCAAGGAGAATCTTGAGGAATCTGTTGAGTGCGGACCGTGAGCTGTAAAAGTTCGTTTCTGCTGGATTCTTTAAAAAGCTTTGCTGTTTCATCATAGCTTAACTCGCTAGCAATGCGAAGTTTCAGAATTCAAGCTGGGAAGCTTGCTATAAATGTGAAAGCAGAATTCATACTGATGACTTCTGCAGCCAGCGACAGCATTTGCTGGTGCCTGTCCTGTAGGACCTGTTGGATTTGATGTACTGACAATTTGGTTCTCAGCCAGAAGGGGCTGAGAAAGATGGTTTGGTGCACTGATGTTAATGAAATGGTGTTTTCTGGGAGCGTGCATCTTAGAAAACTAAACGGTGCTAACAAAAAGGTTTATTAGGTCTCCCAGTCCATTCTGCGCCATACCCTGCTGCCTTATAGCAACACATCATTCTCTTAAATCCTAAGACCTTTTTGTGTCCTGCAGGGTCTCATATATGTACAGTTTAGTGCATACGCTATGGCAACATGATAGGGTATCGGATAGTATAGCAAATAAGCTAGTAAAATCAAGCCATTGTGCTTGGTGCTTTAAGGTGCTGTTTGTGTTACTGGGGATGGCCTTTGTGTGATAGCTGGAGTCGCTGTGCTCTGTGACTGGTGGAGCTACGCCTATGGAAGTACTTACTTGTGGTAGGTTCAGCAGATACAAGCTGTTTTCTAACAGCTTGTAGGTAACAGCTGAGCTGAAGAGTTCCCTGGGGATCCAAGGATGATAGGAAAGATTTTATTTGTTGCTGTCTCGACAGTGTATAATACCTTCCACTTTCTCCTTCTTGATGTCAGTAAATTCCTCCAAAACTAAAACAGAATACTAGATTTTTCCCAAGACTTGAGGAAAACCTCAGATCTGAAAGAGGAGGTGTACTTTTAGCAGTAGTTTGAAGAAAGGTGTGAGTAAATGGAGAAAAGACTGAGCGAATGGAACATGTTTTTAATTTGGGGGCTCTGCTCTACAAACCATGTTGTTAAGGAAGCTCTTTTCTTAGTTACCTTTCAAGGAGGGGAGAAGTTAGTTTGGTAGACAACTCTTGTTTTAGCAAAACAACACAGTTGCAATCATAGCTGCGTGTGTTTTGATTTTGTACTTTTTTCTGTCTTGGAAAAGCAATGGTCTTACCAGCTCTATTCTCTTTCCTGTTTGTTAGGTCTGCCTAACCACGGACAAACCAGACAAATGGTAAGAGAATGTTCATTTAACCAAAACAGGGAAAAGAAGAATTATTAACCCGCGCTAGATAGAACACCCCATTAAACCCTAGTGTTTCACTTCCGTCTTTGCTGTTTGCAGCTGGTCATACTTCCTAATTAATTGAAGAGTTTAAAACAAAATAATTATTTTGGGGCATATGAAACGTTGAAGTGGTTAAATACAATTTAAACCTCAAATCTATCTATCTATATAAAAATGAGATTCTGTTTTGAATGGAACATTTTGTTTCTGCTCATACAGAAACTGAGTGGCTGTTTATAGCAAAGTTCTGGGATGTGCTTCTAGGTGGAATGTGTTTCACTGAAGGAGGAAGGCTTAACTGATGGAAGGGTTTATTTGGAAAACAGTTTTTGTTTTTGTTTTGTTTTTTTTGGAAGTTGGTGTGCAAGTTGTCTGCTGAGAATGCTTGTTTTTTATGTTCTCTTTTTTTTTTTTTTTTGAGTAAAAATGATTCCTAGCCTTTCATCCATTATGCTGAGTTTTATCAAAGGACAGAAGCAAATAGCCAGTCTGATTGATGCATCTCTGGCATAATGCTTTCTCATGAAATTCACCTCGGTGTGAAGGGGCCAGGGCAAAGGCTGTGCATCACTTCCCCGCCTTATGCATGGCTTATGGGAGACTCATGGGAGAGAAATTAAAGCATATTTTTTTTTTTCCCAAAATGATCTTCTGGTGTTGATAAAGTGCAGCTTGCCTCATTAGGTGAACTGCCACAATGTATTAGTGTCAGTAGAGTCACTCTGACATGGGTCAATCAGCAGCAGGTATGACTGATGGTCACTGAATGGTGATCACAAGCATTATTAAATGTAATAATGCTCTCGGATAGTGTGCAGTATCATGAGGGTAGGCTATAACTTGAGCATGCTAGTCTGCTTGTAATAACGAAGCATTCATTTGGTTTGTTACTTGAGCACCTGATATGAAGTGGTAAATTGTATTCCTCCTTGAATTCAGCTTCATTTCTTGTCACTGAGGAGACTGGCTACTTGTTTGTGTCTGCTGAATAAACCAACTCAGTGCAGTGGGAGAAATCTGTGATGACCTAACGCTTTTTAGGTGTTTTAGGGTGAAACCCCTGAACTGCCTTGATTTCTGGTTGCTTGGTAAAGTGTGCTGCTGAACTGAAAAGTAAAGGTCCACCTTTCAGGATGTACCATTTGAAGCAGATTGCTCTGTGCAGGTAGAGAAAAGGCAACCTGGAAGCACAGGGGTGCCCCTTCTACGTATTTCCGAGAACTTTCTCTGGAGTTGTTCTCCTGTGTATTTAGCATGTGCAGAGAAAATATCCTTTGCAAAACTAATGAAAGGATTTTCTTAGAGAAATCTGGAGGGGGTAAAAAAGCCAACAGAAAAGCCTTTCATTTGAAACCTTTTCCTTAATAAACCTCAAATATAAAAGCAATTCTTGACGTATTTCAGTGGTCTGCTGTGGTGCCGAAGTTGTCTTATATAACATGGAGCTGGGCAACTAAGAAATTAAAATCGTTATCGCACTTGTATAGAACAGCTTTAAAGAGCTTAGGATTTCAAAAGGTGGGGTTTTGTTTGTTTGGCTCTAAAGCCCTAATTTTCTACAAGAAGCAGATCTTGCTAGCACAGTTGATTAAGGCTGGTCAAAAAAAAAAAGTCATCAATCATTTTTTGCTTTCTCGTCAGATAAAAATGAGATAGACGCAGGGTTTTGTTGGGATTTTTTCTTGGTTGACAGACTGAAGTCGTCTTCCCTTTCTAAGTCAAAGTGTTAAAATTTGGTTGACTTTTTGCCGTAACCTGACACTTGAGGACTTGAGTACCTCATGTCCCCACCTTTCCTTTTGAGGTGGATCTCCCAGGCTAGACATCCCTCATCTCCATGCTCAGTTTCCCATTTCATGGGCAGAAGGTGCCTGGGTGCATCTGGGGAGATGGTCTGACCTCGGAGGATGGCCTGTGAAATACCAGAATTAAATTTCTACTGGGGTGTTTTCTGACCAGCTTTAATTTATTCATATGAAATTTTCTGGGCCCTTATTTTGCATCTTTCCTGACTTGTCCAGTGTTACTGATTTCAGTGGGATTTCTCAATGTGCAAATCGGCAGGAAGAGGGGCAGCAGAACTGGACTTCAAATGATCAAGGACAGCTGCATTTGAGAAGCTTAATCCTTTGCTCCCTTGCATCTGCACCTCTCTTAATAACAGCTCATGTTTTTCCAGTTGAGTGGAAGGGGGCTACTGTGGGTCTGGAAAATTATACCTGTGTTGATTCGCAAAGCAAATGCATTATGTATGGGAAATCTGTGGTGTTAAATGCTAAAAGGATTTTGTGATGAAAGCTGCTAAGCTTTGTAGTTCAAGATTTGTTTTCAACAACATATTTAATATATCATTAAATATTAACCTTCCTAGAACAAAAAGGATATGGGTAAGTTTGGTACCCCAGAATAACTGTAAATTCTGATTTTTATATTTGATTTGCTGTGTAGCTAGATTTTCTTCCCTGAAATCAATAGAGTTGCTCTAGATTTATGGTAGTAGCTGACATCTAAGTCTTATGCTCAATCTTTCAAACTTGATGTCATCTTTCAGACACAAGCAACAGATTATTGGTAATGCCTTCCATTTATTATCTGTCCTGTCACTGGAGTATCGTTGTCCTATTGTATATTGAAGGTGCCTAACTTCTACTGCTTGTGGACAATTGCTTTTATGTGAATTCTGTGTTCAGTCATGGGCAAGAGGGGATATATTTACCAGAAACTCTGAACAACTGATTTGAAAACTTTAATTCTTTTTTTCCTTTGAGTGCTTATCACATGCTACCGCAGGTTTGTTGCAGTCCATAATTGTACTTTTTTATGTATCACGTTAGGGACCAAGCCGAAACTTGCTGCTCAATGGGAAATCATACCCAACAAAAGTCCGATTAATTCGTGGTGGATCCATGCCTCCAGTGAAAAGGAGGAGGATGAACTGGATTGATGCACCAGACGATGTTTTTTACATGGCCACTGAAGAAACCAGGTAGGAAACTTGGTCTTTTCAGAGGATTTAAGGGGAGGTCTTTTGGTTTGCATTCCTTGTTGGTGCTTCAGCTGATCTTTGTGGTTAGACAAGGATCTCTTCAGCAGATCTGTTGCTACAAACTGAATGCAGACACCACTGCTGGTGTTTAGGTGGATAAAAGCTGTGATATACCTAATCGTGTCTGATGTGCCTAATCATGCACTTCCATTCCAGAGAAAGCAGATTATTCTTCTTCCAGAGCAGTTCCTGTAAGCAATGGGCAATAGGAGGAGGAAGACTGAGGTGGGGAGTTCACCTGGTTCAGACCCATAAATGCCTTTGGAAGTCCCACTGCAGTGTCTCAGTAACAGGATAGGGGCCTTCTGGCACACAGGTGATGCTGAGGAACAGAGCCTCCTATACATGGAGCTCTGCATGCCCTCTTGCGTGCTGAAGTCTCTTGTATTGCCTCTCAGAACACGTCCTCGTGTGTCTGAGTACTGAAATCTGCAAGTGACACAGGGTTTCCGGGGGCTGAGTTGCCTCATTTCTTTGGTGGTTTATATTTGCCACCAGTAGCGCTGAGATTTAGCCCTGCAGTGTCCATCTTCCTCCTTTGGTGGTACTGCTTCTGCTAGTCCTTCTTGTTAGTCTGCCCACAGGATAAAAATAGTAAAAGAAACTTTCCTTGCATGAGTTTCACTTGAAACTCTGTTTACAGGCTGTGGACAGAGCAATAGAAGCTATGTGGCCTGATCCCTAAAGCAAAGCTTTTGTGTGCGAGTTCCCAGTACTGTGTTATTCCTAGGAAGGGAGGACTGCTCCTGGGTGTGGTCAGAAAGGTAGAGACATACGCTTGTGTGGTTTCCTCCCTAGAACTTGATGCCTCTCTCCTGGGTAACCCTAAAGAAGGTCAGAGCAAAGCCACAGCCCTGCTTTTCAGCCTTCTCTGCAAGCAGAGGTGCTCTCTGGCTTTTGTCTGTGTCTGAAGCCTGGAGTTATCAACACTTTCAGTATCGGTGCCCCAACAGGCAGAGAAGCACTCACCTTTCCCTCCAGTACCTAGCAGAGAAGGACATGCGAATTACTGGATATCTGAGCCTTTACAAGTGACCAAGGAGGCCATGAGTTTTGAGTACTTCGTCCCTTCTGGTATTACTAAATTTGGTGCTACTCTGAGTATGCATTTGTTCAGCAAGGAGTGCATAGTCAGAGTCCTGACATCCCCAACCTCCTCCTTAGCCTGCAAAGCATTTCAAGTGTCTATTCTGTGGGCCTAGTGTCAAAGATGGGCTTTATAGAGAAACTGAGACCGGTAACATTCAAGTTACTAACCACTGGTCTATTGGATCATCAGATTTCAGTGCAGGAAACTCCCCCGTTAGAAGAAACATGAAATTAATTTCCTTGTCAGATTTGTTCCTATGGACACCTTTAATGTAACTGTGCATTTCACACCAGCTTACATCTTTACCTTGTCTTTCCCTTCTCCTTTTCTGTTCCTGCGAGACGCTGTGAAAGTAAACAGTTCGTTTCAATTATATAAGTATTTAATTTTCAAGGGAAGCGGTAAAGAGGTACTGGGATCCTGTTACAGACCTTCAGCTCTGGCAAGTTCATGTGCCACTGCAGATGCAGCTTATACAGTCTCTAATTCAGTCCTTAGATGCTCAAGGCTTATTTCATAATCCTGCATCTACAAAACGCTTGACATCTTTATCATCCAACCCACAAGAAATACTGCAGATCCCTGGTAGTAATGTCTCAGTACTACTACAAGGTCCCACCCTTTGATCTGAACAGAACAGTGAGAATATTCATCAAGTGCGATGTTGGTTATGAGAACAACTTACTGTAGGGGCACGGAATCATCTGCTCATACAGAGCCACTGACCGAGGCAGGAAAGATCAGTCCCACAGCAACCAGCACATCTCTAACGCAGAAATCATAGTGCAGTGATAGACATCAGGTCAATAAGACCTTATCTCTTCCATTAAAAAAAAAAAGAAAAAGAAAGAACGGGCTTCTTTGTCTGTCAGCCTTGCTGCTTGGCTGACTGATGGGTGCTGAAAAGAGATGTTTGGCAGACTGCTGAAAAGCAGGGAAGCCTGAGCGATGTAGCATTGTAAGTGGCACGGGTTTTCTGTCGGGCATTTCACCTCTAACTTTTCCCTGAACCATCTGCTGCATTCCAGTGTCAAGAATGTAAGACTTGTTTGTGAGCTCTGAAACAATTTGAGCTTTGTGTTGGCTCCATAGCAATCAATCTAGCAGCAATATCTGTATATCATCCTCCAGCTGAGGGTCAGGCTGTGTTTTCAGTCACAGAAAGTAGGTTTTCCTAAAGTTTTACACTCCCCCTCCTCCTCTTTTTGTGTGGCACTGCTGAGAACGGTGCTAGAAAACTGGATAGCTTTGAGGGAGCAGTTTGAAAAGTTGGTCGATTGAAAGGAATAAGTTTTTGAATTCAGGCCTCACAGTAAGGAACTCGGCATTTATAATTTATGCAAGTGGAGGCAGCGAGTGACCTGATCAGAATCTAGAACTGCTACGAGGCGTGTTTCTGATGGCAGTGTGTCTAATTGAGCACATGCAGATACTGTAAGAAGCTCTGCTGGCTAAAAGCAGATCAACTTCAGCTAAGCGAGTCTTGGGAAAATCATCACATCAAGATTTTTGATTTTTTTTTTTTTTTCCCCTCCCCAACACCATTTTTCTACCCTGTTCTCTCCTCTCCCCACCCTGTGGCCTTTCAACTTCAGAAGGCGCTGGAGGAATGGGGACACTGAGCAAACAAAAGACATGTCTCTGTGTGTGTGAGCTCTATGTAGCAGACTTGTTCTGCTCAGTGGGCAAAACAAGCAAGTGAAGAGATGACCAAATCTCACCAGAGCTGATTCAAAATCTTCAGCTGAAGTTATTGATTTGTCAGTGCTGGTGGTGGAGAGGGTAAATTTTTGAGGGGTGGAGTATTTTCACCAGTTTCTTCTATGAATGTGTCTTGTCTTTTCTTCCTTTTTTCTTTTTTTTTCCCTTTTCTTTTTTAAATGAAAAATTTGGCCCCAACAATGTTGAGTAACCAAAACCATAAAAATTATCTTTTGGGAGATAGATGGTTGAGTTGTGGACTGTAAAGCCATCTGGCTGCCGTTCCTCTAGCGCAGTATTGTGTGTCTCACAGTAAATTAAAAAATCAAGGTAGGAGCCTGTAAGGGTAGGCAGTGCTTCCTTATCAGACCCTCCTTGTTGCCCCAGTTCCTGAACTGAAGGCTGTGTATAATGGGTACTGGTAGACTACTCTTGTGAACATTTATCACTTTCCTTTCTAATCTCTATATGCCTTTGACCACCACAACATCCGCTGGAAATGAATTCCTCATTTTAATTACATAGCACATTGTTGTTGGGGTTTTTTTTGGGGGGTGGGGGGTGTTGATACTTCCTTTAGCTCTAAGCCTGGTATTGACAAAAAGAAATGAGTAATCATTCTGCATTGTCTCTTTCTACCTTATTTTGCTAATTTTAAAACTTCAGTCTGTCCTCTCTCCATTCTCTCTCTTTTACTTTCTCTCTGTATGGAAAACAGGTTCCAGCGTCTGATAAGACTTGTTGCTAGTCTCGTAACATGTAGTGCTAGTCTCGTAACATGTAGGCAAACTTTTAACAAATGCAAGCCGTGAATATTACCCGTTTCTAGGTAATATTAGGTTGGGTACATGCAGTGTAGGAGAAATAAGAGGGGGAGACGCCCTGTTAGTGTTCCCAGTGGAGGGGGGAAGGCTCCAGCGTTGGTTCGCTGGTTACTGGCTGTTATGGAGCTGCAGCAGCTCAGCCTTGAGGCATAGCTCCATGGGAGACCAAATGTTGCTGGCTTGTGCTGTGACAGGTTTCTTTTGAAGAGGCAGCTGTGTGCACCTGCTTGGGGCTGGGGAATGTCAGAGAGCTCTGTGAGAGATGGATTAACAGGCGGGGAAGTGACCAACATTACCAGAAGAGGTTTGAATGTAACTTGGCTTTGTAAATTCCCACAAAACTGCCTGCAGCATGTCCAACCGATGTGTCTGCGTGCATCAAAATAAATTAGTGGTATGGAAACTGGCTGTCATAACTATTTCACATGTTATATTTACAGCAGTAGACCCTGGTCCTACGAGGCTGGACCAGAATGCCTTCTGCTCTGCAGGGGAAGGATTCTGGAACAGAGAATGCAATTTCCTCTTCATTGGTGGGTTTATAAATCAGAAAACAAAAGTTCCCTGGGGAAGATATTGCTGAAATAAACAGTGTCAGCCCATCCTGTTAGTGAGCAGCCTCTACATGTGCAGGCCTGGTTTCACCTGGAGAAATTAAGAAACCTACAATGCTTTAGCGTCCGGTCTCTGTAATCGGTTCCTGTCTTCCTTACTGTCTGCAGGAAAATCCGCAAGCTGCTTTCCTCCTCCGAAGCCAAGCGAGCCGCCAGACGCCCTTACAAGCCTATTATCCTCCGGCCCATCCAGGCAGTGCAGCTACGCCAGCCCATGAATGATGAACCCATAATCATTGAGGATTAACACACGCTGAGCAGCTCTGCGGATGACGGTGGATCTGCCTGAAAGAATCTCTCCTCCAATATATACTTGAGTTTCTATGGCTACAGCATTGAACTAACTGTTGAAGAGAGGGAACTTTTGAGGAACTGTTTTGCATCTTTTAAACCCTTAAAAGGAACTCAGCCCTGCTCTGAGCCTCTGACCACAGACTGCTCTCTCTCTCTCGCGCGCGTTCTCTCCTTCTCTCTCCTTTCTTTTTTTTTTCTTTCTTTTTCTTTTTCTTTTTCTTTTTTTTTTTTTTTAATTTTTGGTAGCCTCTTTTCCCCTTTGCTTTTACCCCTTTTGTAGACAGGGGGAGGGAAAGTAAGTTTAACTTATTAAGAGAATGTGGACTAGTACTTTTTAGCTTTGTTTCCTCTTCTGATGTACGAAGAGCTAGAACCCTTCATTTTGTGACTGAGCTCTCGTTGCAAAGCTGTTTTTACGAGGCTGTGTTGTAAGATTTTTTTTTTTTTTTAATTTTGTGGACGGTGCCATTTTTTATTTCATTTATATTATTTCTTTTGTAGATAAATTTCCAACCTTTAACTGATATTGGAAATAGGAGCTGAAAGCCAGCCCCAGGTTCAGCCAGTTTTCTTTGGTCCTGTCCCTTATGTTTTTTGGATCATTTTGCACGGCCAGTTGTGCTCATGCACAAGACAGAAACAACTCAGGCTGAGAAAGGAGTGAGCTAAGAACTGAAGAACCTTGCAGAACATTACACTAATGTTGTGTGCAGCGGAGGCCAGGCTACCAGAATTAGGTGTCCTTACTCTAGTCAATCCCTGGGAGATCTGGCCCGTGGCATTTCTCCCACTAACCAGCAGTTTGTGTGCTGCCTTTCTCTGACATCTGGAATCCTATGTGCTGTTACACCACCAAGACCCAGCAGTAGGCCCAGCAGTCCAGCAAGTGTAATGAATTGCTTTGCTCTGGCTCCAAGAGTCAAGTACACCAATGCCCAGGGACATTTTGCTTAGAACTCTGAACCTGTTTGTGCATCAGTGTTTTTGGACACATCTCTCCCAGGATGAGACCTGGTTTCTCTTTAATTGCGTTACTGTAAGTTTCCCATTTTGAAGGGAATTGAAATTACAGCTGGGTTTTCATTTGAACACATTGTGTCTGAAATTAAGTGTTTTTTTCCCCCCTTGACATTTCTTGTGTTTGAGGTTTCTTGCATCTCTTGAACTTCTTATGTATTTGCAAGTCTGTATAATTTCTTTCATATGTCTTCTCATTGGCAGTGCATTTGCTGAATGCCCTGCTCTGTTTTGAAAGGATGTAAACTATCATTTGCAACTTGTGCTGATCTGTACATGTACCTGCCTCAAGCAGACACAGCATGTAATAACCCCCAAGTCATTCCATATGTGTCAGCGGTGAGATGAGCCAAAGTTGTATTTGGGTTATCACAGTCCAACCGTGATTCTGTGCAACTCTGCTAACCCACCGGGTTAGACGGAAAGGAATCCCCACAAAATGAAAACAATTCAGTTAACTTTACTTAATAAACCTGGAAAGTGAGCTTTTGTGAAACATCTGCTTTTTGTCTCTTCTGAAATAGCTGCCAAGACCCTTGCTCAGGGTGCCATCTGGCTGGCACGCACGCCTCTGCGCTCCTCCCTTCACATCCCAAAGTTGTGTTCTGCTCTCAAGTGTTTGCACAACTGCAGCGTGTCCCTGTGCCGCCAGTGCCGTTATGTTGTACGGGGCAAGAGTCATTCATAGTTTGATTCCCCTCATATGCAGTTTAAATATTTCTAACGCTTCAGACTGTGACTCCTTCCCTCCTCCTTTTAAACGCAGCAGCAGATGCAACACTGGAGCTCTGAATGAGCCTTTTGTCCGTGGTGGCTCATGCGTCTTCGTGATCCGTGGCGTGACTCCGACATGTGGCAGAGTGAAATCCCTGGGGGTCAGCAACCGAACCCGCTGACATTTAAGTACTTCTTCATTTCTGTGTTCACTCCTTACTGGGATAAGCAAAGTGGGCTCAACGTTTGGTTTCGTTTGCTGCTTGGCAGTGGTAAGAGGTACTCTGTGTCTGTGAGTAGCTATGCAACTTCGCAGATGTTGTAAGTTTATCCTGTACTGGTGGTCACGTTTTCCTAGCCATAACTTAAAAGCGGGAGGGGAGAGCCATTCCTGAAAGATATGCTATTTATGAAGGGCACCAAGCTTACTAGATAGAAAGCCTCCAGGCTGCATGCAATGGTGCAGGACTGCACCAAAAACCATTGGCAGTTTTACTTGGCCTCCGTCAGTCTGTGGGATTAACCCTATGTACATAAGAAATATTGCTGGCTGCAGGAAGGTTTTGTAACACCTGGTTTTTCTCTGTGAGGGAAAGGTCTCGTAGGGATTCCTTCCTGTTGCAAAATGAAATCTGAAGAGATCACTGGAAAATCTATGTCCGAATTGGCTTCAGCCCCTCTGCAGTGGGAGTCAGAGCTGAATCCTCAGCTGTACCAGAGGGCTGTACTCTGCCATGGTGTTGGGGGAGCTCTGAAATCCCTGCGTGCTGGGGACGATGCACTTTGGTTATTGGTGGATGAACTATTGATGAGACTTGAGAGAAGCTGTTCAGGCTGCACGAAGAGCTCAGAGTAACCACTTGGGGGTGCCAGCCCTGCAGTTTCCAACAACTTAAAAGCTTTCTTGGAGCAGCTCCAGAGATTACTCTGGGAATGAGTCCAGGCAAGTAGAGAGAATATCCTGTGCTGCCCTGACTTTGAGGGATCCCTTGCGTGTCCTTTAATATGGATGCTGTTTTTCGGTGTGCGGTAGCAGACTTCACTCCCTTGTGTCTCAGTGGCTTATGTTTGCACCAGCTTGGGAGGAGGGTTTGGAAGATACCTTCAGCAACCAAAGAAACAACTTGGGAAGTGCAGAGTGAATGCTAGGTCCCACCACTCCCCTATCTAAGCCCAAGCTGTCACTCTCTTAAGCCGGCTGCTGTCACTAAGCCTCTCCTACACCAACTTCTCTTCCTTCTGCTGAAAACTGTATTCACATTCACATGCTGATGCGCTGTTGCTGCAAGGATTGCCTTTGTTTATTCCCCCTCCTGCTGTAGAGCCTTGTAAAAAAAGAGGTTCGTACAGCTGGGGCAGTTACTAATTTCCACCATCCCCTCTGACCCCTACTTCCACCTCCTAAAGAGCCCTTGAGATTGTAGGGGACGAATTCTGATGGGAGTCACAGTGAGAGACGCAGGGCTGGCGTTTAGGCGTGTTAGCTCCACGATGCAGAGCCTACCGCACATGTCTCCAGTCCATAGTAAGTTTTGCCACATGCATTTGGATATTTTCCCTTAGCCATGTGTCCCTGGCATCCCCATCCTTCACTTGCTCTTCTGCCTTGCAGGTGTGGGAGCAGGCATGTCACAGGCTCAGCTCCGATCTCTTGGAGCGGGCTGTGCTTCATGCTCACGTGGGTGGAGTGTGCTGGCCTCCAGACTTGTTACGATGCTTATGATTTTACAGGCTTAAAAGTAGCAGGGAGCTGGTCGGGAAAGTCTTCTAAAAACAAAACAAAAATCCAAACATTCCTACAATACTTTATGGCAAAATGTTTTTTTTACAGATTTTAATTTTTTTTTAGTTAACTTCGGAATTTTGGGGTTTTTTACTTTGCATTTTGCATTTTACCAGCTTGTCAGTAGAGGTTCCCTGTGATCTTTGCTTTTGATGCTGTAACATGAAGGTAGCACGCTGTCTGTAACAGCACTGTTGAAATAGTGTGGGGAAAAAAAGCAAAGCATGACCAAAACTAACAATTCCGA
>NW_008824411.1:4509231-4511181 GCF_000699105.1 Pygoscelis adeliae | reverse complement strand
TGTGGGAGGTGGGCTGTAACTGGGACACTACTGGAGAGTCGTAAAGCAAAATACATGCTGAAATTTCCTTTGAAATGGAAATTCGGAGCCGTGCCAGCTCTGCTGTGGGCTTTGGCTCTTGGTGCGAGCGTTACACAAGCCAGACCTTGGGAATTCTGTGAGTCTCTTTCGGATGGTCAGTTTGCGTCATGGTGGAGCTGCTTTCAGCTGCCGAGGTAGGGCCGTGGAGGAGGAGGGGGCAGTCAACCTGCTGAGGTGATGGCATGGGCGCTGCTGTGCTGGTGTGCAGAGTAGTGGTATGGGAGGTGTGCAGGCCTGGGGGATTTCTGGGAAGACCAGGAATAAAATCATCTAGCAGACTTTGACTGGGAGGAGGAGGAAGTGTTTTGATACAGTTATAGAAACTGGACCCTACATCTCTTCTTTTTTTCTTGATCCGTCAAGAGGACACAGGGTTAAAAACACCTTTAACTTAAAATAAACATTGGCAACAGTGTTAGAGGGAGAGAGAAGAGATTGCTGCAGAGAGGCAAGCCCTGGCATGACAGTCCTCTCTGGCTGGCAAGTATGTGTTCATTCCCCCTGCCTCCACCCCCACCCCCGTAAATGTGCTTTTTAGTCAATACTTTTCTAGAAGAGCCTACAAGAGCCAACAGCGATGGCATCTGCACAGTGATCCCCACCTTCGGGATATGAACATGTCTTGAGCCTGTGTGGTCTTTACTGCCCTCCCTGAGGGAGGAGGCTGGTATGTCCCCTGTGTCCCCGCTGCCCTCCCCTTCCTTCCCGGGGGCTGAACAGAAGGGTTTTGCTCTGCACAGCCAGCTTTGAAACCTGGTGAAAGACTCGGCCCCTGATGATCACATTTCATCCATGTAGGCTCTCGGGAGGCGGAAGCCGTTGCAAGAAAAATTTACGCAGTAAATTCAGATGGGCTGTGGGGCCGGGGGCTTGTCCCCATCTCCTCTTCAGCCTGCAATAAAGTCAGGCAAGGTTAGGGCTGAAGCACACTTGATTCCTGCCCTGGGCTTTGCGAGTTCATTCACTGCATTCCTGGAGCGAGTGCGAGTAACATAAATTCGGCGTCTTCCTGCAGACAGCTTCCTCCCCTCCCGCCTGCAAGGGGACTCTCCACCTGGATCCAGTGCTCTGTGGGGTGCTCGGCAGCGTCACAGCGAGCAGATTGTACAGGTCCTGGCCGGAGAGTTTCAGCCAGGTTGTGCTTGTTTGGAGATTTTCCATGTGAGTGGTTCCAGCACGAGTGGGTTTGTTCCCTGCTGCCTGCGTCTCGGCTGCCCCCACGTCCATACGAGAGGGGAGCGTGTGGACACAGAGCCGGGCCGGGCGTGTTTGCGCACTTGTCTCCCTGCATCCTGGGAAGGTGCTTGTAATGTCTAATGGGGACTGGGGGCAAATGCATCCTAATGGCTGGGTCTTCCCCCTCGTGCTGCCAAGGGAGACAATGGTGCTGTACGGGAACGTGGGGACATCGCAGCATCTGTGTGGCACTGGGTTACATGTCCAGCCCTGTCCGTGCTCCAGGAGCTCACCAACAGCTGCATCCTGGAGGTGGTGTGCACGTGGGGCGCAGACAACGAAAACTGGGCAGCCGCTGTGCGCACCTGTCCTGCCGCCAAGCTGGCCCCCAACACCGCGTTGCACCATGGCTGGCCCGACCTCTGGCCACAGGGTGTGCGGGAGGGGCCGTGGGACTGGGAGAGCTTAATGACAAACCACCCCACGGTGCCTCGCATGGCCAGGAGCTGGACTTTGCCACTGAAGCCCGGCTCTGTGCACAGCCCATCCCCTGGGACACCCTTTCCTTCCCCTGGAAAAGCTGGGGGAGAGCCGATGGTGCCAGCCGCCCCCGGTGCCTGGCCACCCTCGGACGGCCTCCCCTGCTGCAGCCAGGGCTGGCTGCCGCCCCGCCACGGACTGCGGCCGCACCGC
>NW_008824411.1:4507185-4508174 GCF_000699105.1 Pygoscelis adeliae | reverse complement strand
GCTGTGAGCACCTGGCCACAGGCTGCATCTGGGGATGTGGGAGCTTTAGGGGTGACGGGAAGACCCAGTGTGTCACCCTGGGGGGACCCTGACACAGGGGATAGAGGGGGCCGGGTGCATGGGTGCACACGATGCACCAGCTGAGAGTCTGCGGGCTGCACACGGATGACTGTCCTCTGGGCGAACCCAGCCAGCAGCAGGTTTTCTTCCTTTAACCTTTTTTTATTGGATATTGTCCCCCCAGTCTCTTCTTGCCCTGTAACAAATCCAACTGATCCTAGGTGCCAGAAAACAAGACACACAAGCAGAGGCGAGCAGAAGAAGGCTCTCCAGCCCTGGCTCCCCATACAAGCGTCTCTGTCTCGGTGCATGAGTTTTTGTGGTATTTGCATCTGAAGGAAGAAGAAAGAGCCGAGGGGAGTCAGCATGGAAAGGGGGAGAGGTGAGCCAAAGGAGAGAGAGCCTGGGGGGAGTTATTCCTTATTTATTCCTTACTTTCCCTTAATCTCCCCGCAAAGCTCTCTGGTTGACCTGCTCTAGGATGAAGTCCAAAACAGCCTCACGCCTTTCGAAGGCTCCCAGTGGAGGCGATCCCTACTTCACGGCCAAGACCAGCCCAGCATGGTTACCCCCCCCCCCCCCCCCAGCCCGCAGCCCCCCTTGGGCTGGGGGTGGTTGCTGTTGCCCAGGGGATGGCCATATGCTGGCACCAGCTTTAGGATCTGGGCTTGCTTTGATCTCTGTCCCACCTGGGAAGGGGGATGCTGGAGGGACGTGGCTCCTGCTCTGCTCCCTGACTGCATGGTCCCTAGTTTATCAGGGAGGGGGATGCTGGGCTGCCAGGCGCTCTGTGCAGGAAAGCCCCCACCCCCTAAGTGGGTGATTACGGGCATGGCCAGATCAGCAAAGATCAAACATCGGTCCCCCGTGATGCGATGTGTGCTGGGCTGGGGGAGCCAGCTGGCCGCAGCGGCTCAGGAAACCCTGAG
>NW_008824411.1:4505907-4507093 GCF_000699105.1 Pygoscelis adeliae | reverse complement strand
AGGAAAATAGGTCACCCGCTGCCGTGGGGGCGAGGGCTGGGGGGGACGATACCCTTGGCGGGGACACCCCTTGGCATTGCTGCGGGGTGCATCACCCCCCCGGAAACCTCCCCTGGCTGCTGAAAAAGCAGCTTTGGTATCTGCTGCCAGGGAAACCTTGGCTCAGCCCTTGGGCAGGGATGGAGCCCCCAAATTTCTGAAGTAAAACGTAGCATTTGCTGAAGGTGACACCAGGGTGACAGCACCCCAGGCCGGTCCCCAGCCTGCTCCTCCTGGCCTTGGTGTGATGGCAGATGCGTCCCCAGCCTGGGCATTAATGCAGCTGTCTGGAGCTGCGGCACAGCAGGGTCAGGGATGTCCCCTGGGTGCCACTGTGCCACTGCATGTATCCGGCCTCCCCGCCGGTGGCAGTCTGCCCCACGGGTGTGCTCCCGTGCCTGGCACTGGGCATGCTGGCCCCAGAGAAGCTGTGCCATCTATGCTTGCTCAGCCATTGCCACTCGACTCACCTGTCCTGCTGTCCCCGTGGCCCCAGGACAGCCCTGCCCTTGGTGCAGGAGCATGCTGAGCCTCAGCCAAGGCAGATTAAGACACGACCAGCTAAAGCCACTTTGCTCCTGAATGAGTGTATCTGCTTGGGATTTAGCGCATTTGCAGGCAGGGATTCACACCTCTAGGTGATTTGTCTTAATTCCCCCCAGCCTCTCTGTGGGAAAAGCTCTTGGTGGGCGAGATCCGGGCTGGGTGCTGGTTCTGCAGTGTGGCCGGGCCCAGGGTTTCATCCGTGGCTGCCCCACACATGCTGTCAGTGGGGTGCAGCCTCCCTCCTCCTCTAGCCTCCCAGCCCCCAGGGCTGGGACACCAGCTGAGATTTCCTGTGGATCTGGAGGATTTAGGCAGCAGACCCTTTTTGGGATGTCCCTTGCAGCGCGGGAGAGGAGCCGCTGCAGGCGTGGGGACAATGCTGCTGGTGCTGTGCTGGCACCTACATGCTGCCATGGCGTGCTTTAGGGCAGCAGACACACCAGATACTGCAGAGGGACCCAGATGGGTGCCCGTGGGTCTGTGCCGGTGGAGGCAGCTGGCCTCCCAGAAATCAATAGCTCCACAAATCCCCAGCTCCTGCCTTGCCCGGGTGGCTGCTGGCGCCGGGGGTGGCTGCTGGTGCCGGGGATGGCTGCTGGCC
>NW_008824411.1:4504136-4505436 GCF_000699105.1 Pygoscelis adeliae | reverse complement strand
GGGAGCGGCAGATTTCCTGTTTACCAACACCCGTCCCGAGCCTGTGGGGTGGCGATGCAGGGGTGCAGCCCCCAGAGCACCCCAGCCAAGGGCCCTGCCGCCCCACTCACCTCCCCTGAATACCCTCCTCCCGTGCACCTCTGCCCACAGCAGCCCCGTGGCGCAGTATCTGACCATCCGGGCCTAGAGGGGCTTCCCCTGGTACAGGGAGTCTGCACCCTACCACGGGGCACATTTCAGAGTGGGCAAAGCGGGCACTCCCGCCTCAGCATTGCTTCATGGCTCCCTGAGCATCCCTTTGCAGCGGCAGCAGCTGGAGGGATTTTTGACGTGGGTGTTTCCATGGCAACGGAGCAAAATGGCACCGGGAAGCAGGGGGCTGCTAGGCACTGTGGCAAGGCAGCCTGTGCTGCCAGAGCAGGGGGATGGCGGGGAAGGGCTGAGGGTGCCAGGGCAGCGAGCGCGTCTGCTCACCCTGCAGATGGGATGGGAGATGCCCAAGCCCCTCTGCTGGGGCTGGCCCCAGGACCAGCACCCTCAACTCATGCCCCGGGGCCACGGCGTGCCTGTGGTGGGCAGCGCTGCCCCGCGATGCCATGCCGCACCATGCCATGCGTGCCGTGCCGTGCTAGCAAGGCCGCCAGGAGACGGCCTCCCTCCCCTCGCCTGCCTGCCGTCACCGCTATCTCTGCTCCCCCAGGGCCTCTCGCCCTCGTCCCCCCGCCAAGGTCTCCCGTATCAGGCCTGTCATCCCGGCTACTTAATCTGGGTTTCTCGGTTACCCCATCTGGAAAAAATGTGTCTAAGAATACCCAGTACAGGCACGGCGCTTCCTGGGGCGGGGGGCTGCTGCCCACCCCCTCTGCCCCTGCCACCAGCCCCTGTGCCCTCCGCCCCACCTGGGCACCGTCCCACCAAACCGGCTCCTGCACAGCTGTGGCTGTGAGCACTCCAGCGCTGGGGCTGGGCTCTCTGAGGGCGGCTGCTGTCAGGATGCAGCCGGTGGTCTCTCAGCCAGTGCATTTGGTGCTGGGCTTCCTCAGACACCAATCTGCCACCCCGAAGGACCACAGCAACCGGCTGTACACCCCTCTGCAGCCACACAGTCCATCTCTTCCACCAGCCTAACCGTGCAGGGCTGTGCGTGTGTGCCGAGAGTTTGAAAACACCCCCCCAGGTGCTCCCCTGTCCCTAAAAGAGGGGACTAAGTGTCCCTTAGCTGTCCCTAAAAGAGGGGGCAAGACGGCTCCTGTGCTTGCTCCATTTCTCGCACGGGCTCTGGGGCTGGGGGTCATGGCAA
>NW_008824411.1:4499969-4503083 GCF_000699105.1 Pygoscelis adeliae | reverse complement strand
GTGGTGGTGGGGGGGGCTCATGTCCCGGTGTACCCTCTGGCTCGGGTCATAGGGGAACCCAGCCCATCTGACATGGACGGGGTGCTGGGCAGGGGGCTTCCATGAGCCGGGGGGGGCCTCTTGGTGCGGAGGAGCAGATGGTGGCAGGTGCAAACAAACCCTTCTCTCAGCCAATTTGTTCCTATTCCCTGCAAACCTTGCTCCAGGTGTGCCCATCTCGCCTCTAACCCAGCTCTCTGTGGGCTATGCCCGGGTGGGCGAGCTAATGAATGGTTTGGGGTTTCTACGGGACTTTTTCAAAGGCAGCGTCTGGGCTTGGAGGTCCATCTTGGCATGCTTGGGCTGGGTTTGGGCAGCAGCGAGTCCCTGCAGGTCTCTGAGGGCCCAGCTTGGGGTTGTGGCTAGTCAGGATCTCTGGGAACTGCGGCTGGGGTGTCTCCCGTCGGGCATCCCAGGGTGAGTGCCGCCGCCCAGGTTGCAGAAAATGCCGGGGGCAGAGGTGGGAGTGAGGGCTGATCCCCTGCCTTGGTGCCTGACTGCCGCTCCCCGAGGAGCCTGCCCCAGCCCTCTTCCCCCCTTGCGTGGCAGTGCCCAACCGGGAGCCTCCCGGGGAGCGGCCTGACCCCCTGGCCCCCGGGTGGGCATCCTCAGGGTGGGCATCCTCGGTGCTGCACTGCAGGCTCAGGTGGCTCTGGGGATGGATCCAGCACTCCAGCCCGAGCTGCCTCCTGGGACCTGCTGGCCATGGGGTCAAGCTGGCCTGGCCCGGCGCTGCCTGCCTGCACCCCTCCCTTCCCAACTCCCTCTGGTGCTCCAGGGTCCAGTCCCTGCTGCCTCAGCATGTTTGTTTGGTGGAGAAATACCAAAGGGTCCTGATGGTGCCTGAGTGTTTGAGGCATTGGTGCTTTCATTCCTTTCTGGCCATTTTCAAGTAAACACAGAGAAATAGGAATTTGCTGTCTTCCTCCTTTAAACAAACCTATTTGTGTGGGGGTGGGAAGGACTTGGCCCCTTGGATGTCTTTCCTTGTATGAATCTTTTCCTTTTTAAGCAGAAAACAGCGTGTCTGTCCAGCCAGCTGGGCACTGGCCCGGGGTCAGAGTCGCTCTGCTCGTTCCGGGGACGAGCCTGCCCTGCGCAGGGGGGGCTGGGGCCGGGCTCAGGGACCCCCGCCTCGCTGCTGGAGGAGGCCAGGCTGTGCCAGGAGGTGAAGCACCAGCCCCCAGCAGTGCCCGTGCTCTTTCTCTCTCCCTATGTGCTGGGGGACTTGTGGGTCTCTCGGGGATGTGGTTGGGGGAGGAACAGTGCTGTACCCCGTGCCCCCAGCTGCGTGCCGGCTCTCTCTCCCCGGGTGGGTTTCTGTAGGTGTAGTGGCCTGCGTCCAGGTCTCTGCTGCTCCTTGGCTTCCCCATTCCTGCCCCGCTGTGGGACGCCTTGCCCTGCAGGCAGGGAGGAGGCAGGTGCCTGGCAGCCGGGGAGCGGCAGCCCCCATCCCACACCTCCCCGCAGGGACTGCGCGGCCCCCGCTGCCCCTAAGAGAGACCAGGGGGTGAGTTGAAATGGGAGCGAGCCAAAAACTTCTCTGTGCTTGGAGCTGAGATAGGCTGGAGCGTGTCCTTGCTGACGCCTTGAGCTTTTCCTTGAGGAACCGCCCAGGCTCCGGCAGAATAAACCCGGGTCCGTTTATTTAGTGCATAGAAACTGGATGCAACCTCTGAGCCGTCTTTCCGGGACACGGCTCCTGGGTTTTCCTCCCAGTGGACTGCGCGGTTTGGTGGGAAGGCGATGGGAGCGCTGTGCTTGTGAATTCCTCGGCTGGCCTGAAGCTTAACGGGGAGGTGATTCATAAAGCCCTGCTTGTTCGGGAGCGCTCCTCGCCTGTGCTGAATGAACGCTGGCAACTATAACTTCTCGAATGCCTGGGATTGCAGCCGTGGGTCATGTGTGAGAAATGCCACCGCGTTCCGTTCCCGGCCCCGCGCAGTGCCTGAGTGGCTGACCAACGCCAACAATCGTGGGTACCAATGGAAAACTCATTTCCAGCCTGACTGTTGCTTCACGCTCCCTGGAAAAATCCAGTGGGCTCCTCCCTGCACAGTTAGGAGGATGTGGGCGTTTCCTGAGCTACAGAATGAGCTTTTTTCCTTTAAAAAGCACAGGGAAATATAAAAATAGTCTTCTGGCTTTTTTTCTATTTTTTTTTTAAAGCAGGCTGAGGTCTGTGACATTGTTTCCAGGAGTGGCTGGGGCTAGCTTTCCTGCTTTGGAGAGGTTGGAGGGATGAAGTGAATGTTTAACCCGGGGAGCCGTGCTGCTGGCGGCTGCTGGGGCCAGTTCCCATCCCGTGCTGGCAGGTGGCGGTGGGTTGGGGTTGGGTTTGGGTTATCTCTTCTGGCAGGAAGCGCCGGAAGGACCACGGTTGCCTGAAGCCAAACAGCCGCACATTTCCCCAGCTCCCTTTTGCATCGCTAGCCTTAAATGAGTTTTGCAGGGTCACCGGGAGCCCTGGCCAAGCCTTTCCGCCTCCCGTCCTCTCTTCCCAGGGAACTGTGGGGGATCGTGGCGGCGGGGGGTTTCCTGTTTACCCATCCCAAGTGCGAGGCAGGCGAAAGCCCCAGGGATGCGGCAAGCACACATGCAGCAGGGTCTGCTGGTGGGCAGCTTTCGGGGAGCTCCCTGCACGTGCTGGGGTGCCTGAGGGCCGGCGGGAGCTGCTGCCCTTGTTTGGGAAGGGGGCTTCCTAAAAGCACGTGGGAGTCACCCAGTAGCCCCGGGGCTTGTCCTGGCCGTGACTGCAGCCGGAGCAGTAAAGCTGCTCTCTGGAGACGGTTTACCAGTGGGGTGCCAGAGGGGGACTAAGGACACGGACACATCCAGCTGGGAAGTAAGGAGGGCCCGAGCCTAGCGTGCTCAGCGGGGCGTGCAGCAGATGCCTGACCCCACTGTCACGCATGCCTGAGGAGAAGGGTGCGGGAAGACACGGGGTGCAGCGAGGTGTGGGGTGCTCTCCCTGCGCCGGCAGGTCAGCCCTGCAGAAATTCAAGCTGCAGAAGCCGCTCTGCAATTAATAAGTAACCTCTGCCCTTGGCTCTGGGCACTGGCTGGTGGGAGCAG
>NW_008824411.1:4499404-4499795 GCF_000699105.1 Pygoscelis adeliae | reverse complement strand
CGTGGACCTTGCAGAACGGTAACTAAGGATGCACCAGCTCCCTGCTCCCTGCGCAGAGCCCGGCCGGGGGGGGGGATGCCTCTGTGGGAAGCTGAAGGACGGGTTGATTAGCATTAGCTTTTCCCTCAGGAAAATGGCGCGAGCTATAGAAAATTATCTGTGGGAGGGCGGGACGGTGTGAGGTCTCGGCCCCCTCGCTCTGGCGCACTGTGAAGTGCACGCTGTGCCAGAGCTGCTGGGGCGGCTGCACGGTGCGGTGCTGGCATCTCGTGTGCATGTTCACGGGCAGTTGCTTGCCTTGCAGGCGGCTGGGGCTCAGCCGCTGTGGGACATGGATCTGCGTGGATGTGCCCGCAGGGGTTGTGCCAGGGGTTTGTGCTGGCCAGCCCGG
>NW_008824411.1:4496375-4499318 GCF_000699105.1 Pygoscelis adeliae | reverse complement strand
GGGCTGGCAGACAGCTCTCTGCAAGCCTGGCTGGTCCTGAGTGACTCCGTTTGGTGTCTGGTTTATGGAGCTCTGCACCCACATCTCAGGTTCCAGGCAGGTCTCGGGCAGAGCTCCTTGCATTTCCCTCCTCCCTCCCTGTCCCTGGCAGGAGCACGGGGATGGGGAGAGGTGAGGTGATGGGACTGGAAAGGAAAGGCAAGGAAAGGCGGAGCAGGAACGCCCAAGCGAGAGGTAATGGAAAATCTGTCACTGCAATGTTGCAATCAAATACGGAGCCTGGAGCGTGTGCCGTGGTGCCACTTTCGGCTGTGGTGGGGTGGTGGCACTCATCGCTCCTGCCAATGGGCTGCGAGGCCCTGAAGCAACCAGGGAGGTGATGGTGGGGGACAGGTCCTGGCATGCAGGTGGGGAGAGCTCTTCCACCAGCCTGCTGTGCGCTTGCCGGTGGGGAGCACCGGTGCTGTGGCCCCCAGGCAGGTCCCGAGCATCCTCTCCTGCTGCCGTCTGTTCACACTGTGTGAAGAAGCCCTGGGCCAAACCCTGCTTGGAGCTGGTTGTGCCCCATGGCTGTGAGAAGCCAACAGGGTGGGGAG
Source organism: Pygoscelis adeliae (assembly GCF_000699105.1). Taxonomy (NCBI): domain Eukaryota; kingdom Metazoa; phylum Chordata; class Aves; order Sphenisciformes; family Spheniscidae; genus Pygoscelis; species Pygoscelis adeliae. Next base: position 4,498,722 of record NW_008824411.1, on the reverse strand, counting down.
GTGAGGAGCCGTGGGGCTGGAGGGGCACTTAGACAGGCTGGGCTGCTCCAGCACGTCTCTGAGTCCTGCTCTCGCTGACACGGGCCAGGAAACCGTTTCATCCTCCCAGCGCTGCCTGCCAGAGATGGAAACTCAGCAAGCGGGAGGAACACTGTTCTCTGGACCAGCAATTACCCAGGGAGGGGTTTTGCTCATGTGCTTGCCCGTGCCCCGGCTCTCTGCTGGCCGCTTTGCCCCTCGCCGTGTGGCGGGGCGAGAGGAGGGCCGCAGGCTGCCTGGATTCCTGCCGCTGGCTGGGGGTCCTGCTTGCAGTGCCTCCTGTGTGGGTCTGCACTGCAGCAAGAAAGCAGCTGATTTCTTCGGCTCAGCCCTGGCTGAACCCAATGCCTGGCAAGAAACACTGCTGATCCTCTCCCAGCGCAGCCACGGTCAAGCTGTCCGGCCTCAGAGCCAGAGGGATGCATCCCGTGCGGATGCTGCTTGATGAAGTACAGCAGCCCCATGGAAAATGGAGAGGGACTTGCTGGAGGCTGCCCTGGCGCCGTGAACCAGAGCGGGAGGTTGAAGGCTCACAGCCAGGAAAGTGCCTGCAGTAGGTGAGGTTTTGTCGGCAGAGAGGCAGGGGGCGGCGGGGTGGACGGGAGCCACGCCATGCACTAGGGCTGCGGCTGGAAATCAAACAACCCTCGCTCGCGCCTGAGTGGCTCAGCTACGCAGGGGCTCGGGTCCTGGGGAAGACCTCGCTTCTCTGCGAGGCTGGAAGCGAGGCTCTGGGAAGCAGGACCTCCCTCCTGGGGTATTCCTCGTTCACCCCCCCAGCTGCGCTCCCCAGCGAGGCCGTACTGAGCTGGCTTTGTTGTGCACTTGGAGGGAGCCCAGCAAGCGAGCGGCTCAGGGCCGGAGGGCTTGCCTCGCCTTGCTGTGGGGGAGCTAAATATATATATTCATCTTGGCCACAAAATCACAGTGCGGCATAACTGTCGGCACCGGCTGTGTGACGGGGGAGAGGAGCTGCCTGGCCATGCCTGAGGAGAGCAGGAGGGGATGGGGTGGGGGATGTGGGAAGGCAGCGCAGACCCTTCCCGGGGGACCAGTGGGGCACCACGGCTGGCGGCACGGCCCGGCACGGCCCGGCAGGAAATCCTCAAGCTGTCCCTCTGCCTTTTCCAGCTCCCAGCCATGCTGCAAGGGGCTGGGGAGGGGACGGGGCTGCCGGCTGCCTGGGCTCTTGGCTTTGTTTCCAGCCATTTACCAGGCTCCTTTCCCTGTGCTCATCTCTCTTATTCATTCCTTTGTGCCTGCGACTGCTTTGAAGCGCATCTGCGGTCAGTCTGACAGCATCCCTCTCCTCCAAGGATGCCTGTCGCTGGGTTCCTGTGGAGATTTGGCATCTTTATTGCCGGACTGGGCTTTGTCAGCCCTTCCCCGCGTCCTCCCAGAGCTGTGGTGGGATGGATGGGGCACAGCCCAGCCCTTCGCAGAGACGCGGCTGCAGCTATGGTTGCTTGTGCTGAATAAGCCTCTGGCTGGAAGCAGTGCTGACATCAGGCCGTGGAAATACCTGTGCGAGGGCCCAGAGCCGGCCCGGCGCGGCCCCCGGCACTGAGTCTGGGAGGAGGGATGCTCCCTTCCCACCCCGAAAAGATGCACCCACCTCTGGCCCACGCCAGCTGCCTTGCCCGGGCATGGCAGGTAATTAAGGGATGAGCCACGTTGTCTCTGGGGTGGGGCTGCTGTAGAGCTGCAGGGAGCAGACTGCCTCGGCAGCCCCCTTGGGGGCTTTCCTGCTCCTGACCTCTGATTTTCCCAGGCTCTGGTGGTGTCCCTCGTTGGCGTGGGCTACACCCCCTGCACGGTGCACATCCACCCCATGGCTACGTCCTGCAGCTGGCCATGTACCCATCCGTGCCTCCACCTCTCCTCCACGGGGACGTTTCTCCCAGGGGAGAGGTTTATTATTGATGGGCACGCGGTGCCTACCCACGGTGAGGTGGGTACCCCAGGGCAGGCAAACCCCGAGTCACGCACATTTGGCAGAGGCCAAATTCCTGCAGGTGAGTACCCTTAACTCTGCCCTTCCCAGGGGGTGCTGCACGGCTGGTTTAAATTTGGCAGGCTTGAGGGGAGCGTCTTGCCACGGGCTGAGTGTGTAGGTGTGGGATCCAGCAAGTGGGGCAGGAGGTGCGTGCGCTCGGTGTGATGCTGAGAGGACGCGGGCGCTGGCCCATCCCTTCCTGTGGTGGCAGGGCAAGGTGTTCTGTGGCAGAGGCTGGGTGCAGTGTGGCATCTGGCTGAGAGAAGCCTGCGCCGGAGCCTGGTGCCATCCCGTGCTCCCTGCAGAGCTGGA
>NW_008824411.1:4495714-4496340 GCF_000699105.1 Pygoscelis adeliae | reverse complement strand
GCCGATGGTGGGGTGTGTCCCCCAAGTCAGGGGGTTCGGAGCGGGGCTTCCCCCAGCAGCTGCCGGGGGGGTCTCTGCCGCAGTGGGAGGATGAGGCCAGAGACTTCTCCTCTGGAACTGATGCAGTGGTGGAACAGATGTAGCCAGGTGACAGGGAATCTGGGCGCTGGTGCTTTCCCTCTGCAGTGATTTATGGGGCAGCGTGGCCACGGGCGGGACACCGCTGCCCTGGAAATGGGCTGGGGTGGCTCCAAGCTGCTTCCTCTGCTCATTGTGAACAATGCCTCCTGGAAAGCCATCCCGGCTGTGCCGGCCCCAGCCATGGCCCCCGGGAGCCCTTGTTTGCAGCCAGAGGATGCCTGCCCCACCTCTGTGTGGCTTTTCCATCCGTGGGCAAGGGGCAGCCCCCGCAGTTCCTGGGCTGTCCCTGTGCCTCGGGAGTAGGATGGTGCACCGGGCCACCTCCTGCCCCATCCCCTGCCAGGGGCTGCGGGTGCTGGCGAGGTCCCTCTTGCTCTGCGTGGCCCGGGGATGCCTTGGCGGGGGGTGGGGTGCATTTGTCAGGGAGCAGCAGGGATTTACAGCTGCCTGAAATATTACGGGGGGGGGGCATTGGGGGGCCGTTT
>NW_008824411.1:4493864-4495280 GCF_000699105.1 Pygoscelis adeliae | reverse complement strand
TGTGCCCCCCTCACTTTTGGGCAGCGATTGTGGGGCTGTGGGCTGTGTGCCCTGGGGCTGGGCCTCTGCCCCCAGGGGAGGCCGAGGACTGCAGAGGAAGGGGAGGGCAGGGTCTGGCCCTGGCCCCTTCCCTGTGTGCTGCCTGCTGCGAGGGGCTGGGGAAGCATGAGCCCTCCTGAGCCCCCAGGCTTGGGGGCCAGCAGGGATTTGCGCTGGCAGCTTTGAGCAGGCAGGCACAAGACCCCTGGCTGCAGCGGGGCATCCCTTCACCCTGCCGTCCGCTCCCGCCTGGGTTTGGTCCAACAGCCTGGACTCATGCGTAGCATCACCAGGAGGTCGGTTCAGAGCTGCTTCCAGCTGATTCTAGTCCCCCAAGCCCATCTTCCACATGCCTGCTTGGGGATGGTCTCAGGGCTCTCCCCCGCACCCTGGTGTGATGGCTCCGGCTCTGCCCCATCGTGCTGCCCTCCTCTGCCACCGTCCACCCAGCTTTGCACCGGGGCTGATTTTTTGGGTGGTGATGGCAGTTGTTTCGGCTTATCTTGGCCCTGCAATGTGCCCTGGATGCAGCTGTTTGCCTTGGGAGGAGGGTGGCTCTGGAAGGCAGGACTTGCCCTTGGGGAGCTCTTGACCCTCATCTCGATCTGATGCAAACAGGTCACATTTGCTGAGGTCCTCAGGGAAAAAAGGGCTGGGAAACTCGCCGTTGTGGAGGAGGTCTTTTTGTAGAGCAGGGCTAGGCTCCGGTTGTGCTTTTATTTGCTTGTTAAATATTTTATTTGGCTCTTCTGATTTAGTTTTATGGTGGTGTTAACAGGATCACGCTGTTTTCCAGGTATCTCCGCACGTGTGGGGGAGAGGGAGGGCGAACGGGAATCAGCAGGGGACACGGGGCAGCGCCCAGACCCCCAGGAGCTGGGAGAGAGGGGGGATGGTGTGAGGCCAGGGATGCAGGATGAGGACTGGCAACCTGCGCTACCTCCTGGGGTGCTCCTGGAGACGTACAGCTCGGGGCCAGCCGGAGGAGGTGTAACAGGTCTCAAAGCATTTTCCTTCCCTGAATTTACCCACTGATGCTTTGAAATTGTTTTCAGTGCCGGCAACGAGTTCCTCCACAGGTTCATGGCACTCTGGGGCAATGCAGGGGCCATGCCCACACACCCATCTGCATGTTGCACCTGCTCTCGGGCTAGGGGTGAGGGGGGAGCACCCGCACACTCAAGAGATGAGTGTTTTCCAGCACCAAACATCCATCCTTGGTGACACTAGGGGCTGTCTGCCATCCCGTCCTCCCGGCAGGTGGGTGTCCTGGGAGCAGCGCCGGGGGCAGCTCTGGCCGAGGGCTGGAAGCGCAGCCAAGGCTCCCCGGGGAGTGCTGGGGAGCCAGAGAGGCGGGATGGCTGCGGGGGACGCAGG
>NW_008824411.1:4490920-4492625 GCF_000699105.1 Pygoscelis adeliae | reverse complement strand
TGGGGAGCGGGTGGCGGCGGCAGGGACAGCCGTGCTGGTTGCCACCAGCCCCTGGGGGGAGTGGGGCCGGTCCTGCCGGGGAGGATGGGGCTGCACGGGTGGATCTGTGCTTCAGGCCGGGTTAAGCCTGGGGGATTTGCTGCTTCTCCATATAAGGCCGGATTCTGCTCCTGTGGGGGACGGCAGCCAAGCCCCCACCGACTGCGCCAACAGCAGGATTTGGCCTTTCCCTGCTTTTTGTCCCTCCTTTCAAGCCAGCGTGTCCGGCCGGATTGGAAAGGTGTCGCGGGGAGACCAGCTAAATGTTTACCCTCCCCTCTGGCATGGTAATGCTGTGAGCACGCTAATATTTATGCCTTGCGATATTTTGCAGCTGCCTGCTGCCAGCCCGTTGCCTGCTTGCTCCCCCAGCCTTGCCCCCGGCTGCTCCCAGCCCTCGCCTTTGGCACGGTACCGCTTGGGGAGGCGAGGGAAGGGACATCGCTTCTGCTCAGATACCGCCCTGCCTGTTTTGGGCAAGGCGTCTTTGCCTTGCAGCAGAGGGGATGGAGGGCAGGAGCACAGGGCACGAAGCAGGGCTGAGGTGCTGAATGGAGCCGAGCAGGCGATGGGGTGGGTTCGTGCCTGAGAACGGGGTCCCAGTGGTTTTTCCACACGGGGCGGTGTGCGTGGCAGCCCCGCTGGCCCCCTGCCCCAGCCACAAACGCTCTTTCTTTTCTCTTGGACTCGGTTCCCGGTGGCTCATGAGAAAGGGCTGTGGGGAGCTCTGGGGCTTATCGCCCGCTTCATGCCTTCCTGTGATAATCGCCCCCGGCCGATAGCAGCTGGGCTGGGACGAGCGCCCGCGCGAAGCCTCTGATCTCAGGCCAAGGCGAGGGGGGATGCGAAGCTCGGTGGAAGCCATGGTGCTTTGTGCACCTAATAACGGCCTGGCTGTGCACAGGATGCTTAATGGGCAAAGTGACACCTTACTGGGTCCTGGTGGCACGCTGTCGGGTTGGGGCTTGGAGATGCCTCTTGGCTGAACTGCTGCAGGGTGCTGGTGCTCCATCACCGTGGTACGGCATGTGCAGAACAGCTGGAGTGTTTGATGCGGGTGAAATCCTTGAGTGCTCGGGTTGGGTTAGGCTGTCGCTGGCAGACCCGCAGGCTGGGTGCATTTTGGGGTGTAGGCATGGCTATGGTGGTCTCTGAACACCAGTGGTGATGGAAGCAATCCCAAGGGAACCATGGTTGCTGCTCGGCATCCTAACACTCCCCTCTCTCCCCAGCACGATGGGAAGCCCTTCTGCCACAAGCCCTGCTACGCCACACTGTTTGGCCCCAAAGGTACGTCCGTGCTCCCCCTGTGCCTGTGTGGCCATGCCCGGGGCTGCAGGAGGGGCTAGGTCCCCCCATTCTTGCTGGCGGGGAGCCGTGGCCCCAAAAGCACCCCAGGAGCCAGGCTAGCATGGGCTGAGCATCAAGCCAGCCCTTTGCAGTCCCAACTCTGCCATCCCCTTGTGCAGAGGGAAAGGAGACCTGCTGGAGGGAGGGAGGGATCCTTCCTGACAGCCGTCCTTTTTTGTTTTTTATATTTAAAAAACGAATTCCCATTCAAACAGAAGGTGGAGTTGCTCTCCTATCCCAGATGTGGCTGGAGAAAGCGTGGGTCAGGAGAAAGCAAGCCAGGGCTGAGGTGCAGCAGTGTCCACAGTGGCCCTGT
>NW_008824411.1:4488994-4490809 GCF_000699105.1 Pygoscelis adeliae | reverse complement strand
TGCAGGGGTGAACATTGGTGGCGCCGGGGCCTACATCTATGAGAAGCCGCAGATCGAGGGGCAAACCGCGCCGGGACCCATCGAGCACCCGGTGAAGGTGGTGCCGCGGAAGGTGAACGCTGCGCCTCCCAAGGGACCCAGCAAAGGTGAGGGGCAGGGCAGGACGGGCAGCCCTGCCCTCTGCTGGGGCATTCAGCCAGTCCAGAGCCACTGTGTTTGGCAATGGTGCGGGGTGCAGGGTGTGTGTGTGGGGTCCTCCACACCCATGTGTCCTGGCTGAGATGTCCCTCCACTTCCCACGCCCGTGCCCTCTCTCCTTCCAGCCTCCAGTGTCACCACCTTCACCGGGGAGCCCAACATGTGCCCACGCTGTGGCAAGAGAGTCTACTTTGGTAAGGTGGCGAGCAGGCAGTGGGTGCCTGCCCCGGGATGGCACAGCAGGGGGGCTGGGGGTGGGTTTTGACTGAGAGATGGGGTTGGGGGCACAGAGGGATGTGCCTGAGGAGCCTGCAGGGATGGGTCCTCTTGGAGGAGCTCCTGGGTGCAGGGCTTCATCTGCATCGTGTCCCCTGCTGTCACCTCCCAGGTGGGTGGCATGGGCTTAATAGCTGTCCCCAGCTAACCTCTGTCACCTGCAAGGCAGCAGAGGGGTGGGAGAGACGCGGGAGGCTGGGGTGCACAGAGCTGTTTCGGGATTTTGTATGCAGAGCTGATGTCCCCAAGAGGCGTGCTTCCCCTCGGCATGTGTGCAGGGGGGCTGGCATGACCCTCCCTCCTTGTCCCCACTCTAGCCGAGAAGGTCACTTCGCTGGGAAAGGACTGGCACCGTCCCTGCCTACGCTGTGAGCGCTGCAGCAAGACGCTGACCCCGGGGGGCCACGCCGAGGTAAGGATGCCCCGGCCCCGAGAGCCCCGGGCAGCGCACATGGGGGATGCCAGCGGGGCACTGCTGAGCTGTGCTGTGCCACGCCGGTTGGGCAGCCCCTGCCTTTGCAAGAGGGCAGGGCAGGGCTGGCAGGAGCAGCTCCTGCAGCTGGGGGGAGTGCTGGGGGTGCTGCGGTGCGGGTGTCCGCAGGGGATGAGCAGAGCAGGAGAGGTGCCCAGCCAGGGGGATGTGTCCTGGAGACTGGCTTTTCCCCGGCCACCTGCCTCGAGTGACGTGCTTCTCTCTCTGCCCTGCACAGCATGATGGACAGCCATACTGCCACAAACCCTGCTACGGGATCCTCTTTGGGCCAAAGGGTGAGTGCCTGGGGGCAGATGGGGTGGGGAGCTGGTCTGAGGGCATGTGCCCCGCCTGGGCTTGCCACAGCCCAGATGGGACATCTCCCTGGAGCGTGCCACCTTCCTGCCCAGGTCCTCACCCTCCTGCATCTCCCCCTGTGCAGGTGTCAACACCGGAGCTGTGGGAAGCTACATCTACGACAAAGACCCCGAGGCGAAGAACCAGCCCTAGACGGCATCCCCCTGCCCGTCTGCCTGCTCTGTGCCCCCGTACTAACCTTCTGCTCGCAGCCGGAGCAGACCCTCGCCAGGCTGGCCACAGAGCTGTGCTCTCTCTGCTGTCTCTACTCCGGGCAGGACGGCTCTGCCCCCTGGGTTATATATCATAGTCTCTAATATAAGCTTCAGTGTTTAAAGGCAAAGGTAGAAGGTGTCTCTGGTGGTTCCCAATGCTCTCTGCCCTCCCCAGCCCTCCCACCAGCCCCCGAGCACGGGAGGCAGCAGGGCAGGTGTGGGGATGTCGCTGTATGCAGGGGATGGCGGGTGGTACCCGAGGGACTGAGAGCATGGGGAAGGGGGGGGCAGGAGGCC
>NW_008824411.1:4487928-4488856 GCF_000699105.1 Pygoscelis adeliae | reverse complement strand
CCGGGTGGTCGGGGCGCCCAGCCCTTTTCCTCACTAGCCGCTGGGGACGTGCGGGTTCCCTGAGGGCTGTGGTCCATCTTGGCAGCGCTGCCCTTCTCCTGGCCCTTCCCGGGCTCCTTGCCCTCGCTCTCCCTGGGGCCTGCGGCTGACCCCAGCCACCACTGGGGTTGCAGGGTCTGGCAGTTCCCCACATCCCCATCCTTGCATCTCTGTATGTACACCTGGGCAGGTGCCCAACCCACTCTGCCGGCTGGTTTGGGTTGGTGGACCCCCCCCTGCCCGGTCCCCCACAGCAGCAGAGCCCGTGCCAGGGGGGTGCCCGGCGGCCACAGCCTTGGGGGAATGGGCTGCTCCCCACCTTCGGAGGGCAGAGCGCATTGGGTTGGTGGCTTGGCGGCAGGAAGCCCGCCTGCTTCCCAGAGATGGAGATTTCTCGTTGTTGTTGTTTATTTATAAGCAGTTGTAAATGTGCCCCTCGCTTTGGAGAATGACACGTGCCCCCCAGTCTCACCCGTCCCCCCTGTGCACACCCAGCCCTGCTGCTGTCCAGGAGGCCGGGGAGGGGGCCAGTGCAGGGGACCTGCCAGGGCGGTGAGCCCTGGGGTGCCAGCACCCTGCTCTCTCCGGGCTCTCTGTGCTGCTGCAGGGCTGACTTTTGTTATTTGCTGACAATAAAGGTTTTGAGAGATGCGTTGTGTGGCTCAGCTCTGGGCAGAGGTGGGGGAAGCTGTGTGCGCCGCGCAGTATCCCTCCGATCCTGGGACAGCGTGGGGACCCTGCTGCTATGGTCCTGCCTCAGCTGGCTCCTCCTGGGGCAAGGCAGAGCAGCCTTAGCCCCAGCTGAGCCTGAGCTGCCCAGGCCAGAGCTGCTCTTTGTGCAGCACAAGCCATGGCCGCTCCCCGGGCTGTGAGCAGGATGGGCCTGTAG
>NW_008824411.1:4479020-4487737 GCF_000699105.1 Pygoscelis adeliae | reverse complement strand
TGCAGTGTGGCGGCATGGGCCAACCCCCCCGCCCACCGAAACTCGTGGGAGCTGCCATGTCCCCTTCCAGATACCAGCCCCACTGCCAGGCCTGGTTTTAGACATCCAGCTATTCCCCCTAGGAGCTTGGCATCTGGAAAGCAAGGCACAGAGGCTGGGGCTGCCAAGGCAAACACCAGCTCTGGGAACTGCTGCTCCAGCTTGTCCCCTCTGGCAGGTTCTTGCAAGAGCCCCGTTGGGCTGCCTGCTGGCTGTGCCCCCCCCCAAGGGATGCAGGCACCCCACTGGCCCTGTTTGCTGGGGAAAACAGGGACTGGTGCTCCCTGCAATGTCTTGCATCCTTGTAGCAGCCTCAGCCCTGGAGCTGCTCTGTCACCATGCAGGAGAGGGGTGGGTGGGTGCTGGCCACAGCCCCCGGCCTTGCTCCTCACCTGGGCACGGCTAGGAAACGCAGCGGGTACTGCAGAACAGGAACGCTGGCTCTGCCTGTGCATCGCACCTGCGGGGAGCGTCGGGCTGCAAGTGGCATCCCCCAGGCACAGGCAGCTGGCAGAGCAGCGGGCGCGGGAGCCACTCGTTTTCCCTCTCCCAGCAGCGATCCCAGCGGCACTCAGCCTTTTCCCAGGCACAGAGGGCTCGGCAGTGTGGTTCCCGGGCCGGGGAATGGGTTGTGTGTGTTTGTGTTTTGGCAGGGTTTCTATAGAGACTTGACCCCTCTGATGCTTTAGGGGACAAGGCTGCTGCGTTAATCAGAGTGGTGTTGCTCTGCCAGCTCCTTCCCTGACCCGCAGTAGAGAGCTGGGCCCTCGCAGCCAAACTTTGCCAAGTTTGCCCCATGTAGCAGCAGCGGTGCTGGGGTGGGGGATCCCCATCGCCCTCCCAGGACCTGGCGCAGCTGCCGACGAAGCCCTTGGCACAAAGCCAGCTCTCATTGCAAGCGTTATTTATCACCATTAATTAGCGAGCTTAATATGCCAGCCTTTTTGCTAGCCTGTAGCAATCCCCTGCAGCAGGGAGTTTCCCTGATGGACTGCACAGGCTGATTTTCCTCCCCACCATCCCACCTGCAGCTTGGGGGGGGGGTTGCCCTCCCCAGCACCGGCCTGGCCCCACACTCTGCACCCAGCCCAGCCCTGCAGCCCTGACAGCATCCTCTCCATGGGCACCAGCCTTGGCCCCTTGATGGGGGACCAAGCAGCAGGCTCCCTCCCCAGCGCCTCTGGGGGGGATGCTCGCTGCAGGGGGGAGCCAGGCACACCCAAGGCCTCACCTGAGACTGAGAGTGTGGCCAGGGTGGGATGGGAAGGAGCTGATGCAGGGCTGATGGGACTAGTTAAGCTAGTGCTCTTGAGGCAGGGAGGAAGGCAGTTTGGGATGTCAGGGATGGGAGGGGATGCCCCAATGGCTGGTACCTGGGTTAGTTCTGGGTGTGAAGGGATATGGGGCAGGGCAGGGCAGGTACAGCGTCCTGGCTGCTGCCCGCTCCCAGGCGGCAGCCATCAAAACCAGAATTTTATTTTGGTTTGGAGCTCGCTGTTTTTCCCCCCTCCTTTCTTTTTTTGCTTACATTTTTGTTTCCCCATGAGAGTTTTATTGAGGGAATGCAATGAAATTAAAAATAGACAAAATTCAGCTCTGCCGCGCAAGGGAGGTGCCGGGAAGCCTGCATCCGTCACAGCTTCCCCCTACCCCAAAGGGGACAACCCAGCTGCTCAGGCTCCAGGTGGGTGATGTCTCTTCACTGTCCCCCCACCCTGATGTGGCGGGGGGCTGGGGACCGGTGGCCCCAGGTACAGTGGGTACCCACAGGGTGGGTGTTAAGACCAGGAAGCTGAAGGATGTAGCGGGGCTTTGGGATCCCATGTGGGGTTGTCTGTGTGCATGCTGACAGGTCGGGGCTGTCCCTGCGCTGCCGGGTTGGTGTGGGGACCAGGGCACCGACACAGCAGAGTGGCACTTTGCCCAAGCAGAGAAGGCAGCTCTGGCCTCTAATCCTTGGTGCATTTTTGTATTTATTTTTGGGAGGCCTATGTGAGCGGAAAATGCTCCTTTACTTGAGACTTGGAAAACTTCTTTCCCCTTGGGGATGTCAATATTTTTTTTTTTTTCAGCTCAGACTTGCTAGTGGGATAAAAATTTGGAGGGCTCTGGTGATTACAGACATGCTTTCCAGGGTATGGAGGAAAATAGATAACAAAGTGGATGCAGCTTTGCTTGGAAATCTCCCAAGCCCTGTGAACTTGTCCTGGGCAATTACCCTTGCTGGCTCCCAGCTTTCTTGGGAGCCAGTGGAGCTCAGCAGGCAGCCGTGCCCAGCAGCTCCTCACTGGGCACAGGGCAGGAATCCCACCAGTTGCCACAATGCACCAGTGGTCAACCTGTTTTGAGGGCAGTCCAGGTGATGGGTGCCAGCCCAGGTATCCCCAAGCTGCCGGAGAAGCAGGATCGTCACCTAGTGGTGCTTCTCAACAGAAGGCTGAGGGCGCCCGTGCCACCAGAAACGGGGCTGCATCGCTCATGCTGTCGTTAGTGACCCAGAAAAGGGACCGGTGAGTGTACAAAGGCTGGTCCCAGAGGGGCACAACAGGCTGCACACATGGAAAACACCAGGGAGGGGCTTGGCGGGGGTAGGACTGACGAGGGCAGCCCTGTGCTACAACATCTGAGCTAGTCTGTGCAGGGAAGGGAGATGCAACCATCGTGGTGTGGAGGGGGTCCCGAAATGCAGGGAGATGGCAGGAGCATGGCTGTGGTTGGCAGCACAACTCTAATATGCCCTGGGCCGGAGCAGCACAGCTGGGCAGTGAAGCAAGACAGATTTAAAGCATTTGCTGGGAAGTCAATAAATAGGAGCCAAAAGGGATGAAGTGCTGGAAGATGTGATTTAAGATGGGATATTAAAAGTGACCCAGTAAGCACAGCTTGCTTCCATGAGGGCCAAGAACCAGCTCCGATACTCCCTGAAGTCAGTGATGTGGCTCTCCCTGGCTTGGACGGGCTTTGGCTCGGCCCCAGGGGGAGGTTAAAGTACTGGGTGTAAATACTGGAGAGGGTGTAGGAAAGCAGGCAGGGATGAAGGAGGAGGAACGGCATGAAACCAAGCAGAAGAGGATTTGGGCTGTAAATCCCCCTGCCAGTGCAGTGCACGGGGCTGTCGCGCAGGGAGAGCTGCTGGTGCAGGCTCTGGCCATGGCACCGGCGAGGAAGGTGCTGGCTCCATCCCTCAGCATCTCCCTGGCTTGTTGCTGCCTGGGGGCATCTGTGAGGGAATTTCCCCCCAGGAAGTAGGCTGGGCTCTGCAGCAGCCTTTATATCACCAGTCGGTTTCCAGGTGGGGTGAGCAGATGGGGGACCGCCCTAGGGGCTCGGGGGGCTCCTGGAGTGCCCTGGGGCTGCTTGCTGGGGGAGGAATACCTGTGCTGGTGGGATGGAGGTGTGCATGCTGCTAATGGGTGTGCAAACCTGCAGCTCCTCTTCTCACTGCCCTCTCTCTTGCTCTGTCCTGACCCTCTGCCTTGCTTGGGTAAGGCGGAGTGGAGCAGCTATATCCCTCTCCCCTCCCTGCACTGCCACCACGGCATGACCACGCTGAGCAGTGTGCTGACAGAGAGTGCAAACACCTCTGCACCACTTCCCCTTCGCCTCACCTCCAGTGAATTTTTAACCAGGAATAAAATGTGTGGTGTCAACAGCCTGGACCCAGCCCAGGGCAAGCAGCGCCGCCAGGCAAGCGCCCCACACCAGGGCAGGGCTGGGGAGGTGGTCCCTGGCATTGGGCCCCTGCGAGCAGCCCCTGAGCGGTGCCCACACTCCCCGCCAGCCCCCAGCACGGATGTGCATCTCCCCGGCAGGCAGAGGCGATGCCTCATGGGTGCTGGGCGGCTTCCCAATGCAGCGGGCGTTGCTTCCTCAACGATCCTGGCTGGATTCAATAGCCACAACAGAAACAGCCGGGGCTGTGCCAGGAACATGCACCAAACCCTCCCCCAGTAGGATTTAGCCAGGAGGTTTCCTTGGGCTGCCGGTAATGGAAAGCTTGCAGAAAAGAGCAGATGGCAGTGGAGACTTTGGCGAGACTGTACTCAGGGAGACTAAGGGAATGGTGCCTGGATGAAATTGGAGGAGACTTTCCATGTAGCTGGGACTTGGAGGGGTTGGAGAGGTGGGCGAGGGCTACTGCGCTCTTCTGTCCCACTGATGGAAATCCCAGACGCATCCCCAGCGTGGCCCTGCGTAGGCAGCCCCACGATCTCCCAGCAGCAGGGCTCACCCTGTCCCCACTGAGTCCCTGTGCCGCGCGGCAGAGCCTCGCCAGGCCGGGAGCCGGCCCCAGGGCTCCTGTGTTTGTTATTGCTCGCGCAGTGTAATATTAACTGCATGATAATCATTCACGCCCTGGCTCTTGAGGTTGAGAGCTGACCTGCTGCCTTAACCAGGCTGGAAATGTTTTTACCGTTTCTGCTAGAAACAGCCATGTGATTGCCCATGCCCATGGTGGGATGTACTCTGCACCCTGTCCAGGAGGGCAGCGAGCACAGATTTTGGCATGGCAGTGAGCGTGTTTCGCAGGCTCAAACCCTTCGGGGCTTTACAGCACCAGTGCAGCGTGTCGGTGGGTGTGCTGGGCTCCCCCAGGGCGGCGCTTTCTGAGCCCCTTCCCCAAGCCCCCTGCTCCCGCACTGCCTTTCCCGCTGCTGTCCTGTTCCCAATTACTCCAAGCCATCAGCTGCCTGTCAGCTTTATGAAGACGTACCCCGGAGTTTTTCCTTAGGGTGTAATTTGCCCTGACAGCTGCCTTCATGCTGTTGTTTTCCCGGCCGGCCGGTAATGGGATTAGCTGCGTGCAAATCCGGAGGTGACTGAAGGCGAGTGGGTAGGGGGGGCATGCCGGCGCCCTGCCGCGGGGTACCCTGTGCCGCTTTGCAGGGCCACGGTGCCGGCATCTCGCGGGCCTTTTGATGGGATCGTGAGTCTGGCAGCTCCCCCCAGCCTCTGCTGGCCTTTTTTTGAGCCGCCCTGTAATTTTCTCGTCAAATTAGAGTCCCGTGCTGGGCTGGGTAGAGCATATTTTACAACAAATCGTCTTGGCTGAGCGGGCCCTTGACTTGCATAAGTGTGGGCTGAAATACGGCCAGGGAGGGAGATTTTGCAGGACTTGCAGTTGTGCAAGAGCTGGGAAAATGCCGGCTGTGCCTCCAGCCCACCACTGCCCCGTGCACCCCGCCAGCACAGCACCTTGCTGCCGCTCCGGGATTTTCCTTAGTCACATTTTCTGCAGTGGGTGACCCAGCTTGGGAGGATCCGGGGCTGGAGAAGAAATTAGATGAGGTGCCCGAACCCTTGGACTGTGGTGCCACCAGCCTCCAGGTTGTGCCTTCACTGGCACATCAGCTTCCCCCCCTGTGCAAGTGTGCTCGGGAGGCCGTGACGTGAGAAGCGTGGGAGCCCCTGCCCTGCTCCAGCGAGAGGGGGCAGGAGGGGAGCCGGGAGCTGCTGCCCTGGCAGATGGGCTGATTTGCTATGCGGAAATAGCTGGTTTTTTCTTGCTGTGTTAGCAAAACAAACCCAAATCGGCTTATGTTACCTGCCCTGCCTGCTAAAATGCCGGTGACTTTTCCAGTCATTACTCCGGTAATCACCAGGGGCCAAGTTGCTTGAGGGGTATATTTGGGCAGGCAGCGTGTGCCCACAGCTCTGGCGTGCCCGGGAACTCTCGCCTTGCAACCCTGCCCCAAGAGCTTGGGAAACTCTTGGGGGGGGGGGTCCTTGGGGGCTGCAAGGACCTTGCACCAAATATGCTGCAGATGGACCTGGGGAAGCTGGTGCCGGCTCTTGCCGGTGCTTGCTAAAGGACTGGGGAGGGGACCCTGGCCATAACAACGCCACCCAAAGAAACAAATGAGACAGCCCAGGTTTTTCTGAGGGCCGTCGCTATGCCATTGGGGAGCGCTGGTGCCTGATGCTCCGGGATGGAGCTTCACCCACAGATTGATGTCAGAGGGCACAGACATCTGAGGCGTGCTCTGCTCTAATGGTTAAATTAGCTGGAACAAGGTCTCCAGATAAGATAACGCTGTGGTTTGCTGAGGAGGCTGTTCTCTGTTGGCACTGGCTGGGTTGTTTCCCTGGCAGGCTATGAACCTTGCTTTGAAGCGATGCTTGGGCTGGGACCTGGCTTTGCTGAAGACCCCACCCCTGCCCCTCTCCTGCTGCTCCCTGGAGCTGTCTCTGCCCAGCACCAGGGCTTGCCCGCTGCCTGCCTTTGCCCATGTTTGTGGGCATGGGGACATGGGCAGTGTCCCGCTGCAGTGGGATGAGCTGGCCGCTGCTCACTGCCACTCTGAAACAGCTTGCAGGCAGTTGTGGCATGGTTTTGGCTCCCGGGGGGACCCTGGATGGCAGAAGGAGTGGTGACCCCAAACAACAGGCTGCCACAGCGTTTCCAGCCAGCTCCCTCCAGCACGGGCCGGCAAGTGCTCAGTTTATTGCCCCTCCACGGCACGCTGATGGGTTTCACGCACTGGCATTAGGAGTGTTCTATGGGCTCACTCCCTGTAAAACGAGCAAGAGGCCACATCCCGCAGGCTCCCGAGGTGCTGCCGTGCTCTGGGACCCCCTGCAGAGGGGGGGTCCTCCCTCCCCGCTGGGGGCCCTTCACTAGACGGCTCTGCTGTGCTGCCCTGCTGTTGTGCAGGGTACTGCGCCCACTGATCGATGGGATGAGAGCAGGGCAGTGACGATGAGCAGGATGCATGCAGCCCTGGTGGGGCATAGGAACTGGGGCTACTGACCCATGGCAACCTTCACCCCAATATTGGCTCACCGTAATTCCTGTAGGTTTGCACGGTGCACTGCGTGTTGACACCATGTTTCGGCTCATCCCTTCGTGAAGCAGTCTGGGGGTAGCCCAAGGTTTGCGCATCCCTGCAGCAGGGCTGGCCAGGCTAAACCAGGGGGGCTGGGAAGGGTGGCTGCCAGGCATAAAGCCCCATGCGGGCAGGCCTGGCAGAGAGCAACGCATGGCTTGGCGGCGCCTGCTTTGTGAGAGCTGCTGCTGGTTTTGTGCCTGCTCTGTTGTGTGAACGGTCTCCAGTAAGTGCCTGGGGGAACCGAGGGGAGTGGGTGGCTGGGCCTCTGCTTCAGCCAGGTCAGTCGGCATGCAGTGCCACCCCAGGGCACAGGCTGCCCCGGCCAGCACATTTTAGTCTGAGCGCTCCGGGGGGACAGGCCGCAGGGCTGGCCAGCTGGAGGAGACCTGCGAGAGGCCAGTTTTCAGCTGCCCGCCGGCACAAAACCTGCCTTAAAAGGGAGCGCAGCTGAAGACGTCTGTCCTAGCCAGGCAGTGGCCTCAAAGCAGCCTGGCACCATGTGGGAGGGGAAGCAGGGCCACCGGCGAGAGGAGAGGACATGCCCTGTCCCCTGTATTTCATCAGGGTGCCAGCTGTACCCCACGTGGTGCAGGAAGGGGGTCCTGGCCCAGGCAGTGCAGTCAGGTGCTCGTGGCACGCTGCGGCTTGGTGCAGGGGGATGTGGCCGTGGCTGAAATACAGCGCTTGCATGTGTGTAGTGCCTTGGGACGGGAAGGACCGGGAGGAGGCAGGGTGGAGGCAGGCCATCTCTCTCCTCCCCTGCTGTGAGACACTGCCTCAGCGTGATTCACGCCTTAGCTGGGAGCGGGCTTCCCAGCGATGTCCCTGCCAGCGCAGGCTGCTGACCACCCTGGTGAGCCCAGCGGTGCCCTTGCAGCAGCCTGCCGGAGGTGCTCCCCAGCCTGTGGTGGGGCTGCCAGCAGGTGGGGTGAGCCCAGGACCAAGGACAGAAGCGGGGAGCATCAGTGGGACGAGGGCTCCCGCTGGGAAGGGAGGCTGGAGCCAGGCTGAGTAATAAAGCAATCCCAGCTGAACCATGAACTGCGCCTCCAGGCACAGCTTGCCGCCTCTCCTCCTGCACCCACGGGTGGAGTCCGGTGTCAACAGGGCCCTGTTTGTGCCAGCGGGAGGGCGAGGGGGTGCCCTGCATTTCAGGAGGCAGACACTAGGCGTCCTGGCGCTGGGTTTCACAAGCCCTCATGA
Source organism: Pygoscelis adeliae (assembly GCF_000699105.1). Lineage (NCBI taxonomy): Eukaryota > Metazoa > Chordata > Aves > Sphenisciformes > Spheniscidae > Pygoscelis > Pygoscelis adeliae. The sequence goes on along the minus strand of NW_008824411.1, from coordinate 4,479,665 downwards.
CCTTTGCAGCACAGCAACATGCCCTGGGGAGGATTGTTTCATACAAAACAGACGTTTGGATAGGCTTTTCATTTCCTTCGCAGCCAAGCACAAAGGAACAGCAAGTCCTCGCTCCTAATAAAATGACAACAGTCCGCGACGCAGATGGGCTGGCTCTCCGTGGTGAGCGGAGCCACGTCCCGCACCCACACCATTCCCGAGGTCCTGCAAGAGGGGGTTACAGCCCTATAGCTCTCTCCTGCTTCACCTCATACCCCAAACTTCCCCACGGGCAGGAGACCCTGCCCGAGGGTCGACTTCTACACTCCCTTGGGAGAAACAGATCTGTGCTCGGAGGGGGTGAGCCCTGGTGGTCAGCACCCCATGAATCTTTATCTGGGAGTGTGGTTAATTGACAGATGCCAATGACATCTCCAGCCCCACTCAGGGCGGGGCTCTCGGCCACCCGCACAGCACAAGTGCAGGCAGGGAGCCAGGGTGCAGAGACTCGGGGTGCAGAGGGGGCAGGGCTGCAGAGTGTGGGGTGTGCAGGGGGCGTGGGGCACAGTGGATGTAGGGGTGCAAGGGTGCAACTGGTGTAGGGCTGAAGGATGCAAAGGGCACGGGGGTGCAAAAGGTGAAGGGGGTGCAAAAGGTGAAAGGGGT
>NW_008824411.1:4477653-4478776 GCF_000699105.1 Pygoscelis adeliae | reverse complement strand
CGACAGCATGCCCAAGTGCCCCCGCTGCCAGAAGGAGGTCTACTTCGGTAAGGGCTTCCTGCTCCCTCCCCGGCCGCCTCCACCCCGCGGGGACCGCAGTGCTGTCGGGCTGCTTAAGCCGAGGTGTCCCGATGCTGCACCCCGCCGGACTTCGAGTCCCCGGGCACCCCAGTGCTGCATACCCCGGTGCTGTGGGTCCCCGGGGCACCCTGGTGCTTACAGGTCCCTGTGCACCCCAGCGCCGTGGGTCCTGGGTGCCCTGATGTTTTGCGCCTCAGCACTGCAAATTCTTGGGGTGCCCCAAAGTTGCGCATCCCTGCTGCTGTGGGTCCCCGGGGTTCCCTGGGGAATCCACCCAAGGAGAAGGTGCCTCACTGCACGGTGTAGGGTGCAGTGGGTACCCCCAGACTGCAGACGGGGCCGCAGCATGGCGTGGGAGCTCAGCCCTGTTTCCTTCCCAGCATCGCCCGTGCCCTGTGCCGAGGCAGGCAGCTGGGCCAGCCCTGAAGACTGCTCAGTTTGGAGCCCAAAGGCCTGGCTGGTGCAGCCCGCTGCTCTGAAAGCCTGGGTGGGCAAGCCAGCACCTTCCCAAGGGCAAATTCTGCCCTCGGGCACGTTCCTGGGTCAGTGGGTTGCCCACATGTTGTCCTGTGTGGTTTAGCACAGCGAGATGACAGCCCTGGGGCGTTATTTTTAAGCCACTGTTGCAGGCTAGCCTTGTTGGGCTTCTGTCTGCTGCTGGGCTTCAGGCAGATGTCCTCCCTCCAAACTGGGGCCCCGAAGCTCCAGGCTCCTGCCCCTTCTGGTGCTGTGGTCCCGCTGTCCTGCCTGAGGGTATTTGGGGCGTTTGAGCCTCTCGCCCTCCTGGCAGCAACTGCTGGATCAGGCAGGCTCCATCTGCCAGACCTCCCCTATTTCCTGGTTTAGCTGAACTTGAGGGGGTTTGTTGGGAGCAGCTTGTACGCACTCCCTGCTTTTTAATTTACTAGAGATGAGGGATCTGCAACCCAAGTGCTGTCCCTGACTTATGCTCTCTCTGCCTTATTTCTGCTGTGCTTGTGCGTGTGCCCCATCGTCCACTTCTGCTCTGCCAAAGAATTTGGAGTCTCAAACGCCGGGGCTG
>NW_008824411.1:4467592-4477205 GCF_000699105.1 Pygoscelis adeliae | reverse complement strand
GGGAACATCTCTGCCTAAACTTGAACTCACTGCTTGCAGCCAGGCTTTGAGGTTGGGTTTCAGCAGGGTACAGTTCATGGCTCCCTCCTGTGACCGAGGGTCCTGGGGCACCTCATTTATCCGTGTGGTTTGATGACAGGAGCTACCAAGGTGCTGGTGTCAGTGTCTGCTTTTCCTGTGTCCCTGTGGATCTGCTTTGATGCCAGTCCAGACGAGCTGGGTTTGCCATGCCTGTAGGTGCAGCCGTGGAGGTGCCAGGACAGGGCTGTTTGACCAAGGAGGGGTTTGGACCTGCTCTTATCAGGCTGCTCTTACGAAACCATCTCTATTGATGCAGAGGCTGAGGAGGGTTCAAAAGCTCCTGGAGGACTGAGCTTGTTGCCTGATTTCTGTGCCTGGAGATAAGGAGTGCTGGCGGAGGCAGAGCAAGCCCTGCTCCGGGGCACCCCGGGGCTCCCAGAGCCTGGCGGTCCTGCTTGGGTGTGCCTTGGGCTGCTTTCAGACAAATTGTGTCTGTAGAGAAGGGGGCTGAGCGGGAGATGATGCCGAGAGGACTGGAGATGGGGTTTGCAGGGCCACCACCAGCTTTCCAGGGGAATCTCGCCTGCGTGGCTGAGAGCCAGGGGGGCCCCTCTGCTGCGAGCCTTGGCAGACCTCCTGCCTGAGTGTTGGTGCAAATGCTTGTGCGAGAGGTGGGGAGTCTGAGCTCTGTCCAGAAACCCTGTGATGGTGGGCCAGGCTCAGGCTCCTGGGGCTGCCAGAGGGAGGACGCTGTGGGCCCCACTGGGCTGTGGGCACAGGAGGCTCTTTGTGCTGCTGGGGGATGGCAGCAGGGCTGCTTGGTGACATTTGGGCACTGCCCCCACTCCCACCTCTGCAGCCTCTGGCTTGCTCCTTGTGTAAGCTGTTGTGGGCATATTTGGATGCCAAAGAAGAGGTGCTTCAGGCTGCCAAGGGCCCCCCTGGGGCGTGCACTGCCAGCAGCGGCTCAATCCCATTGCTCAACCTCCTTTTGCAGGCATGGGGAGAGTGCTCGAACCTCACTCTGACAGGGTTCCTGTGTAAAGCTCTGCTTTATCACTTAATAAATCCCCAGGAACGCAGCTGCCAATAGGACAAGCACATGCATCTGCAAAAAATACCCTCCTCCCCCGCTGTGCCGCAATTAAAAGCCACCCTGTGTTCCCCGCTCTCTCCATAAACATGTCCTGGCTCCAGCAAACAGCACATTGTCCCCCCTGCAGCCGCCTGAGCCCCAGCCAAGCTCCAGCCCCGCTCTGGTTTGCCATGGTGTGTGCAAAATCGGAGCTGTGGCCAGAGCGCCAGTGGCTGGCAGGGACTGGTTTGTGTCGGGGCAGGGCACGGCAATGGCTTTGCCTCCCCAGTCCTCTCCAGCATCCCCCCTTCGCCCCTGCCAACTCTAGTGATTGCTTGGGCTCCAGCTGGCCAGGGAGAAATTCATGCCCTTGCTGGCTGATGTTGGAAGGTGGGAGGTCCCCAAATCTTGGGAAGATGGCTGGAAATTGGTCTGTCTGCATGGATGCGGTGGCATTCACCCTGGGCATGGCACTGTGGTTTTCGATCTGGGTGCCTGGATGTGCACAGCAATGTGTGTGCACAGCAAGCACTTGGGTTTGAAACATGGTCCTGGACAAAGAGACTTGAGAAAATGCCTGAAAATGTCCTCCCTAGGGTTGGTGGCAGGGAGGCCAACCTGCCAAAACTGATCAGTGCCTCAACTAACCCATCTCCTTTCCGTGGCAGCCGAGAAGGTGACTTCTCTGGGGAAGGACTGGCACCGGCCCTGCTTGAGATGTGAGAAGTGTAACAAGACCCTGACATCTGGAGGCCATGCAGAGGTGAGGTTTGCTGCCCAGAAGGTCCCTGTCCCCTGCAGCTAGGGGCTGCAGGAGGGGTGGGATGGGCAGAGATGGAGCTGAAGGGCGGTCGGGGTTGATGCTCTTTCTCTCTCCCTGCAGCATGACGGCAAGCCGTACTGCAACCACCCCTGCTATGCTGCCTTGTTTGGGCCCAAAGGTAGAGTTGCTGAGGCTGGGGTTGTGGGAGGGAGGGGAAGGGGGCTCAGGGCTCCTGTCTCTTGGCGAGGTGCATCCCTCGGTGCGCTCGTCATCCTGCGGCAAGGCTGACCCTGCTCTGGCTCTCTTGCAGGGTTCGGCCGGGGAGGAGCTGAGAGCCACACGTTCAAGTAAACCGCAGGTTGGTGCCTCCCCTCGGAGCTCCCCTCCTGCCTCAGGCTGGGCGGGCTGGCTGGGGCTGTCCCCCCCCAGGCAAGCGGGGAAGGCAGGCTCGCCGCAGCGTCTCTCCAGGCTGGCTGTGACTCCCAGCCCTTGCGCCGGCGCTTGGGAGCAACTTGCTGGGTGCCAGCTCTTCCTCTCCGCCAGCCCCGAGTGACCGTCAGCACCCGCTTAGCTCCGGCAGTGGACACCAAAGGCTTTTGCTTTGGGGCCTGTCGGCAAAGTCGGGCTCTCTCCCGGAGCACCGTTGTCCCTGGGATGTCTCCACTCCCAGCTGAGCCTGACTTCATCCGCCCCTCTCTTCCATCCCTCTCCAGGTCTGACGGCCAGGGTTCCCAGCACAGCCTGAAGACAGCGCAAAAGCACCATGGCAGACATGCATTTTTATTTTTAATTCACTCTGTACTAGACTAGCACGTTAAAAGCAATAAGTAACCAAGGCTGGTGCTGGTGTGGAGAGGGGCTCCGCTCCAGATGGAGTGCTGCCGGGGTGGGGGCGTTGGGACGCCCTGCCGGATAGGAAATTTGGCCCGTATTGCTGAAGGCCGCCTGGAGAGGAGACCGCACCCTTCCAGCCAAAACCCAGCCCTGCTTCTGGCACCCAGCACTCGTGGCTGGGCCCACAGTTGTATTCTCAGTCTTTAATAAACCCAGACCAAAAGATGCTTCCCCCATGTAGCAGCTGTGCTCTCTGTAACTCGCTTGTGAAGCGCTTGCCACTTGCTTAAGGACCCTACGTGGCCTCTGGATCGAGCCTCACCCATGTGATGGCTCCATGTACTTTTGCTCCTGGTGTGTGCGGGCTCCTGTCCTTGGTTGCCCACCCCAGGGGCTGCCTGAGCCCGGGGTGTCAGAGCAGCCCCCGGGTGCCATGGACACTGGGGCTGAACACGCTCTAAGGGAAGGGGTGGTGGGTGTTGTGCCGGTGCTTGTCCAGGGTCGGGGTCTCCCTGGGCTTGGGGGGGGAGGTCCTACCCCACCCACGGCCTCACTGGGTCTGTGTTGTGACATTTGCAGAAGTCTAGAGTGTGGTGGCTCCCACCGTGAGCCACCTCTTGCTGCCTGTGGCTGTCACGGGGTTAAAGCAGAGGCACGCAGTGCTGCTGGACAAGGGTCTGAGACTGCTGACCCACGGTCTCTCTGGCACTCAACAGTCTCCTGGCCATGTCCCAGCCCCTGGCAGTGTCTGCGGGAAAGCCATGCCTGCGGGCAGCCCCCAGCTCTTTGCTCCTGGATCTGAGATGGCACTTTGCAGCCCTCAGTTGGGGCAGGGAAGTGTCTTGCTGGAGGTGGTTAACCATCACATCAGGCAAACCTGGTGTTTGCTGCTTTTGCCCTAAGCAGCCATATGAAAGGGCCAAATAAGGCAGGAGGTTACCTGCAAGGCAGAGCCAGCCTCCCTCGGTAGGGAAGGCAAAGGTGCAGTATTACAAAGCGAGCGCTGGCTCACAAGTGCTTTGCTCTTTCGTATTTCAGCCTCTTTGCCCCGCTGGAAGAACAGCACTGACAGATGTAAAAGATATCGACTTGAGGGATATTTCTAAAATGGTTTCTTAACCGTGTATTTCCCTAACCTGAACCACCCCATTTACATATTCAGAGATACTTCACAACACACTGGGATATTTTTGTCTATGGTTTATGCATGCATTTCCTTAGAGACTGCTCTGCATCTTACTGTCACGCCGGCCTTGCTGGGACTTGGCCAAAACCCTCAGGGGTCGGAGGTACATGTCTAATGTCAAAATCTTCGGTGTCAAAAGCAGCCCGATCTGATAAGCATCTTAAAACTTCCAGTGTGCTTGATGCCAAAAGGCTCTGCACCCACTAGGCATGCTTCAGTGGGACAAACTCGACCAGCTGGCGCTGCCTTACCTCCCACCCAGTTAGCACAACAAATGCAGGCGTCTGTGTCAAAGGCAAACCCTGGCTATTGCTGTGCGGCCACCACCACGCCTCCCAGCCAGCCAGGCCTCATAGGGTCCCCTGCCCTCCTGCTCCCACCGCTGCTCTCGCCAGCAGCCTCCTGTGGGTGCCAGCACCCACGGCTCCCCGCCAGCGAGACACAGTCCTGCTCTCCTCCTCCGCTGGCACCCAGCCCTCCCCTGGGGCACTGGGGACGTGGCTTTCCTCTGCAAACCGGGCTTCAAAGCAAACTAGTGATATAATCTCAGCAGCCTTGAGCGTGCCAGTGAGATAGCATTTACCCTTAGCATTAAAAATAATGGCAAACACAAGCCTTGTCATTCTCTGGGCTTGCGTAAGTGTGTCCAGCTGGGAAAGGGACCCATGAATTGGGCTCCTGGTCTTTCCCAAGAAGGTCCGGCACCAAAACTTTTCACGAGCAGCTAATTCCAGGTGCAAGGAGCCAGGCTAGAAGGGACGAGCAGGGAACCAGCAAGAGATACGGAAAAGCAAGCGCTGCCTGGGGAGAGGCTGGGGTGATCCAGCCCTTCAGCTGAAAGCCCTTTCTGTGGGCAGTGGCTGCAGCTGGGGCAGGAGGCAGTGTGTTGCCGTTTGCAGTGTGCTGCCTGGGGCTGCTGTTTGCTTCGGTCCCTGGCACCGATTTGCAGTGCAGGGGTGGTGGATGCGGATGGCTTTCCCTGCCCTGGGTGCATGGAGGGATGTAGGAACTGTGCAAGGTCTCTGCAGCCTCAGGAAACCTGCAAAGAAGCTAAACCCGATCCTGCAGCTGCCTCCCTGGAGAGGGGGGCAAAAACTGGGGGTCCCTCCAGCAGGCTCTGGGAATAAGCCCTTTGGTACTGATTCCCAGTGCAAAAAGCTCCTTCAGGCTGTCCTATTTCTCTGCTAGCCCTGCAACAGGCACTCCCACTGAGATGGCGTTTAGCCCCAGGACTTGCTGTCAGGATACTCCCCTCCGAGTGCTGTGCTTGTACAAGTCATGCTCTTTGCTTGCTCCAGCCTTGATGCCGTGAGGTTGGGCAGTTCAGGAGCGGGTGACATCTGCAAGGAGCCTTGGTCAAAGAAAATACATGATAAATTGGTTTTTTAAAACTCGCTTCAGTCTTTGGAGAGGAAGCAGAAACAGCTGTATCACATTTGGATAGGAAATCTGCGCCCAAGCCAGGTGCTCCCCTCCAATGCACAGTGAGGCTCGGCAGCGGCCGGCACGCCGGGGAGGTGGGCTGTCAGCAGACACAATCTTTTCTCCATTGAACAGTAAATCTCCGTGGTCTGGAGCGTAAGCTGTGCAGACAGGCAGCAGCGTGGCTTCTAGCACAGCTCGTCTGCGATGCTCTCGGCTCTGAGCCCCGTCGGGAGCTGGGGACGGGTGGGGATGGTCCCTTCCCCCCCAGTGTGGTGATGCCCTGGCTGTGCTGCTCCTGCAACAGGGGAGACGGTGAGAGCAGGATGCTCAGGGCAAATCCCAGCTTTTTGGGGGGAGCAGCTGAGGGATGCTGGCTCAGTGTGCCCTACCAGCTGCTCCCACTGCTTGAGGCAGAGAGGAGACCCTCAGGAGGTGGCTGGCAGTCCCCACGTCCCGCCTGGTCACCAGCCAGCAGCCACGGGGATATCGCTGCCATTGCAGGTGGGGTCAGGGCACGGCCCCAGCCCCGAGGTGCCTGTCTGAGACAGCAAAAGGCGTCAGATGATTTCCAGCATGGTGATGTCCAGCACGAAGGTCCCCTGCTTCAGTGACCTGAAACACCACCGTTGCTGACTCTGGAGGAAGGGGCTGTGCTTCCTCTGTCATTATTTCATAAGCTTGGGCTGAGATCAGTGAAGTTTGTGGATTCCTGAGCCTTGGTTGCTATAAACACTTCGTCACTGTGACAAAAAAAACAAACATCACCCCTTCCTCTGACAGCTGGGTGTGGGCAAGCCCCAACGCCGTGGGTAGGGAAGCAGAAGTGGTTTTGGCAAAGGACAGGAAACAGGACGGGTTCAGAAACTAAACTGCTGCTGTTCCCCGCCCCGCCTCTGCGGTTTTCTGAACAGAAGAAAAAAGGAGAGGGGGGCAGAAAGGGGGCTGGGGGGTCCTTTAGCTGATCTGTAAGAGATGGGGGTGTTGCTTCAGCCCTCACTGGAGGCAGAGTGCAGGCAGGAGGGGCTGGTGTGGGTTGCCCGGCCCTGCATCTTCTTCCCAGTGCAGATGGGACAGACCTTAATCCGAAGCAGGGGACAGATGTGTCCCCGAGCCCACAGCCGGCAAGGGGGACGGCTTACGCTGGTAGCCTTACATCAGGGTGCTGCCCTCAGCATTGCTCTCTAGGGCTGTCCTTAGTGAAAGCAGCAGCCTGGGGGCAGCGCTGTGTCCTGCCAGCCTGGCCGCAGGAGTGGGCTGCAGCTCACGTCTGGGCTAACGCATGCTGGGGAGCCGGGGGGTCTGGTTCAGCGCTGCCCCACTGAGATGCCAGCGGGGCCACTGAGCCTCCCCTGTTAGCTCTGATGGGGACACTGAGTGATACCTCCGGCACTTCCCTTGCGGTGATTCTGTGCCTCATCCATGCAGCCTCCGGCACCTCAGGGCCACGGCAGCCCTTGTGGCATCGGTGGAGCCAGGCACCTGCCGTGGGGCGAGCAGTTTGTTTCCCTGCCAGTGTGTTTCTGCAAATAAAGCTGTGTCCCCTTCAGGGACAGACAGGGCAGAGGCAGGGCCGGGGGAGTGTGGCATGGGGGCTGCGGCAGCAGGGGTTCCTGCTCTTTGCTGCATGGGGCTCATGGGGATGAAGCCGGTCTGTAACTAGGTGGTACCCACCACCACTTCAGGTATTTTTAAGGCTGATTTGTGTTAAGTTCAAAAAGCTCTGATATCTTGCGGGAGAGCAGTCGAGAAAGTGTCTGCCCATCTCCTAACACCTCAGAAATCTGCCTTCTTATCTGGGCAATGGTAAGAGGGACTGTGCAGCTGATGTTGGGCAGCAGGAGCTCTGCAAGCTCACGCGGCGAGGTGGCGGCCCAGCTCTGCAAAGCAGCGGGTTGTGGAAGCCCTGTCCCACTAGCGGAAACAGCTTTGCAGAGGTGGCAAAAAGGGGGTCAAACCTCGTTCCTGATGAGGAACAACATCCCCAGCAAATACTGACGCAGCTGAAGATACTGAAGGCAGAGGGGCTCTGGGTAAGGGAGACGGCCAGGGGTGTATTGAGAAGCGGATGAGACCATGAATCATGGTACTGGAGATTGAGGTCTAATCAGGGAGCAAGGAGAGGAGGGGACAGGCTATTGCACCATCACCCCGTCCCTGGTGCTGACGATCCAGTGTTAGAGAGGAGCTGGGTGCGAAGAGCCCTGGGGACGTTTGCCAGGTCCTGGGTGGCTTTCCCCAGCAAGGACCCTGAGAAGTCAAGTTGGCATCAGGCACTAGGGCTGCTTTTTACTTTCATGGAACATCAACTTGACTATTTAAGTAAAAATGAAACTCCTGAGAACAGAGAATTGTGAGATCTTAGATCTTTTTTTTTCTAATCCTTTCCAATTCACTCATCATACTGAAAGTGCAGACCCTGCATCAGAGGGCCTGAAACGCCAGTGCCTACAGTAAGCATCCAACTGCCAGGAGCCGACCTTGAATTTTGGTGCTACAGCCCACACACAGGCCTGTTGCAGGCTAATTCACTATGTCCAGGAAAACCTGCACTAGAATATTTGTGTAGCTGTTACCGTCCCTCCTGGGGACCCAGTGATCTGTAACTGTTACATGATGCGACTCAGCGTGCTAAATGTGTCCTGGCCATCCCAGCAATACCAGCACGTCTTGCACCCACCAGCGAGGACGGTGCCAGGAGGCAGCTCATTGCTCTCTGGCAAGGAGATGCCTATTTGCGACCTGATGTGGCTGCTCTGAGCCGTCATGCTGATGGCTGAACTACAACAGCAGAGATCCCAGGGTGGCCGGTCTGGAAGGCACCATCATCTCCCCAGCCAGGGAGGGCTGCTCGGCTGACGGAGACATGGGCCCACGACGGACCATCAGCAGCAGATGCTGGGGCTGCTCTGTGCCCGGTGGGAGCTGTGATCCCTGGTCCTTCCCCAGGCGGTGCGGGGCTGGGCATCACTGCAGGCCTGCCCCGCTACGCAGGCGCTCTGCGTTCACAGCCCCTGCGCTGCTCTGCTCCTTCCTGCCGGCATGATGTTCGCCCTGCCGGCAGGCCGTGCCTTTTCCTGCTCAGGTTAACCCAGCGTCCCAGTGAGGGGAGAGAGTGTGGGTATAAAAGAGCTGGGAGAGCATTGGGAAGGAGCTGGAAACGTTTGCAACAGGAAGCGGTGCAGCCTGCCATGATCTGCTCAGGGTGTGAAATGCTTCGGCCACCCAAAGCCTCCCTCGCACGGGCAGGGAGCGCAGCTGCGCTCTGCTCTGATGTCTGCTCAGCTGCCACTGCTGCTGCGGGGAGGAGAGAGGAGAGGAGCGAGAAGCTCTGGCTGCCCCAAGCTGGCGGCGGAGCGTGGGAAGCACCGAGGCATGGCCTGGGGGCCTGGCCAGGACACAGGCTGGCTCCTGCCTGCGCCTTCATGGGGATAAAAGTATTAAACAAAAAAAAAAAAGACCAAAGGGGTTGTTTTCCCAGGAGGAGAGCTCACACCTTCCCCTTGGCAGGGCTGGGCCGAGGTGACATCAGGAAGCCGTGCTGCTGCCGGAGTAAGCAGAGATTGCTGTTATCACATACAATCTGCATGAGGCAATGGGACGCGGCCGTCATCTCTGGCAACGGCCGCCAACAGTGGGGCCGTCTGTGGTGGCGGGTTGCCATGGCGCGGGAGCAAACAGGCGCCCTGGGCCCTGGCTGAGTCACCTGGGGCGGAAATGAGCTGACACACTGTGCCGAAAACGGCCGGCTGCGTGGCTGCATGGCATCACACGAGCCCCGGAAACCGAGAGAGGGCGAAGCCCGGTGACCTCTCCCCGGGAGGAGCATCCCCTGGCCTCTCAGTACATGCCTGGACCTTCCCTTCCCATTGTGGTCCCCACCGCCGCGTTCGCTGCTGGGGCAACCCACAGCTCAGCTCCTCCTGAAACTGCCTCGGTGCCTGGGCAGAGCTGGGGGGCCCAGAGGAGCGGCCGGGCAGGTAGAGCCGATGAGCCAGTTCCGTCCTGCTTCCCCCTGCCCTACAGAGGATCTTGGAGGCTTCCACCGGTCTCCTGTGACCTCACAGGTGCACATGGATCAGAGTGGTGTGCTGACATCAGCCAGTCATTGCTCGTTTGCATCTGTCAGTCCCGGCAGGACCGGGCCTTGGGCAGGGGAGGTGGGGGTGGCCTGGATGCAGCGGGGCAGGGGCTCTGCTGCCGGTGGGGTGGCATCACCATCCCTGCTGGGACAGCACGCTGGGGGCTGTCACACCGTCCACCTCCTTCATCTGTCTACAGCACAAGGTCTATCTCTGCAGCAGGAAACCAT
>NW_008824411.1:4466447-4467358 GCF_000699105.1 Pygoscelis adeliae | reverse complement strand
GCCAGGGGATGCTGGCCGGGAGGGCAGCCAGCCCGGCTCTGGGGTGCCGCGGGGCTAGGCCGGCCAGTGAGATGGAGAGGTGGCATGGGGGCTCTCAGCGTGCCGGGATGGCGTGCATCCCAGTTGCCGCTCCTGTGCCGGGTGATGATGCTCGCTGGCCAGGGGACTGGTGTGTTGGCTAGGGGACAGAAGCCCAGAGGGGGGGTGATGGGCAGGACCACCCACCGGTGCGTGCACTGGGTGCTGCAGGAGAGCCCTTGTCTCGGCAGCAGTAAAGCAGGCAGCTGCCCCAGGGAGAAAAGGCCTAGACAGAGGAATGTGTGTGGGGACAAGGGATGGCTTTGAGCAGGGTTTATGGAGTGGTCAAGAAAACACAGGAAATTGGCTCCAGCTGAAGGTCCTCCTGCCCAGAGACTGCAGCGGGGATGGGAAAATAGACAAGCGATGTGTCACGGAGCGACCAGACAGTGCTCGATAGCAGCAAGGTATGGAAAGCCAAGAAGGATGCCAAAGACAGCAGAGGATTATCCAGGTCCGATAAGGCTCTGGGCAATACAAAAGGACTTTATGGGCTGTTGGGAACCAAAGGCAAGGAACCTTATGGAGATGCCAAACCTGTTGGGAAGGAGAGCAAAGAAGTGGATAGAGATTGCTGAGCTAGAGCTGGATGAGGGATAAGGAAAATGCTTTCCACGCCATTAGGAACGAAGGAGGATGTGAGACAACAGCTGCTAGAGAAGATATTTAAAAAATCCTTAAGCCTGGATAACTCACACCCAGGGGTCCTTTCAGGGCTGGCTGGAGCAGCAGCCAGGATTCGCAGGACTGGGCGAGCACTAATGCAGCACTCGGTGTTGGAAAGGACCATGCTCCCCAGCACAGGGGTGGGAGGCAGGAGAGGCAGGCACCAG
>NW_008824411.1:4465493-4466433 GCF_000699105.1 Pygoscelis adeliae | reverse complement strand
GGTAGCGAGCAGGGAGTTGCTGAAGGTGTTATTGGACAAATGCAATTTCTCTCCTCATTGTGAGCAGCCGTTTGGCTGCTAGAGGCCATTCCATAGCTGGAAGGAATTTCACGTGTTGTCTCATGGTGTTCAGATGTTGGGAAAAAAAAGGGAAAAGCATTGTGCTAGATCCATAGATAGTGTGTTAAATGGGTTATGAACTGGGTAATTGGCCAAGAAACCATCAGTGGGGGTTTCAAGCAGGTCTTATGTACAGGCACAGGCAGGATCCCCGCTGTGCTGGTGGCACAGACCAGTGTCCCCGGCACGCACAGGCCCGCAGCGGGAATCCACCTCAGGGCCAGGTTTCAGCCATGTAAACCCCAGCCAAGAGGTGGACTTTTCATCTCGGTGGCTCAGGCTATCTCCCAAACAGCAGAACCATTTCTCTCCTGCCACCCCCCCAAGGATTAATCTCTGGGATTGCTTCAATTAAGAGCTTATACACCTGGGGACCCGAGCTGCCTGCATCACACCTCATTGAACTGAGAGGAAGGTGCGAAGCCGGGGATTGGAGCCGAGCCCCTGCTACCAAAACCACGCGCTCTCCCATCGGCCGAGAAACGGTTTCTTGGTCTGACAGCAGCAGAGTCGTATTTTCAGAAAAGCCGAAGCTGGGGTTTTGCGGAAACTCTTTCAGCCAGGAAGGGTGGGGGAAGCCTGCAGGGCTCGCTCAGGGTTTTTGGCTGGGCGGGAGACGTGGCCGTGGCTCAGGGGTGAGCCTGCCTCGCCTCGCACGGCTGGCAAGAGGTGACCTGCACGTGTGCCGTCCCCTGGGCGCTTCCCACAGGGTTCACTTCCCAGGGGAGGCAAGAAGCGAGTTCTCTGCCCTAAGGCACGAGCACAGGGAGAATAAATAATGGGAAGATCAGTGAGCTATCGGACGCCAGGGAGAAAGGCC
>NW_008824411.1:4463150-4464982 GCF_000699105.1 Pygoscelis adeliae | reverse complement strand
CGGGGCCGGGCCCCGCGTGGAGGGGGGGACGGGGACAGGGACGCCTGGGTGGGGAGACTTACGTGTGGGCCCCGGCCGGCACTGCGTTGTGCGATTCTCTGCAAACTCGCTGCTCTTGAAAGGGCTTTATTTTCTGGTGGTTTTAACTTAAAGCTCGATATTTCACCGTGGTCTGCAACACCTTTTCTAGTGTCACCTGAGGTTTGCTTCCCTTTACTGTACACCGGCTTGAGTCTCTCTGCTTCGGGGCTTTACAGAGCCATGCTTGCGAGGCCTCCATCTCACACACAGGGTGCTCCACTTGCTCAGTTAGCTATTTTAGGCATTTTATGAGTGTTGACTGAAATTCCAGCTGTAAGAATCACTATTTCGGTTTGTCAGCGTGCTGTCCTTGTGTGGCCAAGAAATGATTTCCAGTTCCAACTCATTGTGTGCTGCCTCTTGTTTGTGAGTTTTTAATACTATCACGGTCAGATCTTTTCAGCATCTTCAGGTGCTTGTTTGACTATGGGCGAGTTGTGCCATATGTGGTTATATCAGAGAGATACTTTGGAAGCCACACTCCTGTATGCCTGTGCCTCAAAGTAGAAGTGCTGGGTCTTGCTGTACAGCCAGCATTAGTAGCCCTTCTCTTTTTGAGTGCACCTTACTGTAGGTAGTGTTCGTAAGACAGCTAATACATGAACCTGCCTGATTTGATGGTGTTGGCAGGATGCAGTTGTGCTCTTCCGTGTAACAACTGATACTCATGTATGGGTTTAATTGCCTAATTAAGGCTAAATATGTGGCAGATCTTTTGCCCGCTGATCTCCCCCCACTGCTGTCTTTCTTTTGCAGAGCCTGGATTTCTGGAGGCTGCTCTACGGTCTTCTGAAACAAATCCATGGAGGCAAGTGGACCGAGTCTGATGCCATAGGTAATCTAGTCAGTCTGACTGACTGTGCGATTTCCATCCGTACCAGGGAACTACTGGAATAATTTTTGTAGCATCTTTTCTTGGGCTCATTGCTCCCTGTCAGAAATGCTCCATTTTGAATACCTTAGTTTATGCCACCAACTCTTACTGTTGCATGACAGGTGTGCAAGCAGGTTTACTCCTCTTTGGCTTGCTTTGACCAGGAAACTGGGATGTTTTTGTGTCTGCTAGGCGCTCTTGCTTCCCTTGGACATTTCACTGCAGGTAAATCTCTGCAATGATCTTATGCATTCTCAGCATCTACAGAGATAATCACAGAAATAGATTTAGTTTTCCTTTGATCCCTTCTTTCCCCATTCCAGATATGATGTGTGATTCTGTGGATAATTTTCTGTCAAGTCCAATGTCAGGACCATGGATTATATGAACCATAAAGGCAGTGGTTTGGATTGAAGTTCTAGACAAAACAAAAGGTGAAGTGTTTGTGAATATTTTAGAGGGGCCATGAATATCTCTATGCAGATATCTGGGCCACTACACCAGACAGAAGCTGAATGCAGGTTGGCTTCTCACAAAGACAGAGCACTATTTACTACTTAAATGTATGTTATTCCAAGTACGATACTACTCCCCAGACTTCTCTCATGAAAGATGTCTGTCTAGAGCCCTTTCATCGTCAGAGGAAGTTTTGAGAATGGGATTGTCTGTGATGGATAGAGGTCTCCTCAGACCGAAACCACTTAAAATCCATTTTTGCCCTTGAAAGCAAAAAAACCCACAAACCCTAAACAACATTGTTTAAGCCCCTTAAGAGCTGGGAATCTGATGGCTCTGTAAACAGAGTTTAAAAAGGCTAAGCATTGTGGACAATATCTCTCAAGGAGCGTGGAGCAAAACCAACATAGTTTTTCTGGTA
>NW_008824411.1:4450488-4463125 GCF_000699105.1 Pygoscelis adeliae | reverse complement strand
CAGCAGGAAATCAGCATGGTTCTGTGTTACTCACAGAACTGCTATTTTTCATTTGGCTATTTTTGCTTTTCTACTCATCCACAATCTGCTGTGTATGGTAAATCAATTTATTGGCTATCTCCTACAGCTTTGTGGAGGTGGTCCTGCACAAGTGCAGCCTCCTTGAGTCCTGGCTGCTCCCATACTAATGGCTTGTAGCATTTGGAGACAGGATTTCCATGCGTATGTGGCAGGCTGCTGGCTCTAGAGAGAGCAAACTCAGTCTCTTCTGGTAGATTGCAAGGTAGGAACTTGTGGTTCTGCTCAGAACTGCTGAGCTGATCTTGAAGAAACTTGTTTAGTCACAACTTGGTGATTAAAGCTGAATCTCAGGTTGGATAGCCGTACTGTTTTTCACGTTACGCTAATTACCTTTGCTTGGCCAAGTGACTGAGTTGTCTGCTGCAAACACAATCAATATTTTACTGCCTTTTTTCTCTGTCCCTGCTCTGGAGCACTTGTGGTCTTTCATGTATTTATTTCATGGAAATGAAGTAGAAGTCTTGGGCATAGGGACTAAATAACTTTCTCAGGTTTGCACAAGATCCTGAAACACAACAAAGAATTGAAACGGATTCCTCTAATCCATGTCTAGGGCTTTAGTCCATGGATCAGGCATTCCTTTCTTTGCTGTTTTTGTACAACCTCTTAATTATCTTAGCTAAAACAAGGAAAGCAGCAGTTGCCAGATCCCAGAGAAAGGCTGTGAACTACGAGGGTTACCGTGTGCACAGGCATAGGAACAGCTTTCTGGAAAAGAGAAGCTAGGGTCTTGTACCCTTTCTTTTTTTTAGGCTAAAAGTTATTTGCAAAGGAAACACTGAGCTTTGGCCTGTAGTGTGCGTGTGTTGTTGGGGTCACAGTGGTTGTTCTCACTACTCTACAGAGTGAGACCTGCATTTCAAGGACTGTGTTCCAGATGTTGGGCCGTTTGCAGTTGTGAGGTGCTAGAAGAAAGCAGTGCGTTGCAAGGACAGAATGCTCTTACAGACGTTGCCCATGGAAAAGGACAGATTTTTCTAGAAAATTTTTCCTTGATCTGGGAAGTCCTTTTTATCAAGTGACTTTCAAAGTTGCACCACAGTGTGTATTTCTGTTTCGAGTTAGTAGTTTTCATTAGTCAATTTTTGATCTGATCTTGTCATATAGGTGAATTCCAGAGGAGATTAAGATTTGCTTTGAATAAAAAGGCTACTAGTCATTCCCTTGTGATGGCTGTGATGTGATATTTTTTAGAAGAACTTTCTGCATCATGTTTTTAAATGGTTGATGTATTTTATTGCCTAGCTAGCAGAAAATAAAATATTTGAAAAATCACATATAAAAAAAATCCACACAGTTTGATGTTTTAAAAGGTAGGAACTATCGCGTTCTTTCAAAAAGAAGCCAGAAACCTCACTGAAGCCTGCCAGTCAGCGGTTATAAAATTCTGCAAATGGCTCTTTTGGTTTCTCATTTTGGAAGAATTTTTTCTTCACACAGTAAAAAACACTTACTGTAGACTTTGGTGGGAAGCCATTAATATGCTCCAGCCCCTTAAACATGTCAGAACAATGGGTCTCTCGACAGTGGAGTAAGAGTCAAAGTAAGCTGTGTAATAGTACTCCAGGCATAACCTTACTGATGAAGCCATGATTAGTGGTTTTATGCTGCTCTTTCTTCACAGAGGCTGAGAGCTGATAGACCTGGTTAACAACCTAACAACCACACCAGGTAGCAGTGCAATATGCATTTAGATAGTTGGAAGAAATGTTTCTTTTCTGGAGTCGCAATTCATTTTTTATAGTATGGGAAAGAGGTCTGGAGCTGCAGTATATTTTTGTTTGTTTGACAAATAAAGCAGAAAATGTTCTTCTGCAGCAGTAGTTTCCCATAATACCACTACCTATGCAGGTGTTTCTTGCCTGAGTGCATGAAGTAATGTATCTGTGTCTGTTCTTGTACTTGATTTATTCCTTTCCATCTTAGCCAGGCTAATGCATAACCCTTATTTGAATATCATGTTGTTAGTTCACTGAAAATACTCTGCAGGATTCATAAAACTATACTCAAGCTGTGCTCTTCCGCTTTAAGAGAGCTGAATCCTGAGGTTGTGGGACAGCTTGGTCTTACTTGCTGAACGTACTTTTATAAATAACGTGTATGCAGAAGGGGATTAGTTGGAAGGACTGTGTGGGTCTTTCTCTATAAATTGCCTAATTCTAATGAAATGCCGTAAGAAGATGTTGTCAAAGAGGGGGTGTTTGGGTGACTGGTGTTATCTGCTATCTGAGTGATGGGTTTTCCTCTCTTGGCTGCACATTATGGAAGAATCCATCTTGGTCTTGGGTACTTATATAGCCTCTACTGCCATTTATCTGAGCACTGTTTCCTTGTAAGCAGAGCACTGTACAGATGAGGAAAACTAAGTGACTTGTCTAATGTCATGGAAAGGCTCTTTGAGCCCTAGTTCCAGATGCATGCTTTGACCGCTCACCCGCAATTCCTGCCTGATACTCACTCCAGTTGTAGCCTCTCATGTGAGAGCAATGTGTTACAGAGGAAGAGATGAAATAGGGGGAGATAAAGGACCAGAGCAACACAGAAATTCAGGTGGTGAATTGCCTTGGTGGATCTGGTCCTGAGTGGTATATCAGAGCAGGGAAATGGTGATAAAGGAAAAAAACACCTGGCTTGCTCTCTATTCCTTCTTTTTGATATGTGATTTCTTGGGGAGTTCCCTGAACTGCAGATGGCAGCATGTGATGCTTGTTTGCTTTGAAAAAGGAGGAAAGTACGTACTGATCTTCCTTCCTTTTGGAGTATTTCTGCCTTTACCTGTTATGGCAGTTCCTTTCTTGACAAATGCACAAGGAAAAGGAAAGGGCAACATGAAAACCTAGCTCATGTGAGAATGTTCAAGAGTGATCAAAATAAAATCTCTAGTATCTGAGTGCTCCCCCTGTGCATGAGGGATTGGAATGCATATCTACAGCAAGATTTTTAGCAAACCATAGGCATTTCTGCCACCCTAGCATCATGAAGGGAAGCTGCTTGTTTTTACATTCACAGGTTCTGCAAAAAGAGAAAACGGAGTGATTCAGATGTTTGGGTTTCCTTTTTGTGTCTGTAATGCAGAAACAAACTAGGTTTAAAACCAGTTGTCCAGCTGTCATGTGTCTCTGCAGAAGCTCTGCTGCACAAAACTCTAGTCCTGCAAAAAATTAGTAGCTCTGCACCATCGTGTCACCTGCTTAATCATGCTCCTGATCTTGTCTGTTGTTCTTCAGTCATGGTTAATGTCTTTGTCAGCAATTCATTTGTAGCTTTCACATGGCCAATCATGTATTCCCGCTCCTACTGCTGAAGATGTGTAGTAATCCGTATAACAGTTTCAGCTGTGTATTTGGACTGAGGAGCACTCTGGAAGTAGGCATCTCCTTACGGACACGCACTCTCATTTCCCTAAATCCTAAAGTTGGTCAAACGGTGCAAACAATATACCTTCCTCTGGTTTGTCAAGGCGCAAAGGGCTTGGTGGCTCTTTATGACTACCAGCTCCTTCCAGCCTCAGCAGAGCTGTACAAATGTACTGTTCCTATAGGGTTACTAGCATAGGTCAGCTTATAGCTCCTACCTGCGTCTTGGCTTTGTATTACTTTTGGTGGATAAGACTCCTTTAGCATTTTGCAAATCAAGTTAAATCAACCACTCTTCACTGAGAGTCTCGTGTAATTAACGAGTTCCTTTTGAGAGCAACAGGATTTTTTTCTTGTTTTTTGTTCTGAAGTTGGTCATTATGTGGTTTTTGAGCTTCAGCAGTCGATGCCAGACAAAGAAAAACGATATGTGTCAATGCTAAGGGATGATTTTACCACAAGTGGCAAGGAGCAGGCAAATGAGTATGTGATGTGATGAACTGGTATGTTAATTAAGGACAGCAATGACAATCCCTGATCATGTGAGGTTTATGCTTCCTGTTATTTTTGTGTGTGTGTGTGTACCTTTTTTATGAAACCCGACGGAGATACTGAAGCATTACACTGGAAAAGGGCAGCAACTTTCTTCCTTACTTTGTAAGAATGCCTAAACTGGGTCAAACTGAAGGTTCTTCTAGCTCCATTCAGCTGTGGCAGCTGTCAAAAGTGGATGCCCAGGGGAAAGGAAAGAGCAAATGCAGAAGGATGCTTTCGGGGGGGTATTCTTTCAGCCTCCAATAATTTACATCTCAGACTTCCCAAACCAGAGAGAATATCTTTTTATTTCCTAAGCTTCCATGAACTCGTGTTCTGTAAATCCAGTTCCTCCTTAGTCTGTGTAGCTCTCAGTGTTCATAGTGTCCCATGGCCAGAAATTGCAGAGCTTTGCTGTATGTGTGAAGAACGCTTCTTTAACTTGTTTTGACTCACATGCTTGCTAACTTTGTTTGGTGGCTCACAGTTCTTGTATTGAATGTCGTGCAAACACATTATTCTCTATTCGCCCATTCCACAGCACTCGTGGTTTTAAAGCATTTTGTCATATCCATTCTCAGTCATCTTGGCCTACGTCGTCAGTTCTTACAATGAAGCTGTTCTGCACTTGTGATCGTACTTGTCCTTTCTCTTTGTTTTTTTCCAAGTGTTCCGTAGCCTTCTTGGGACTGAAGAAATAAAATAACACTCTGAATTTGAGATGTGGGGTCACAGTGGATATAGACAACAATATAATGTTGTTCCCTGTGTTCTGTTTAGTTTCCTTTCTAGGTTTCTCACAGTCAATTTGCTTTTGATGCATGTGAGAACCAAATGTGATATTGTCATGAAAAATCTTATCTAAGATTGTGTTCCTGAGTCCAGTGGTCAGCTCCAAGCCCATTGCTATGTCAGTAAAGTTAGGATTGTTTTTTTCCTTGTGTGCATCATTTTTTCTAAAAAATTTTTATCTGTCATTTTAAAGCTTAGGATCATTAGGTTCTGCAATCCTTCACGATCTGCCTGCATTCCTTACTACTGAGTAATATCACATGAGCACCAAATTTTCTGTCACTATCACACTGTCTGTGTGTCATTTTGAGTTGGTTGAACAGCAACTGTTTAGCACAGAGCCCTCATGTGAAACCACCATTTGTTCCTACCCTCTGGTTCTTGTCTGCTAGGCACTTGTCATTGATTCAAGGGCTTTCTCTCTCCCTCCACGACAGTGGCTTAGTTTTTTTGTGCTAGTTGAATCCCACTGGGAAGTCTAAATGTCCTACATTGGTTGAATCTTCCTTAGTCACTTGCTTGTTGTTGCCTTTGGAGAACTCCAGTGGCTTTTTGAGCAGGACTGCCTTTTACAACAACTGTTGGTTCTTCCTCGGTATGTATTGTTTACCATCGTGTCCCCTAACTATGTTCTTTATTATAGTTTTGGCTTAGTACAGAACTGAGGCTTACTGGTCAGAACCTTTTTTCTGTGTTTTCTAATTTTCTCTGTGTTTCCCCAGTATTTTACAGTTCTGTAGTGCTTGTCTTGTAGCTGTCAGGTAACATTTGCTGGCGTGAAGGAATACGGATCAGAGCATTCCTGAGAATTAAATAGTCCATGTGGTCTGGTATGCAGTGTGGTGTGCTGCATTATCTCTGCGTGCTCACTGGTGCTCAGAGATTTGCAGCAGGCTGTGAAACTCCTATCTCTCATTTCCAGTTTCATTCAGGAGTAAACTGACTCAGAGTGTTTACTAATTCATAGCATGCTTGGTGGCTCATAAAAAATGAATAGGTGAATTGGAGTCCTGTTATAGTGGGGATGGCTATTTACCTTTTTTGCCTTTGCTAATCTCCAAGAGGCCATTACTGGCCTTGATCTCAACTTTGAATTTCTTCTTTCCCCTTAGCGGTAGTTCCTGTAGATCAGAATGGGGCAGCATAAGGAGGGCTTTTACCCTTTACCTCCTGTCCTTTATCAGTTGTTGATAAAGACTAGTCTCCACTGTCCTCCACTAATCTTAGGCTCGATTAAAAATCTTGCTCTCAGAGGAGGCAGCAGTTTCTGGAACTGAATGGGTAAATGCATTGAGTAGTGCAGTGTGTTATTCTTAATTGTTTTCTTCTTTTCAGATAACCAAATTAGGTTTGTAAAATCAGCATTGTGGTACCATGGCTATGGCAGGCCAGAACTCTATCGGCTCCCCTCCGACGGCTCAGCGGGTAGTCGGGAGCTGCTGCTGGCATTTTCCTGGCTGCTGCACAGACTCAGCCTCTTGGAGCAGCTTTTGGCTCGGAACAGAGTAAAGACTGGGGATGAAACTTCCGTGTGCATGGTGAGCATGTTTGTGTCCTTCTACCTTATCTGTCCATAAGTAACGTTCTGTGACAGCAACCGTGCTATCACTAGTGTGTAATGTGTGGTATCTTGGTACAAATAAATGCCTTATTCCAGCTTTAAAAAAAACTTAAAGTGGCCAGCACCTGTAACCTGTTTTCCCTCCCGTCTCTAAACTTTGTGTGCAGGTGATCTGGGTTCCTTCTCTTTCTCAAACTCCCACCCCTGCCTGAATTCCCTGATTTTTGTTTCCAGTATAGGTGAGACCAGTGTGGAGGAGGGCAAGTAAGTGAATCCTAGAATAGTTGGGGTTGGAAGGCACCTTTAAAGGTCATCCAGTCCAACCCCCCTGCAATGAGCAGGGACATCTTCAACTAGATCAGGTTGCTCAGAGCCCTGTCCAAGCTGACCTTGAATGTTCCCAGGCATGGGGCATCTACCATCTCTCTGGGCAACCTGTGTCAGTGCTTTACCACCCTCAGCGTAAAAAATTTCCTCCCTATATCTGGTCTGAATCTGCCCTCTTTTAGTTTAAAACCATTACCCCTTGTCCTATTGCTACAGGCCCTGCTAAAAGGTTTGTCCCCGTCGTTCTCATAAGCCCCCTTTAAGTATTGAAAGGCTACAATAAGGTTTCCCCAAAGCCTTCTCTTCTCCAGGCTGAACAACCCCAACTCTCTCAGCCTTTCTTCATAGGAGAGGTGTTCCATCCCCCTGATCATTTTCGTGGCCCTCTTCTGGACCCGCTCCAACAGGTCCATGTCTTTCTTATGCTGAGGGCTCCAGAGCTGGACACCGCACTCCAGGTGGGGTCTCACCAGAGCAGAGTAGAGGGGCAGAATCACCTCCCTCGACCTGCTGGCCACGCTTCTTTGGATGCAGCCCAGGATACAATCGGCCTTCTGGGCTGCGAGCACACATTGCTGGCTCATGTCCAGCTTTTTACCCACCAGTACCCCCAGGTCCTTCTTGGCAGGGCTGCTCTCAATCCCTTCATCCCCCAGCCTGTCTTGATACTGGGGGTTGCCCCAACCCAGGTGCAGGACCTTGCACTTGGCCTTGTTAAACCTCATGAGGTTCACATGGGCCCACTTTTTGAGCTTGTCCAGGTCCCTCTGGATGGCAGTGTCTGGTCCCTCTGAATGTCTTTGATCTCTGTGCTTCTGAGTTTTGTGCTTCCAGACTATAGCATGGGTGGTTCTACAGTGTAGGCAAACAGGTTAGCTGTGAATGCTGGGTATGTTGACACTGGGTAGCGCAAGTAATCCTAACGCAAATAGTACCTTTGAAAAACATCAGGATCACAAATGGCAGCTACTGCTCTTGGGGTAACTAATGGCCTTGTAGCCTCCTTAAGAGAACAGTGGGGTATATTGTTGTGTTTCCATCAAGAAAAAGATGTTAGCACATAGAAAGCCTGCTCTGAAATAAGGTAAGGATAGCTGTGTGTCTGCTTTAGCTGCAATATATACATGTGATCAAAAAAAACCAACCCAAAAACCGAGGGGAAAAAACCCCACAAAACCACAGTAGTCTAATAATGTTCGGTAATAGTGCTTTTAAAATCCATTCCTTGCATTTAAGACCGCATGCACATGTTACTGTATAGACAATTGCTCTGGAGCATAGAGTGAGAAGCTCAGGAGAGAAGATGATGCGTTTTCCATGTTTATATCTTGTTTGTTGCAAATAAAGTGTCCTTGCTCTTTAACACAACAGATAACATAGGCTGAATTTGAACTGATTAGTGCAATGCGTTAGTGTGGCCGAGGCCTCTCTAGATGGTTGTGAGTTTGTTCAGTCATCTGGGTCGGACATTAATTGCTGGTCAGTCTGGTTCAAAATGACAGGCTCACAGAATTGTCTCATATGTTGGCAAAGGACTTTGTAGGTCAGAAACCCTACCTGCTGATATCTTGTGATGTCTAAGACCTTGTGGTCTTCATGATCCCATATACGTGCTCCCCTAGACTGTAGGCTGCTGGGTTTTCTAGAATCTTTTTAGGGGTCAGCAAAGCAGGAAAGCGAGTTTGGAAAGCTACGATATAGATACATTGTCTTCAGAAGGAGAACACTTGTACAAATGGAAAACAGTTCAAAGGGAAGAGTCACCTCTAACATTATTATTAACAGTATTTTGAGGAAACCCACTGCTCGTGCTACACTACGATTGTTTGCTGCACAGAAGAGGGAGCATGAGAGTCTGTGCTTCGTGCACTGGGTGTGAGTGGTGGTGCCCTCCGGAGATGCGAAGGGTACCTTAAGACTTTAGGAAAAACACACTTTTTACTTTAAACTTCTCTTATCTTTTTCTTGTGTGGTAGCAGATTATTTTTTGTGTCCTTAATTTCTATTACAAGAGAGCGATGAGTGAAATGTAGCAGAGACATGAATTCAGGAAATGGGGCAGCATCTATGTTATTTTCTCTGAAGGTCCTAAGTTTTACATTTTCCAAAAAGTGATGAAAGAACTATGGTAATACAACGTTATGTCTTACGGCCACACAGAGGCACACTGACAAATTTATTGCTGTGCCTTTCACTGCAATTCTAACCTGCTCTACCTGTGTTTCTTGAAATGCATGGAATACATATTTCATGGTTTTATCCCATAACTGTCCGAAACAGTGTTTGGAAAGGTTTACAAGTCTGGAAAATTTTTTTCAAGAGGCCAGAAAAACAATTTTATAAACTGGGAGTTGGAGTTAGCATGTGTATGCAAACCTCATTGCATTAATGGCAACATTTCTTGTATGGTGTTCATCTAGAAAGTTTTCATGCTCCAATAAAAAGAATGTTCATGGGGAAAAAATGATAGAACGTAGCAGAGAATGTATAAATAGTGTGTTTTGTGATTCTGCATCACAAGAAAGTTAAGCAGAATTGTGAGGGACAGGTCTGGTCTTTTATTTGATCAACGAGGCTTTACAAAACGCATAAATTCAACCAGTAAGACCCAACCAAATGAAGATCTAGGAATGCACAGTTAAGGAGGTAATGGTGAGTGTGAAGGAGAAGGTAGGTGGGTCACACACCATTTTGATCAGTAAGTCAGTTCCTTGTAAACTGCTTATGAAAGCCTGTTGTTTGTTGCATAGAAGTATGATAGTTTTGTTATTGTTATATATTGTTATTTGATAGCTATTATTATTTTATGGGGTACCTTCCTGTGGCAAAGTCTACTCATCAGTCAGACAGCGTTCAACAATATAGCCCCTAAAATCATGGTAAGAAAGGAAGAAGGTGAGGTTGTCAGTTTGATACCTGACATCCTGTGAGTTAAAGTACAACTTGAACAATTGAAGTGCTGGAATTTTGACTCTGGGAATGTTAAATACCAGGCATTTGTGATACTTAAGCAAAGTGTTGGAAGATGTGTAACAGATTGTAAAGGCGTTGCTAAACATGCCAGAAATGTAGTCTCTGCAGTCATAACTCTCTTCCATTTAAGTAAATTGAAGGAAAAAGGTAAAACAAGAAAGAAAAAAAAAAAGCTTTGCTAGAGAAAGATCTGTCTCAAAAAAGAAGAAAAGGAAATGCTCTTTAAAACAACTGAAATTCTCAGCTGAGAAGGAGCTTGAAAAATCTTCTACCGCATGGAGTCTTTTTTTTAAATGATTATAAACAATTGAAAATTTTTTCCTGAAATGAAAATGTTGCAACATAAAAAGCCATGAAATAATATTTGGTTGGGTGCATTGCTGAGATCTCTGCCAAAATCAGCAAAGCACGAAAGCCAGTACTTACTGGCAAAGCACATCAGTTGGTCTACTAGTGAGAATAAATGTGAAGAAAATCCTTACCCTTTGTCTTCATCTAAAAAAATGGAGTCTCAAGAACTGTAGGCATAGTTGTAGTTCAAACAGATACTCATGTGGTTTGCTTTTAAAGTTTTGACTGAAAAGTGGACAGGATCTGTTGCATGAAGAAGAGAGAATGCAGCTAATCCCTAAATTTAAGGGTGCAATCGTGTTCTGACTATTCTTTCAGCCCAAGTTTGAAACAAAGCCTACAGCCTGCTAAATTGCTGATAATATGCCAAATACCCAACATATCAAGAGCCAATTAAATTAATGCCTTTCATTTCAGACTGCCACTCTCTGGCCTTTTCTTCTTTGCAGTTCCTTAGCAACACAGTTTTCTTCCCCTGCAAATTGAACACTTCCATCAGCTCTAAAGGATTTCAGGCCGGTTATTTATAGAGGGACAGGGGTATCCATGATTGATAATCTCAAGATCCTGAGCTGGGGAGGGCTTACACAAGCTCACTTTTACACCTTCATAATCAAATGTTAAATGATTCCTAAAATTATAAACTAGACAGTGGTGAAAGCATGATGAAAGGCTTAAGGTGGTAGGAGATAGTGCTTAATGTGGCTAATGTAATTAAAAAAATAATCTTGAGGTAGTTGTTGGTAAGGACAGGTATGGTTAGTAGCCTAGGATGGTTGTATGGGTTGACTGCTTTTGTGTGTTAGGTAAGAAAATCCTTCAGGGCACCTTGTCTCATGTAGCCTCCAGCTCATTTTTTTTGGAAGGACAGTGCTGCACTCTCTCCTGAGCCAGAGTACCATGTGCCTGCTGCGGGATGCCTCAGCGAGCAGGACTGAAGGAACCACAGCCTGTCTTCCACCCACAGCTGTCTTCCAGTATGTGAAGTTTATAAACTGAGGGGGTTGACAATTAGAAGAGCTGACTGGAGCCTGTGTTGCTGCGCAGTAGGAACAGTAGAGGGAAGAGGGTTATTGATGGTGCTTGTCAAACTCCAGTACCTGGCTGCTGTAGTGCAAGTCTGTTCCCTGAATTTACTGTGCTGATCTGTCAGCAGGTTGGTGACTCCAGAGGCAGTAAGTCAAAGTTCAAACCTTGCATTGGTCAATGACTTAAAAAAAAAAAAAAAAACCAACACTAATTCTATTAGATCTGTAAAGACTTAAGTACAATCTGAATTGGAGGTTCACATAGATTTACTGAAGTGTCTACTTGGGAATTCTCCCTTGTTATTGCCTTAAAGCACTAGGCAATTAATTGACGGACATTGTCTTCAAAGACTTTTTACACCCCTTCTGGATTTCTATCTCAAATATGCACTGCCATGATGTCAGTCTTAACATCTTTTGTTGCTTTGATCATTTACGTGTGGATTATTCTCAAGTGCCATTCATTGATTCGTATTTACACATGAAAATATTAGAGTACAAAACACATCTGAAAACTGGTGGGTGAAATGCTGTCCTTCACTGAACCTGTACGGCAGACCTGGAGAGTTCTTATATTCTCTCTCTGAGAAGCAGATAATTGTTTGACGTAAACCTGCCTTTTTAGCACATTCACTATTTGACTAAATTATTTTTTGCCTCGCTTTTTAAATTCCAGTGGTATCACCACAGCTTTCTCCAAATCTAAGATGGTTTGTGCAGATAATAGCAGTACTCTGTGAGTATGTATTCCTTCTGTTTCCAGGGAGGAATACTGCCTGTACTGGTATTATTTCTACAGCTGAAATTAATCTATGTGTGCCCCATAATTTAATTATGTGTGGAGGCTGTTGAGTTTTTTAGATGGGGGTAGTGATGTTATCCCTCATTATCACCAGGATATGTTGTACAAACACTGGTTCTTGGTTCCACTAATTCCCTCTGCCTGCCGCTTGCCCTCTGAGTGAAATTGGATGCCCCTCCGCTTTTGTGAATTTATAGTAATCAACAAATAGAGCTATTACGGCTATTATAGTTGGAATTCATGCGTGTGTCTCTAGCATGCCAAAGTGAACTCAGTTTAATTACTTCGGGTGGGGAAAAATGAAGCTAAACATGCCTTCTGACTCTTAGGTTTGCAATTTGATTAATCTTTCTTTTGTCACGGTCTAGTTTGGCTCACTGGATATTTCCAATATAGTGTAAGGCTTATGCTTGGTCTAATCTTGTTGTTGAAATGCCTTTCTCTTATAGAAATCTTGACTGTCACCGCTGTTCCATAAACCATGTTATTAGAGGAAAGTGTTAACGTAGCAGCCAAGCTTGATGTTCCCCCAGCAGAAAACTAGGAAAGCTTTGGCACTAGTGTCACTAAATATAAATTTCCTGGGTTTTTTCCCCCTCTTCACCTATTCCAGTGGGGGTGGAGGAGGGAATTTTATTAACCTATTGATTCTGACTCAGAAGAATAATTACTTTCCAGATCTTTATGGGCTATATTAGTCTGTCAGCTTTCATTTTTTGATTTCC
This sequence comes from Pygoscelis adeliae, assembly GCF_000699105.1. NCBI lineage: Eukaryota > Metazoa > Chordata > Aves > Sphenisciformes > Spheniscidae > Pygoscelis > Pygoscelis adeliae. Next base: position 4,450,595 of record NW_008824411.1, on the reverse strand, counting down.
CTCTCTTATTCCCTGTGCTTACACTTCTATTCTCTTTGTCCTCCTGTCTTCCTAGTAACTCTCACCATTTATCTTTTTGCCCTTTTTTGCTGCTATTGTTGCCATAT
>NW_008824411.1:4447962-4450428 GCF_000699105.1 Pygoscelis adeliae | reverse complement strand
CCCGAAACCTGAACAGAGGGCACAGGATCCCTAAAGTTTCTCCTGCAGAATTTCCTTCACCTCGTTTTTGCCAGCAAGCAGTGCTGCTTTGCCCGGGGCAGCCTGGTGTGTTTGGCACGTGTGCTGCACCCCTTTCCACGCCACCTCTGCTGGGGTGGCACCGGGGCCAGACCTTTGTCGTTTGCTGGGCTTCTGCATGGCTGACAAGTCTATTGTAGCACTCTGGTTGCACTGCCACCTGCCCTGCAAAGGCTTGTACCAGAAACTAAGGGAGAAAAACACTTGAATTTTGCATTTCTGCCTTTTGTACTTCTTAAAGTCACTTCATGAATAGGTAACTATCGAACCCTGAAGTGTTAATTTTTTATCTCCTTAGTTACTGATACTGCTTGTAGTCTTAAACATACTTTGTGGTCAGAGGTGATTAAATTAGGAATATGTTTTTGCCATACAAGAACTGGAGCATATTTCAGTTTGAACTCTTGAAATGCACTTTTTTGGTGTGTGTTAAAGCACAAGTTACAGGTGAAATTGTCTCCCTGTCATTCTGCGTGTGCATATGTACATGCTATTCCTTCTGATCTTTTGTGGGTTTTTTTAGTTCCATGCCTCAGACTTGTCATGGAACCTTTTTCCCAATGAAAAACAATTTCCTGTGGTGCACTGGAAAATGTATGGTTAGCAACACTTATTTTTGCCTGATACAGAGAATACACTTTTAAGATTTTTTTTTTTGACAGCATGTCAAGGTAAAACGCTCTAAAAGAGGAATCTGAAATGATCAAAAAGGTTTATAATTTATTGAATTTGCTGTTTCTCTGGGTAATGTCTGAGTTTCAAATAAACGCAAAATTTCTTGAACCTGACATTACAGCTGATGTGTTCTGGATGGGGTTCTACCACCAAGCACTGGAGACACTTGAGCTTTCACGTGAGGAGAGGAAGATGAGGACTGGCGTGCTAATAGGAAGGCTTAGCATGGTCATATTGGTACTCTGTACTTTACTGAAATGCTGTCTACAGAGTGCCTTCCTCGGCTGTTCGAGAAGCCAAGGGATTTTAAGACGTTTTAGTGCCTCTCCTGCCCTCCAGTGGTGGGGAGCAGCCGGTACCTTTGGTGTACCTGTTTTTGCTCTATGGCCTTTTGATGTAAATGGCAACCTTCTCTGCTTTTGCTGTCCTGCTTTTTAAGTGATCCGGGTTTAACTGTCATTGGAGGATCTTTTGAAATAAAGCACTTTTTCCTCAGGAGGACAAAAGGAACGTGCAAAGAAGGGCATGGCAAGCTTTCTGTATAGGGCAGAGCTCTGCTTCTGGTCTCCTGGAGGGCAGTTACTGTTTCTTCTCCTGTTGGCCTCTTGCTCCAGATTCACTGCTGATGTAGCACACTGCATCTTTCTCTCTTCACTGGTTACCCCCTGTCCAGCAGCTTGCCACAGTGGAGCAAAATGGACGTGGGCAAGCAGGGCTGCAGCTGCAGGCAGAGGAACTGCAGTGCAAGGCATTATCTATATTGCATTTCCCAAGCCCTGCAAAATGCAGTGCTCTGAGTTAAGGTCTACCCTGCCACATGTTTGTTTTAGTATATTTGGTTTCCACGTTTTGTCTGAATACATGATGCAGTCAGCTTTGGGATTTAAATGTTATTTTAAAAGTAAGTGGTACCCTCGACCTTGCAGCTCCAAAGATTTGGCAATGCCGCTGTGCTCTGTTAAAGGCATAGTGCTTTTGCTCTATTGCAGAGCTCTTAAGTAACCTCCTGAATGAGTGAGGAGGGTTGGGATAAGGGAGTGACTTTCTCTAGTGCCTCAGGCCTGTGGCTACTGCCAGACAGGCTTGTTTGAACAAAGCAGGAACGGGTAGGAGCTGCGTTCACATCTTCTGTCTTCCCCCAGCACCTTCTCTTTTTCACTCTTTGCCACTCAGATACTAGCAGAGCTCTTGGGAGTGCTGTTGTGAGTGGTAACTTTTACAAAAGGCATTGAAATTTAAAAACTAAAAGGCCTTGTGGAAACACACGTTTTGACATTATTTTTTTTAATTGCTGAATACGCTATGAGCATAACTTCTACATTGTGAGCACTTATGTTTGTGGAAAACATTCTTCTGTGCAAATATCTGGATATTTAACTGGTATGTGCATCATGTGGGAGTGGGTTCTTACACCATCTATCTTTCCATGCATACGTCTGATCTGGATCCTACCTTGTCTAGGAGGAAATCCAATTAGTGTTGTTGATGGTGCTGTTAATGAAAGTAGTGTTTGTCCCTTTCGCATTCATCTGTTCGAATTGTTCCTCTTCACATTTTCCCCTCCTGCAGATAGATGTATGGCTGTATTAATTAGGAAAGCATGTCTGATACTGTTGTTTCTGGCTATGGTGTTTAATTTTTAAAAAAATTACACTCCGTTTAAAGATCTGTAATTACACAGGTTAACATATGTTATGTCACATCAAAACAATT
>NW_008824411.1:4423193-4447899 GCF_000699105.1 Pygoscelis adeliae | reverse complement strand
CAGTAAAAGCTGCAGAAGCACTTTATTGGCTTGATTTATGTGATTGCTTTGCCTTTCCCGAGTCCTGCAGTGAGGGATCTAGATGTGCTGCTTCCCACCTTTACGAAACCAGGCTGCGTGCTTAGTGTAGTTGAGTAGTACCTGAGGGTAAATAGTTTCTGTCTAGACCCGGATGAACCCAGGTGAAAGTGAGTAGTGGGGGGAGGCATGCCTTAGTGGTTTTAACTGGCAGCTGCTTTATTTCGCTGTGCTCAAGGTTTAATGTCAGGGAGTTGACTTAATGCATATATCCATGGGTTAAACATGTTATCCGTGTTCCGGTAGGGCCGCTTCTCCACGGGAGGAACAGCAGGCTGTTTGCTGGTTGTCCGAATATGGAAGCAGAGAGCTGATCCGTGCAGGGATTTGGAAGATGTCCGGGGAAAAGCCACAGCACGCCGGGGGTGAGCCGGGGTCCGTCCTTTACCGACAGGTGGCAGCTGGTAGTCAGGACAGAGTGTCGCTCGGGGAGCTAGCCCTGCCATAGCCTTGCTTTTACAGCAACGCAGGCAGCACAGGCCTTTTCATTTCCATGGTGTGCACAGGGCACAGTAAATTTATTAAGGTGAGAATTTGTAGGCATTAAGATAGCTATATGAATTGGAAAAGTACAGAAAGTGTAGAAGTGTGATGAAGTTGCACAACGAAGGGTTTTCTTGGCAGTACTGCTTGTGGCGTATTGTAAGATCTCCACTGAATCTGCAAGGAATTTTGCTTTAAAACAGTTTTTGGAGTTTGTTTAATTCAAAGCGTATGAACAAAGCAAGGTCAACCGCATACCAGGTCACTAAAATCCTCAAATGGAGCAAGTAGTGCAAAAAATGCTCCCTTCTCACATGTCTGCAACACATTGATGCTTATGCTGTTCTTTGATAAACTATTTATATGATGAAGTACTTGCTTAATTTATCTCCATCCGCTGAACTTGCTTAATCTATCTCCATCCATAGAACTGCTCTCTGATTTCCAATACCATGGAATTGCTTTGTATTTCAAACCAAAAAGAAAAGCTTTACTTCTGCTATAAAAGTTGAAACTTCTTAATCTTTAATTTCTCTCTAAGCAAGTTGCATACAAGTTGTTTGCTCAGATGTATGGAATGTGAATGAAAATTGATATATCCCCATGTCTTTTTTTCACACCCTCCTTTCTCCCGCCCCTTATTCTTTTCCTTTAAGTACTTTTATATCTGCTGGCTTTTTTAGTTCAGTGTGTTTTGTGAATCTATCTTGTCTGCTCAGAGCACTTGTGCCATGAGGACTGTGTTGGCTGTTTTTGCACTTGCTGCATCGTCTAACCATAAGTGCATTCACACGTTTTGAAGAATGATCTGGCATCTTTTTTCATAACAATTGGACTTTAAATAGCCTGGGGAGGAATGTTTAGGGCAAAACTCGTGTGGTGTTGGAGACTGAATTCTAGACTGCCTTGCAAAAATTTTAAATATATGCTCTTAGGACATAAACCGTGTTTAGCTCTGACTAAGCCAGAGATGTATTTATGAGCTTGGGGTAGGTTTTGTAGTTTGTGAGCTACCTTAGTTGGGATGGTGATGTCCTGGAATGTGTATTTATTATGTATTTAGCTGGTAATTTGCCTGGATCTTTTACCACAGGAGAGCTGGGTTTAAGTTCTGCCTAAGTGTGGGTAGGGTGGTAGTTCAGGAATTGGCTTGAAGAGAGTTCATGTAAATATATGATGTCACCTTCATCAGGCTTGTGCTTGCTTTTCTGAGTCTTGCCAATAAATGGATATTGAAATCTTTTAACAGCAGTACCTTGAGCTTTTAGGACAGAAAAGCTAGTCTGAAGTGAGTTACAGTGGGAGTGGAATTGAGGGGCTTCGTTCTAGCTTCTGCTTAAGTTATGCTATCACAGGTGCTCTGGCGAGTCCACATCGTCCAGTTTGACAAGACTAGCTCTGATATCGCCAGTGTAATGGGAAAAGACTCTGACACTGCCATGAGGGTATCGATATGTGCTGATGCGGCTTTTGTACTGCAAGCCTGTGGCACCATTCTGTAGCTGGAGTCCATGCGCCTCCCTTCTCTGAAACAGAATCAAAGAGAAACATTAATTGCAGCAAACAGTTTACAAGCAAAAAGCTTTCCTGGTAAGTGGCTGTGAAATGATCTCTTCCAGAACTGGTGTGGAGCATTCTAAGTGTGGGGAGGCCATTGAGGGCCCTGGGTAGTTGCCTTGGCTGCTCGCTCTATGAGTTTGACTAAATAATATCCACTTCTGTATCTCAGAAGTGAATGTAGGTGTGTACCATACACCTGATAGGTGTATCTATTGCTGCATAGATTAGATAAATTCACAGTGATATTTGAAGCAAAGGCTCTAGCTTGTGCTGGTATTTTAGTGATTTTTCTCCCACTGGGAGAGCAGTAAATAGTCTTAGATTGTAAAGATGGGACTAGAAATTGAGGTCACAATATAATATGCAAGACTTTTTTTTTACCTTGTTTACTTTATGCCAGGCTAAGTATTTCATAGCAAAAGTAAATTTTTTGTGCAGTTTGTGAAATAAATAATAGAGAGATCATATTTAAAAAATGCATTGGCTGGCTTCCTTATTTTAATATTAATAAGGCAGGTTGCTACAATAAAATTAGCTCTGCATGGTGTTTGTCACTGTACTGCCAAAGCAATCGAGTCTAATGCCATTCCTTCCTGAAATGAATCCCCAGGAGAGCAGTATTTGTGCCGTTCTGAAACCTCCAACCAAGGAAGTTGGAGTTGAACTGTAAATTATGGAAAATGCAGATTTTAATCTGGGAATCCCAAGTCTGTCTCTGGCCTTGTGGCTTTCTGGCTACTTATATGAAGTGTTTTAATGTTGTTTACACATGTGTTTTCTCTGCTGTAGTGACTAATATCCAATTGCTTGACTCACCACGTTTATGGACAACTTGGTAATCATATCTGTATGGTTTCATAGTCCAGAAACCTCTCCAGGTGGGGGCAAGACAATCTCAACCATGAAGGTACTTAGCTAGGACTGCAGCGCCCTAGGACATAGTGCCTTTCGATTTAGGGGCAAGGGGCTGAAGGCATCTGAGGAAAAAGAGTGACATTGCTGTTGGCACAAAGGAGATACTGTCTTGTCTTTTTTTTTTAAAAGATGAATCTGTGCCTTTAAAAGGAAAAGCCCTTTACCAACCCTGTGCCCCTGTGATTTATAGCATGCATTTATCTGAGCCACAGAGCAAAGGGAAAAAACCTGTAATCTTGATACATTTTGTTATGTGACCAGAACAGCATTTTTGTGCTTATAAATAATATGAACACTCATTGTATTAGAGGCCCTGTCAACTGAGGTGATACTTAGGTTAAAACAAGCATTAGGGGGTTATTTGCTCATGGTTATAGATACGCTTCTGCTGAAATCTGCATTTACAGCAAGATTAAACTCTCTTCATTTTACAGTTTGCATTTTTAGTTTAGGATCCAAATTGGAATTACATTCAAGCTTTGCCTGCCAACTGAATCTTTGTAAGACTTTATTGAACATGGAAGTCTGTGAAGCCGGGAAGCACATATGTTTAAATACCATCAAGGTCTATGGGTCCAAATATCTGCTTAAGTGTTTTCTTGAAAACAGTCATGTTTCAAGTAGGCTTTTTAAATTTCCACTTTAGAGAAATGTCTTGAGAATCCAACAACTGGGATACACTTTTTTAGCTGGTGAACACCTGTTCTGAATAACCAGGCCTTTGCAGTTCTATGTTATTTCTACTTCTTATGAGATGCTGTAGTAAAAAATTTGGAATTATGGATTGTGTTTATTGTATGTACTTTCTATAGACTGGATGAAGTTAACAGTTCAGCCGTACTTTAAGTGGTGTTACTGGCATCAGAAGTAAAACAACCCATGTCTTCCTCCCTTTTCAATTTGCAATCTGCAGGAGTCTTAGCTGAAAACTGAGAGAGAGATCTGTTTGTAAATGTGAATGATCTCTTTGTGCAAGGGACTGGGGGAGGTGGAATTCCCTCCCTGTTCCTTGGGAAAGAGATACGACAGAAATGTCTTGCTTGCTTTATGCCATTAGCCAAGGAGAAATTTCATTCAGAAGATGAAGATGGTGGTTGGTATTTTTTTTTTTCTGCAGCAGAAGGAAAGTGGGACAAGATGAGCAAAAGGAAACTCTTAGCTTTTCCCCTCTTTCCAAATTACTCTAGAGAAAGGCAAATCAAGGCAAGACAGGTGGTGCAACTGTAGCTGGGAGTGCCTCTGTGGACTCCTGACCAATGTCAGCTGGATGACTGTTTCTTTTCCTCTATCCTGCAAGAAGGGAAATGCTCGATGGAGGAAAGAAAATAGCTGGGTAAGCACAGGCCCACAATTTTGTCCCTATATAAGGCATTGATTAACAAAATGGGGTCACCGAATACAGCCTGCAGCACTTTCAGGAAGACACTGGAGGAGCTAAGTCTGTTTTTTATATTCTTTGACTTATTAGAATCTAGTCAAAATGTGATTTTTCCCATCTGGGTAAAGAACATGCTTGCTGTCTCAGGAACACTGTGTCTTCCTGGGTATGGAAAATGAAAGACAGGAGAGGAGACAGCTCACCACGTCATAGCTGAGAAGCTGATATTTATTCCAGACTTCAGTACTTGTTTAGGCTGTTCCCAGTCCTGTACTCTAAATGATTACAATTTCTCTCTACTGCTGGAACTTACTTCCTTTTTTGGTGATTTTTTTTCCTTCTTTGGCCTATTTGCCTTGTATGTTCTTCACTACTGAATGATTTGAAAGTGTTGAAGCTAATTTAAAACGTTTTGGTATTCTCTTCTGCTTTTAGTGTGAAGATGATCTGCCTAACAGCCAGAAAGGTACAACTGAAATAGCACCTGAATGTGGGCTAGAAGACAGAGTAGATGTTCGATACCTTCAGTGGTTAAATGGGAGACTGAGGTTCCAGTGGCGGAGTTTGCATGCATTGCACCAAGAGCAATGCAAACTTTTGCACAAGGTAAATGATTCTTCTAACTCACTATGGCATTGTTTATTACTTAAAAGCCTTGTCAGCTAGTGCTAAATGTACAAATTATTCTTATTTGCTAGTTCTGCATTTTCTGTAGGTAAGAGTGTATTACTCTAAATATAAATACCCCCACCTTTCCCCAGTGGGGCAGAACTGTGAGAAAATGAAGTATGTACAGTGTTCGTAAGGTTATAATTGTTGTATAAAAGTCTCTCTTGCAGGTTGGCACATTAGTCGCTTCTGCAACCATAGGCCTCTTGCAGGTTGGCACATTAGTCACTTCTGCAACCATAGGCTGTCTCCATTTTTCTCAGAAAATACCTGGTAGAAGCAAGACAGAGCATTCTGGTCCCACAGACAAGAAATAGTGATCCAGAACTATAAGTTCATCGGAAATGTGGATTCAAAATATTGAGCATGGATGTTGGAAGTAATAGCAGCAAAATAAAATGCATTTTCCCTTTCTGAAGTACGAGGGAACATCTGAGCAGAACCCCAAATCTACCTGCTTTTAAATCAGGAATCAGTAGTGGTCTCTACATTGCTAAGATTCCAGTTCTGTTCCCATTTATGAATAATGTTTATATGCCTGTCTGAAAATCACAGACATCTGGGAGCATCATGTCTGCTTAGGATGGAAATAGCCTGCAGTCCCAAAGTTGACAGTGATGGTGACTGCAGAGACAAATTTAAAAAAATGGTTCTAAAGATAGTCCTAAAAGTTATTCAGTAGTGTTTTCCCTAGGCCCCATTTCTCAATTCATACCTCTTCAGGTAACTTATATGGAGCCACTTAGTGGTGTACCCAGAACCTTCACAGCAAACCTTTTTGAGGCTAAGAATGGATTTGAGAAATTTCTCCTCAAAGAGCAACATTTATTAGAAAGTTGTCAGAATCAGAACAAGAGGGTTTTGAATGAAGATGCCACCTTGGTTTTAATCTGTGTCTGACAGAGCAATGCTGAAAACTATAATGAGGTTGCATTTTGTTCTTTCCATGAATTGATTGCTAGGGAAGATGTCTGATTGACAGCCCTAGGGAAAGCTCAGATGGTGTGTGTGCAGCAACATTTAAAATAACCTTTTGCTTCTCATTGCCCACTGCGAATGTGCTTTCCTGATCTGGGAATGGAGATAGCAATTCACCGTAAGTGCAGGTGCAGTCCTTGGCTTTTGCACTGAGATTACGGACAGTGATGCTATTGGGAGAGGTAGCTTAGTGATACAAAACTCAAATGAAATGATTGGCATCTTCTCCCCTTGATAAGCTACCTCTAAGGTATGCTGATTTTTATAGTAGGTGAGGCAAATATCTCCATAACTCATCATCAGCGCTCTGATTTATGTAGTAGTTGGCAGTAACAAATCATTAGGCAGCTTCAGTACCTCAGCTTGCAGTTAATGAGACCAAGGAGAATTAAGAGCAGGTTGAACGTGGGGCCTCGAGTACAAACAGAGATACTCTCAATGGTCCAGATCAGGCACTGAAATGATGAAGAGATGCGCTGATTGGGCAACATGCTAAACTTGTTGACAGGGGAGATGATGACTTCCTATGGGGATTGTACTTGGAAATAAACTTGGACTTTTTTCCCCCTGTGGCTATCCAAGGAAAAATGTTTGCCCAAGTTAGGACTGTTACAGTCAGACAAATATGAGACAGGTTAGTTATGCTGCAGTTCCCTGGACCATGATTTCCAGAATCTGGAAGAATAAGCAGGAGGGAGAATGTTTCTCTGTTCATCCAGTTTCCCAAAGCTGCCATTACTGCCTTCTCCAAGAGTCATCACTGGACTAAATTGAAAGCAATAAGCAACGCTGGTGATGATTCTTATGACCAGACTATGCTCTGCAGTGTATGTAGAGGGTTGCCATCACAGATGTATACATAGGAGGATAGATTGGAACCCAGCTCCTCTATATGTGATCATACACTGATATTATGTGTGCTCAAATACGTGTGTGCAACTGTGGGAGTTCTGTTCAGAGCTGTAATTAAGTGCAGTGCTCTGATTTATATTTTAGTCTGAATTAAAAGCAGGAAAATTGAAAGGTAAAAATGACTTTGGAAGGGACTTCATTACAGTGCCACATTAATGTTAACATTTACGGTAACACAAAATATAACATACTTACACAATTTAACAGCTGCATAAACAATAATTGATATTTCCTGACTCTTTATAGAGAAATTTTGGCTGTGCTACTGCATTAATTTTAAAACTTTTAAACTAGTCTGCTATGTGTTAGAAGACTGAGCTGACCCAATATGACCTCTATATGAGCTGCTGCTTTTCTCATATAAACCACAAACATGGTATGCAAAAGGCTAATGAGTGTTATGGTTTTTAATTATGCTGACAGATTTACAGAGGGTTTTCTCTACAAAATGATAATTACGGCTTTTACTTGCTCTGTTTAATAACTTAACAGGTTATGTATCTCCAACTGTGGAACAGTTGAGATACATATTTACCGCTGATCACGTGCTATAATTTTTGCCAAGTAGTGGCGACACTTCCACAGATTTCATTCTGTGACTCACACAGGCTCTAAAATACCATGTTCTCTATTTGGGGCTTTCTGAGAAAAACACATCACGCTTGGAAAATATGTTCTTATTCAGGAGATGACTGCTTTGCCACTGTATTTTTTTAAGTATGGATATTGCTACTGGAAGTAAGACTTGTACATAGCGAGAGGCTACCAAGATAGTCAAGGGCTAGCTAAGTTGGGCATGACCTCCAAGAAGAGGTTAAGGGAGTTGGGCTTGTTTGCTTTGGTGGAGAGGAAGCTGAGGGAGAGGTCACCTAATAGCTGTGTTCAGCTATTTGATGGTAGTTCAGTTACAAGGATGGTAGTTACAAAGATGGATCCACGGTCTTCTCAGCAGTACCAGAAGACAAAGGGGAAGGGGCCACTGATTATAGCTTGGAAGGTTCAGGCATATTAGAAAAAGCTTCTCTGGGATGACAGGCAGCATTGGAGCAGGTCACCAGAGATGCTGAATTGTCTCCATCCTCGGAGGTTTCCAAGACTCACATACACAAAGCCACAAACTGATGTTGGTGATAGTCCTTGTTAGAGCAGGAGGTAGGACTAAAGTCCTCTGAAGATCTTTTCTGTTTCTATGATTTTGTGAAAAAATTCTGAATCGTTTGGGTGATCAGGGACATGTACTTTCAGGTTGGAAGTGATGACTCATGTCTTAATGAAATAGTACTGTACTGCCTGAAGAAAGGGTAAGGGAGCAGTAGGAGGGAAATAGAGGGGAAAACAGGCAAAAATAAATGGCTGTTCTTTCTCTAAGGTACACAAATGATAACTGAAACTGATTGCTGGGGCCTCTATCTACTCTGTCCTGCCTACAGCCACTTAAGGTTGATGGTATGAAGTTCTGTAGTAACCAGTGTAGGTTACTGAAGAGGGAAGCCTTCCTGGAGCTATAGCCGGTCATGTGTTGGGAATTGCTTGTTAGGGTCTGACTGGCTGTTCCTCTTTGCTAGTTCTTCTGATGAGCTGCTTTTCAGTGACTTCAGCTCCTAGAAGGCATGTTGAAGCTTACAGTCACACACATGTCCTGCTGTAGGAGGAAGGCTTCCTCAGGGAAATCTTAACCTCTCTGTTGCTGAGGAATTTTGCAGCCTGAGGCTATGAGCTGTTGAATAACGTTATAATGGCTTCTCAACGTGGACAGGTTGGCCTACTTTGAAAGTATAATATAGTGATACCATTATAATTCCCTCGAAATTCTCAGTGGTACATATTTACCTGATACACGTTCAAATATATGGAAGTGTGAAGGGTAAATTACCATGTTAAGGCATGCCTCTTGATTCCTTCTATTCTGTTTCTTCCTCTTTCTGTCAAGTGCCAGAGGAATATCTATCTGCCTGGTTTTTGATCCCTCTTGAATTCATAGGGGAGAGCAGCTGTTTTTAGTTAGGCTTTGAATTACCACTTCGCCTTAAAAAATGTCAATGAGGAGCCTTACATAGTTTCAGAAAAACAGGTAGGAACCTGAATAGTTTAAAACTGGCATTGTTTTTTGGGTCTGTTAAATGCATTGTGCCACAACCAGCATGTGAAAAGAAACAGCAGAACAAGTGAGTTTCTGTAAAACCGATGGATTTCCTGTGGGTATTTTCAGTTATCCTCCATCCACTAAAGACTAGGACAGAAATCACACCTGAAATAGGGGAAGGTTAGACCGGGTTCAGAGGTGAATTTTGTTAAGCAGGTGAACATCTTATTGTGGACTATGGATATAAGTTAGTAGGAATAAAATTATATTAAATGGAATTCTTGATGCTGGAAGAAGAGTTTAACATAATTGGCAGTATCACATCATGGTAAAATGGCAATAATCGTTGTAATATGCTTGGAAACTGTAAGAGCAAGAGTTGTATTCTGTCAGTAAGAATGCAGAGCAGCACTGGGAAATAACTCCTATGAATGGAGTGGTATCTTGTGCCTCCTCTAAGATAAACAATATAAAATAAGATGTATTACAATGGATTGGATTGGTCATATCTATGTATCTGATGTTGTAGTAAAAGAGTAAAGGGACAAGGACAAAGTCTTGATCTCTGAATAACAGAGGGCAGAGACTGGTGCTGGGTGATTACCTCATTGTCAGTAATTTATGAGTGAGCTAAACTGCAATTGTTAGATGCATCTGCATCTTGGCATGAAGAATCTACCATGTTACTCTGTGAATTACTATATTTGTGTTGTGGTTTTGGCTGGGATAGAGTTAATTTCCTTCCTAGTAGCTGGTACGGTGCTGTGTTTTGGATTTAGGATGAGAATAATGTTGATAACACACCGATGTTTTAGTTGTTGCTAAGTCGTGCTTACACTAGTCAAGGACTTTTCAGATTCTCATGCCCTGCCAGCAAGAAGCTGGGAGGGGGCACAGCCAGGACAGCTGACCCAAACTGGCCAAAGGGCTATTCCATACCATACGATGTCATGCTCAGTATATAAACTGGGGGGAGTTGGCTGGGGGGCGATGACCACTGCTTGGGCACTGGCTGGGCATCGGTCCGTGGGTGGTAAGCAATTGCATTGTGCATCACTTATTTTGTATATTCTATTATTATTATTATTATTATTATTTTCCCCTCCTTTTCTGTCCTATTAAACTGTCTTTATCTCAACCCATGAATTTCACTTTTTTTGCCCCGATTCTCTCCCCCATCCCACTGTGGGAGGGGAGTGAGTGAACGGCTGTGTGGTGTTTAGCTGCCTGCTGGGTTAAACCACAACAATTGGTTAATTATATCTTTTTTGTCTTGAGATATTTGGTTTGAAAATCTTTGTTTTTTCCTAAAGTGAATTTGCCGTTAGATCTCAATAGCGCATTCTTTAATGCAGTAGAAGTTTTTCCTCTCGTGCAAGTGGGTGTGAGCTATGAACAAGCCCCCTTTTCATCTCTTAAGTGAATTAGACAAGCTGATCTCCCTGCAGGGTGTCTAAGCTAAGTGTTTAGGAGTTGGTACTGGGAACTCCCCCGAAGTGGTGCTTAGTGGGGGGCTGTGCCTGTACTCTCAAGCAAAGGTTAGTATAAGGTTAAATCAGACCTGCCTCCACCTCAGTCCGTTCCAGTGCCACGCAGCAACAGCTACACATGCTGTGTCTCTCACCCTCTCGTTTGCTTCTTTTACCTTGGTACTGTTTCCCTCTTTAAGCCTTGTTTCATCTTCAGTATGTTGTGGTTATCAATAACAGACTGTAAAAATACAAATACGGGATTATTTCAGTTACAAATACTGGATTATTCCAGTATCCATCTAGTCTGGTCTCAGGGGAACACCTTATTCCCCTGTTGTTACAGTTTTAGAGTATTTGTTTTGGGCTGCTGCAATGTACTTTGTGGAGGGGCTGAAATTCATCCCTGGTGCTGGAGGCCCAAAGGTTTGGCAGCCAGAGTTATGCAAGAATGCAGCAGGGAGAGGAGTGGCAAGTAGAAAGGAAGAACATTGTGTGGGGAGGTGCTCTTTTATTTTTAAACTCACGTAGCTCTGCACATGTGACAGATGGTTGTCACCAGAAGTGAGTTTTGGGAAAGGAACACTAAAATATTCTGAAGTTTCAGGGAAGGGTTGATCATTACCCAGTGCCTGTCAACTTTAAAATAGTTGTCAATACCCAAGTGTATGATAAAGTTCATATTAGAATAAAGGAAGAAAAGCAGGAAACATTCTCTGTCTTCTGGCAGAAATATTAATGAAATATGAGCGATTGTCTGACAAATGTGCACTGCTATCTTGTTTGGCAGCTGCAGTTATTACAGTAACAAAGGGATCAGCTCTGAATAGGAGGAATTGCTTTTTATTGTTCCCTTGACTAACTTGGGAAGCTTCTTCGTCAAGTAATTGATGATACCATCACCAGTGCAGCTGGGACAAGGTCCCAGTACATGAAAGCCAACAATATATAGCAGCAAAAGAAACTTACTGTAACTAGGTAGCATTTTCTGCTTTAAAGGAAGAAATAAAAAATTATTCCGAGGGTATCCTTTACCTCTGTTAAGACTTCTGCTATCTGTGTAAATGGTTTCTCCTTTCATGCTATGCACAAGAGTGTGTGTAGTGTAAGGGAAAAGACTTTAAGATAGGATGAAAAGAGAAATCTTTCAGTTTTACTGTGGTGGCAGCAGTAGCAATTCCTGCATGTGGTTGTGGTAACGACACCAGATGGACCATTTTGTGAGGTGATTGTGGTGCATGAACATGTTTTAAAAAGGTCTGTTGTATTGGTGGTAGTAGTTACATTTGTACTTGTCCATTGGGAATGGGCTTGTAACCACTGGTTCACATCACCATTCCAATCCATGCAGCCGTTAGATGGTAGCTAATGATGTTGTTAATGATCTGGTCCTTGTACTGACAAATATCTTTTAAATTTAATCTATTTCAGATCCATTTATTCACTAGTGGCTCCCATACGGACCAGATCCTTGGACATTTTTCTGTCACAGAAACAGATCTTGTTAGGCAACCGGAGAACTACAAGCAGGTAATGCTTCTCCTGTAATTCTTGAATGCTTAGTATGCTTTACACAAACATTGTTCAGCAGAAGGCTGCACTTCTTGTAACCTGTTTTTACCTTGGTTTCCAACAGAAATAAGGGCTTATATATTGAATTGTCAGTTTCCTCACTTATAACTTGTATTTACCATATGGTTTCTTCCAGTTTGATAGAACATAGACGCAAAGGTATTAGGCTAAGTTTTATAAAAAATGATAGACAGGGAGTGGGGAGAGACCTCACTGAAAGTGCCACTGAAGAAAAGGCTTGTAGAATAAAACGTTCTAGATCGGTTGGCTGACTGTTGTTGTATGCTACCAGTAACCTACACCTGGGCCAGTCAGGCAGAGTGTCTGCCTGTGACCTTGCCTGAGCGGGTTGTCAGTGAGAACGTGGAGAGATCTGATTTATCTCTCCAGAAGAGCCAAAACACGCCTGGTGCTAGCATTCATTAGTTCCGGAAGTTATACAAGGTGACTACCTTTTTGTATGACGGTAAGGGGCTTTATTTTGAGAAATATTTTAGAAGCATGGAATGGTTGAGGTTGGAAGGGACCTCTGGTCCAACCCCCCTGCTCAAGCAGAGTCACCTAGAGCAGGATGCCCATGACCATGTCCAGATGGCTTTTGAATATCTCCAAGGATGGAGACTCCACAGCTTCTCTGGGCGACCTGCTCCATGCTCAGTCATCCTCACAGTAAAAAAGTGTTTCCTTATGTGTTCAGACAGAACCTCCTATGACAAAATCATTTTTTCCTAGTGTACTGTTTTACCCTTAAGTATACACTTCTGCTGCTCTCAAATACTCAATTATCATAGATGTTTCAATTTATTATTTGAAGTAGTACAATTCACTTGTTTTAATACAATATAATACTTTTTTTTTTACAAATCAGTGTTTAAAAGTTCATTCTATGTGGAACTGAAACAAGATTGAAATTTTAAGCTCAGCCCTAACAAAATCACTATTTGGCAGATTTCTGCAGTCTGTCCAATTCTGTTTACTCAAAGAAGATATTCTTTCTGCTGCTACCTTAAGATCAGAAGAGGGCATTGTAAATACCGCGCACAAAGAAATTCAGAAAAGTAGATTTGAAGATGGGAGATAGTCTTATGTTCAAACCCCCTAAAGTAAAGTGCACGTTAATCTTTCATTACTGAGCATTCCTTGGATGAATGGTTCACATCCAGCCTCTTGATAAGGTTCAGCTGTTTAGAACATTTTCCTGGAAAATTACTGTTTTTCTAGAGCAAATGGCTAAGTCAACTTGAGATTTCTTTTTCATTTCTGCTTCACAGTCCCCCTCCTACAGTTTGCTCAGCAGCTCAGAACACACAGCAGCACAGTCCTCTGAAGCCTATACTTTATAGTCGTCCAGAGCTTATCAGATGTCCAGAAAGGTCTGGTGGGCTGGTACTAGAAACTTCCAGGCTGTGTAGAAGGACTTCACAACTACCTTTTTCCAAAGCCTTACCCTGAATATGTCAGTGATCTATTACAGTAAAGCATAATGATACTCTAATAAAGCCTGTTTGGTTTTGACTCCGCTGTTAATGAACCATTCCAGGAGTTTTCTTTCTTGCATTGCTGCTCCCTTTCCTGGATGTCTCCTTCAGGTGTGCTGTTCACTGGAGGCTCAGGATAAAATGGAAAGAAGGTTTTTGTACTTTAAACATTGTGGTTAGATGAGGTGCTATAGTCAAGAAGGTTTAGTGGGCAGCTATGTTGCTTAGTTAAAATCTGTGGAGTCTTCATTCCACCTTAAAGAGCAAATACATGAAACAAGGGACACCCCTTCAAAATAAGGGTGATCACTGAGAGGGACAGAGGCAGGGTGGCAGAAGATGTTTTCTTCAAATAAACTATGAGTGGCCATAGTCTCCATCTCCAGTTTCTGGGCTCTAACAGGTGCAATCCCAGACAGGCTCCAGCTCCAATGCACATGTGTTCGAAATGCTTTTCTTATGTCACTTACTGCTTGGACTGGTCCAAAATTGGAATTGTCAGCTGTGAAATTCTTAACCTCTTGAAGCTCTTGAACCTATTCAAGAAAAGGGGTTCCTCTAAGCTGCTTTCTTGTACCTGATTCTAAAATAAACAGGAAAAATTGCAGGAAATCATCACAACACTTCAGTACACATTTTCGAGAGACTTACAATTCTTATCATCATCATTTGAGCAACCCTTAGTAGTTTTTGTCTCCCCTTACCCTTATTTCCCAAAGGCAGCTTCCAGAAGTCATATGCTCAGTATGTATGAACAGCCCAATATAACAAGGTGGTATGGACTTGAACAGGCAAGGTTGTTTCAAGTGTCAGTTTTCCAGATGGATATAATACTTGATATGCAAAGTGATGCTTTTTTGGAAAATGTAATAAAAAGCTTCTAATTTTCAAATATCTTGATAAGATTAAGTAAATTATGCATATTTGAATAGCTTGGTTTTCAAATATTGGTGCAGATGGCAGCACTTTGCCAAATGTTTTTTCCAAAAACTGTGAAATAATTTTTTCTCTTTAAGTAATGTGACATTTCTGTTAATGTTACCTCAAATAACCTGCTGCATGGATCAATAAAAAGAGCAAGCATGTCAATATGTCTTACTGCAATGCATGCCTCTTGGTGGATGGTGTTATGAACTCCTTCTCACGTTAGGCTAGAAAATGCAAAGGATAGAAATGAAAAGTGGATCAAAGTGTCAAAAATTAGCTATCACAGAAAGGACATTGGGCTGTTTTTATTGAAGCCTAGTGTTCATTTTCATCAAAAATATCCTGTGAGATAAGTTGCTCTGACCTGTAATAAAACAAGAGATGTTTAGTCTGTCAGGAAAAGTGTGATAGGATACAGATAGCTGTGAAATTAAACTTCAGTTTATGAAATGGAAAAGTCATGCTACTCCTTTTCTGTAGAAATTGCGCATTAACTTGTTTAAAATGTTCTTCCCTTGGTTTTCTGACTATAAAACTCTTTTAGTGCTTTTATGTACAGGGATTTTACTGGACATTATTATTCTTTTATCATCATAAATGTCTTTGTCAGATTCATAGAGCTGGAAATTTTCCAAGTGTAATAGTTTTAATTATGTTTTTCTCTAGTGAGGCATGATCAAAATTCCAACTTTTCCTGCAGTTTGACTTGGCTGTGCTTACATACGTGTGTGGCTGTGAATCGCAGGTCACTGCTGTGTTTAGTTCCTGTGCCGCCCGCGGGTGTCAGTGAATGGGGGGTGGCGTTATTTCAGCTGGTGTTCAATTTCCAGTTGAAGTACATGTACATACTCATGTTAGCTCTTGACCTCTACAGGCATGTCCTTTTTTCCCAAGATGCTGTCACGTCTTTTTGAGCACTCCCTAGCTTGCAGAGTGTTGCATGAGAAATATGCTGGTGGTCGTTTTCTCAGCAGAAGCGCCTCAGTGGTGATGGTTATGGAGCCGTTTGCCTGCGAGGCTGTGCTAGAGTGTGCAAATCAGGGACAATTACAGTGCGGCCGCGTGCAACAGCCGTGTATTGCTAGGGAGCTTGGATGTTCATTGTGTCTTTTCTTTAAAACCTCTTGCATGTATTGCTTAGAGTGTGCTAGAACACAGTCTAGAGCATCTTGAATGTCTTGTGTTTTGGTACGTTTTCCAAGCTGTATCGGTACTGCTCGTTTTGAAACAGTTCCCCTAGTCAACTGGTGTGGGGCTGGGGGGCTGCTGTTATTTGCCAGCCTGAAGTATCTCAGTGCAGAAATGGAGTTCTGGTCTCCGGCACTGTGGCTGAAATAGTTTGGAAGGCGTGTAGAAGACGTGGCTGAGGGTAAGCATCATCTGCCCCAAACTTTCCAAGGCAGTGTGGTCTATCTCTGAGGATGCGGTCACATTCCTCTTGAGACTGTGAGGACAGTGGTTGTGACGTGCGACCAATTGAATAGTTTTTCATTGTTGTGAGCATAATATAATCCCATTCTTGTCTATGAAGCCTATTTACCTTAATTCTACATTGCAGTGTCACCAGTTCTGATGTTTTACCTTGAGCTCAAAAAAATGTTTGTTGCACTTAAGAGTCATTAAATTAACTTTCTCATCAAATTGTTACCATATAGAGATCAATGAACTTCGAAGCAAAGCAGCCTAGTCCTTCGGTTTCTTCTGTCTCTTCATATACTGCTTTGTATGTGGAATTCAATCTGGCAGGTTTTGTGATTAGCAGAGATTAAAAGCTGTATCAGAACTCAGGTCATTGGTACAATGCTGGCAGTGCTGGAGTGATCATTGAAGTTGTAACGAATAAAGATGACACCGTTAAATGCCAGTAGATCAATTTACTGAGTGTGACAGCAAATAAACAATACAGCTGTCTGCCAGATGGACACAGAGAAATTCATAGAACTTGGGTGTGAATAGCTAATAATTTTGTTTCAGAATTTTATGAAAAATTTATACTTGTTGATCATTAACACATTTTAAAGGGAATTTATTTGGCTTAAGGAGCAAAGGTCCTCGGTAGCAAGTAAATAGGAGCAAACAAATAGTCTGTCTGACTTTGCATACGTAATGGATGGTCAATTCCATGCCCATAAAAAATTCAGGTGAGCTTCAGCTCTCCAGGCAGCAGGGATTGGGTGAGACAGGATAGGATGGTATTGGCATAGCATTGATCTGCTTTCTGGACTGTTCATGTGTCAGGGAAGGAAGCCAATGTACAATATGTGTATTGCTTCCTTCAGTCAGATGGGACTCCATAATTTCTTATTGGGACATTCAAGCAGTAACTGATCAAGTTGTAAGATAAGTTGACTGTGGACCCTAAATCTCGTGGCAGTTTCCATTTAAAATATCTGTCCCAGATGGCTGTTACAGATGGGTGACACAACAGGTTTATTCTCTGTGAGTAATAGCCCATGGTTTGAATTCATGTAAAGCACTAAAGAGCTTCTGTTCTTTTCAGAACAAGTAAATTCAGATTGGGAGCATTAGGAACTGATAGGCTTTGAATTTTCAAAAATGTTGAGCGTGCATTTACTAGTTACTTTGCATGAAATCTGAGTCTTCAGTTTGCGTCATGTGCATGCACATGTGGGTTTGTGCACTTCTTGCATAAAGTCATCCTAATCTGCTGAAGTATTTTATCTGCATAGGCATATTAAACAGTAAGATCAACCAGTATATTCAGTGCACAAACACCACATGAGAGTTTTTGGTCCATTTCTGTCCGAGTGACAGCACCACCTCCTGGAACGTATGCGAAGGCAGAGCAGCAGAAGTGAAGTCTCTTATCTTACACAAGTTATTCAGCTGGTTACTGAATAATTGCTATGGTATTGCATTATCTCCAGAAATGGATCCTAAGTTGCTGACCGTCTTGGATGAAAATGGAGTAACTATGGCAGGATAATTCCAGCTGCTGTGTGCCAGGCTATATTTGGTGTCCTTGTGCTGGTTGTTTGGGACTTCATGGAATGTTCCTGGTGGTGACAGACACTGCAGGCAGGCGCTAAATGAAAATAAACAGTTAAGACCCTGCTGCTAAGCTTGACACTGTGTGACCTCAGGCAGCAACTGAGCACCACACAGCCACTTGCTCACTCTCCCCCCTGCGCCGGTGGGAGGGGGGAGAGAATTGGAAGAGTGAAAGTGAGAAAACTCATGGGTTGAGATAAAAACAGTTTAATAATTGAAATAAAATAAAATGGCAATAATAATAAAAGAATATACAAAGCAAGTGATGCATGATGCAATTGCTCACCACCTCCTGACCAATGCCCAGCCAGTCCCCGAGCAGTGGCCCTCCGGCCAGCTTTCCCCAGTTTATGTACTGAGCATGATGTCACATGGTATGGAATATCTATCTGGCCAGTTTGGGTCAGCTGTCCTGGCTGTGCCCCCTCCCAGCTTCTTGTGCACCTCCAGCCTTCTCAGTAGGTAGAGTATGGGAAGCTGAAAAGTCCTTGACTAGTGTAAGCACGACTTAGCAACAACTAAAACATCGGTGTGTCATCAACATTATTCTCATACTAAACCCAAAACACAGCACTAGGAAGGAAATTAACTCTATCCCAGCCGAAACCAGGACAGTCACATTACTGATTTGACACAGACCTGTGCTAGCATGTAGTATTTCTGTAATCAAGCCTGTTATGGTCTTGTATGGCAGGGGTGAAGGATATGTAGCCTTATTTGCATTTCAAAGAGCCTGCTAGGGGACCATGTGATGTTTTATGATGTTCTTCCATCTGTTGTACAAGAAGCAGTTGAACCAACAGATTTCTCAGAGTGTAGGTACCAATGGAAAAAAAATCACATTCATGCTATAGTCCGTGATGCTGCTGTGTAGAAGATTAATTCAGGAAGCGGAAGCTTGTACTGCATGCAAATTCCAGTAAAAGATTTGTTCTTTTCTGAAAAAATGACCTTGAGCTTCAAGGACAAGCTGCCTTCATTGGTACAAATTGTCATAGATTCATTATTTTCTGTGATGCTCTGGCAACTAATTCTGTTTGATCTGGCCCTCAGCTTTTTTTAGGTTCGTTGCTTCATTCCCTTGGTAAAAGCTGTAGTTCTGTCATTTCTATCATGGAACAGGATCAGTATTTCATGTTGTAAGTACCGTTCTAATTAAGTATAGCTTTGCCTATTTGTCGTCGTGTTTCAGTTTCTTGAAAGGAAAAAGTACTTGAAATTTCTCAAGTGGACCCTGCATAAAAAATAATACAGCATAAAGTTCAAGAGTAATTGAATTGGGGCTTGTGAGTATTTGTGAAAATGTGGGGGTTTTGTTTTGGGTTTTTTTCTGTGCATGTTCTCTCTGAAATCCTTCCTTGGCCAGTCTTGACTCCACAGAAATCTTCATGGAGATTCATTTTATTAGGTGTTATGCCAGGCTCTGTGTGAGCTCTTCATAGAAAAATTGTAGCATGAACCAATTTTCAAGGTGGACCATGTTGCTGTGAATCAGATTGGAACGGTGGACGACAATCTTCCCCAAAGGAATACAAAGGTCTGTGACACAGTTCTTGGGGTAATAGGGTAGAAGAGACAGCCAAGTCCCAAAGGATCTAAACACAATGACATTTTAGACTTACTCTACACACTGCCAGAATAAACTTAGTTTGAATCAGTAGTGCCTCCTGATCATTTACTAAATCTGCTTACAAGGCTTCAGATGACCAGAATCTTTGGATTCTGGCATTGTTGAATTTTCAGAACAACAAGTAAGCTGATAGATTCTGTAGCAAGAACAATTGTTTTTCTTTTCCTTTTACAGAATTTTTTGAAGGTACAGGTTTTTCTAACCCAATGCATCAAAATTTTTACCTACTTTTAAGCAAGTTTGTTTTTCATTGATGATTGCTGCTGGGGTCATCTTAAATAAGTCTTTAATGATGAAATGAGAAGAAGTTCTAGAAATGCTGACCTTTAATAAATTTCAGGGTTCACCAATGAATTGTATGTTAGACCCATGGACACACACATGTTTTCAAAAGGTCAATTATGACAAGTTTTTTGAATTTGCATAATTATGCTCGCCACAGCACTTTGAATAAGAATAGGAAATGCTTTGCCCTTTTAAAGTATTCAGGTTTTCCTCTCTTCCTGTCTTTAACTTGCTTTTACTAAACCATTCTAACATTATTCAGTGAAGAACACAGGGAACATGGACTGACTGTGTTAGGAGCTGCAGGCTGGGAGCAGAAGTAGGGCTCTGGATAGGTAGAGGAAAGGGGCAGGATGGACAGTGAAGAGCCTCTTTGCTCTGGCTCTCGTTCAGTGAAGTCAGGAGCTGGAGGAGACCCCTGGAAAAGAGGCCTGCATGAGGGCAGTGGGGAGGCAAGGTGGCTCTGATGATGTGGAAGAATTCAGACTATCTGGGTGAAAAGAGACTGAGTCAGGCACTGGAGAAAGGCTGCGGCAGGAGGCGCTGAATATGGACAGAAAGGTCAAGACTGGAGAGGAGAGTTAGGACAGGGAGCTATGAATGGGAAGATGAGTCTGTCTAGAGACTTGAATCACTGTCTTGCTCCTTGCAGGATTCCAAGAAATTTCTTACCTGCGGGAAAATGCCATCTCCCTCCAGCAATGGTCCTGTGGACAACCTACTACTGCTGCTAGTTAGTCTGTTGACCCAAGAGTCTGATCCTGCAGATAAGAAATGGGTGTATCTGCTGCTGCAGGAGGAATTTTCAAAAGTATCTTTTTAAAAAAACAAATAAATTAATAGTCTAAATTGGAGTAAGATGATGCAGTGTAACATTAGTAGTATTACTTTAAGTTTATTAGGATATTTTATCCTAGAATTATTGTATCATTCAGAGTGCAGAGTGTCTTGTTTCTGAGTCAGAGCTGGGGTGAAGAAAGTGGTTGATGAAGGTGAAGAAGTAGCAGTAAGAGTGGGAGAATTGTTGGAAGAGGAAGGAAGCCTTAATAGCTGAGGCAGTGGAGCTTTGTCCTGGAGAGCTGTAATACTTCTCTGTCTTTGGGTTCTCAAGTTCCCTGCGGCAAGTTACTTAAACTAGACTTTCCATGGTGGGCTGCCGATGGGATGTTCACATTTTTTGTGTGCCCAATTTGATGCTCGGGGATCTGATTCCTGGAAACGTTGAGTATTCCTAGCTGCTACTGAACTTGGTGGGACCTCTGCTTGGAGCCCCTCAAGAGTTTCAGCAGTGCAGGCAGCATCATCTAGAAATGTCAGATTTAACTCCAGATGGTGTAGTAGGTCCTTGCAGCACACTGCTCTGCTGAAGTATTAGGCTGGATCCTAGAGTCAGGAGAGTGGTGTGTGTTAATGCAACCTAGGCCAGCTACCTGGTTTCTTCCACTAGAGCTGATCAGCCGAGGCAGCGTGCCATGGCTGTGTTGGCTCAGGAACTAACTCAATGAAAACTACCTAAAGCATCTCTGCAAGTTGTTGAGTTGCACTGGATAGACATATCCATGAAGTGCTTTACAGTAATTTTTAAATTCTCTGAAAATCGGGTCTCAGAAGTCTCAGTTAAGGTATCCAAAAGCAATGGAAGCATTTTACTTTAATCTCTTTGCTTTCATTTCCCATTTGTAAAATGACAATAATACTATCATCTCATCTCACATGGGTCATTAGGAAAGATAACTTGTTTATGTGGAAGATAAAAATTCTGTCTTCAGAACGGGATTTGAATGATGTATGGCAAATAAGTCCATGGCTTCCCTCTGAAGAATAGACAGAATGATAAGCAATTTAAAAGGAAAAGGAATAGCTTGTGGAGTGAGCACCAGCCATTCTGTGCCCTTGGTGAGACAGATTATGAAGGGAAGTATTTTGGTCACGTAATTCTAGACCTTATACACATGGGGTGGTCAAATTAGTGTTGTTTAGGCAGCTTGAGTTCTGGCAGTTTTTAACTTCGGATGCTTCAGTTTCCAACCTTAGCAGTTATCTTGCTGGATTGTGGAAGTGTAAAACATACTGCCATGTACTCTGAACAACACTGTCAGTCAAAGCCAATGCTTTTTTTTTCCCCTGTTAAATTACCTAATGTTTTGTGTTGTTGTTCCAGCCACAGTTACTTTAGACATTTTACATGCGTGGTAGTCAGATTGGTGAGAACTAACATGGGAGCTGACATATTAATATTGCAGAGGAGAGCAGATCTGATAACACTTTGAATTATATATGGGGCTCCAGCACCTAAATGCAGGAGGCCTGGAGGCTCACACAAGAAAGCTCGAGGGAGCCGAGTGATCCAGAGTACTCGATTTTTTGATGGTGGTTGTTCAAATAAGAAAGAGTGGAGGCTGTAAGGATGAATTTAATATGAAGGCCACCTGCAGGCTCAAACAAAATATAGCCTCTGTGCTGCTGTGTGATGAACAGGGTCAGGAGTGCAGCAGTGATATTTGGCCAGTCTGAGCTGGCTTTCTGACCCTGTCCGAGAGTCCTGCCCTGTCCTAGACTACTGCTTTCCCCTTGGTGCCCTGATAATCAGTAAGCTGAACAATGGAGCAAGAACTGGCTTTAAACCCCCACGGGTTATGTTGGTTGAAAGATTTATTTTTTCTCTCTAGTTATCTCTAGTTTGGTCTTTTGGTGGTGTGATGTCAGGAGCAGAGTGCCTGCCGCGGTGCTGTGCACAGTGAAATCTGCTACACTGGGATGGGCAGAGTTTCAGAGCCTGCAGGGAGGATGAGCTGTACTGGGAAACCCACGTTTTTCTTGTGTGTGAGGATGTTCAGCACAATACATCAAAGCGTTTTGGTCCTCTTAGTGGGACTGCCTAGATCACCTTTAAAATCCAGAATGCTTACTACTTACTGTTGTTTTTCTGGGAGAAGGCTCTATTGGTTTGAAGCTTGGTACATTGAAGGTTATTGAAATTGGAAAAAGCTGTTGTATTTTGTTTCTTCTGGTTGTGGACATGGGAACCCCTCCTTACAATTAACGGAGCAGCAGTGAATACTGTCTTACAAATGGGGTGATTTGGTGGCTGTTATGCATTTCCTCTAGAGTAGGAGAGTGGCTACTGAGAAAACAATTTAAAAATGAAATCAAAGAACTCTCGGTGATTCAGGTATCATTTTTCCTTCTCACAGTTCATCGCAAGGAAAGAATAAACAGTAAGAAAGCAAAGAAACTGTCAGTGACAGTATATGCTGCCCACCCCGTGCTGCGTGGCAGGAACAAAGAATTTTATTCCTGCCTTTTTTTAATGATTCACTCTACAGAAGGAAGAGGTAGGCTGTCATGTCATTTTCCTTCCGAAATACTGTAGGCAATTGGTTTTCAGTTCATTTGCTGACATTTATCACATAAAACATGGTTTGCTATAGTAGTTATTAAAACCTGTTGGAAACAGTGGATCAGGTACTCATTTGCAAGAATGAGGCAGAGCAGATACAACCCTTGTCATCCGTGTAAAATCAGGAAGAATTACAGAGGTCAAATGGCTTCCAAGCTGCTTTTAGACATTGTCTACTTGTAGCTGGGTTCCTGATACTTCTTAAGAAAGTGAAAGGCTCTGGCCAGCTGGGCACTGTAGAAGGAAGAGCAATCAAATTGTGCAATATAATGTATATTGATATTTCTAAGGCAGATTCAAGTCAATTTTAGAAGGGATGACTTTAAAAAAAAGTTTGATATAAATTACTTGCCTTTGGATGCTTTGTGTGGTTGCCTGATAGGGCAGACAGTGGACCAGTTGTCTTGCGTGAGGAATTCCTCTCCTAACTCCCCTGGTGGTCCCTGTTGTGCTGCTGCTGGAGGTTTTACCCCCCTCCAGAAACAGTGGGGCTTGGCTTCCAGATCTTGTCTGGAAGACAGACAAGGACTATCCAGAGCCAGGAAAGCAGCTGGACGTCAGGGTGGAAGTTTGGGGTTGGTGACAGGAGAAGGGATGAATGGGTACCCATGGGAGAGTTAATTTAGGGAGGTTGGAGAGGCTAGAAACTCATGGAGTGACTATTCCTCATGCTGTAGAAAGAAAGAAAGAAGCCTCTGCAGGAGCTAAACTGCTTTAAATCTCGAAGAATGACTATGATCAAAACAATCTCCTCTGTTTCTCCTTCCCTGCAACTGTCTGCGGTGTCAGATGGTTTTCTGCTCATCTGATGCCTGCTGTTACCGGCTGGTTCAGTTCCACCTGCTCTGGGACAGGCACTTTCTGCCTCCGCAGTCCCCTCAGATCCTGGTGGTGGTTCCCTTTCAAAGCAGCGTAGAGTATCCCAGGCAGAGACATGTAATTAAAGAGCTTTGAGAGAGGCAGACAGGGACAGAGAATGTGCCTGTGTTTATGTATCACTAAAGGAAAATCCTTATATCCTTGTAGCCAAGTTGGTTAGATAGGCTGGATAAGCGAGTGATAATGTGAGTGGAAAATTGTTTGAGCCACTGAACTCAAATTTGTGTGTGGTTGCTAGTGGCGTCCCTCTGGGATCAGCTTTTGGGCCAGTAGTTTAACATCTTATTCATGGCTTGAATGATGGGATGGAGCACACCACCAGCAAGTGTACAGACAATACCAAATTGGGCATACCAGTGAATACACTGGAGGGCAGTGCTGCCGTTCAGGAGGACCGAGACGGGCTGGAGAAATGAGCTGAGAAGAGCCTCAGGAAGCCCAGTACAGGCTAGTGCAAAGGCCTGCATCTGGGGTGGAATAACCCCTTGCAGTGGTACAGGCTGGGAGCTGACTGCTTAATAAGCAGCTTTGTAAAAAAGACCAACCCCTGGGGGCCCAGGTGGACCGGAAGTTGCCCAAGAGCCAGTAGCGCACCCAGGCACCCAAAGGCTGACTGCATCCTGGGCTGTGTTAGCAGGAGTGCAGCCAGCAGGGCGAAGGGAGGGATCCTGTCCCTCTGCCCAGCGCTCGTGAGACTGAGTGCTAGGTGTCTGGTTTGGGCTCCCCAGCACAAGGACAGTGGCATACAGGAGCAAGTCTAGTAAGGCCACTGAGGTGGTCGGGGCTGGAGCACGGACCAGGCTCCTCTCTGAGGTGCACTGGGACAGGAGAAGAGGCAACAGACACAAGTTGGAACATGAGAAATTCTGCCTAGATATAAGGGGGAAAAAATTGCCGTGAGGGTGGTCTAACTCTGGAACCAGATCCTGGAGAAGGGGTGACATCTCCAT
The DNA here is from genome assembly GCF_000699105.1 of Pygoscelis adeliae. Taxonomy (NCBI): domain Eukaryota; kingdom Metazoa; phylum Chordata; class Aves; order Sphenisciformes; family Spheniscidae; genus Pygoscelis; species Pygoscelis adeliae. The sequence continues at coordinate 4,423,241 of NW_008824411.1, read as the reverse complement.
TGTTGATGTTCAGGACTTGCTGGACAGAGCCCTGAGCACCTTGCTTTC
>NW_008824411.1:4408005-4423170 GCF_000699105.1 Pygoscelis adeliae | reverse complement strand
GTCCCTTCTCACCTATGTGGTTTTGCTCGGCATATGACGATGTTAGCATGAGACCAGCTTCTTCAGCTGACAAGCACTAGCTTGTCACCCAGCCATGAATCATTTAGTTGTTGAACTCTGTACCTGATTTCACTTTCCCAGCGCCCCTTCTTGGGAAGGATGCTTTATTTTTCTATTACTCCAAACAATTTTAGTGCTAAAATATTTCTTTAGATTTTTTTTTTAAGCAAGGTGGCCTCTGGCTGCAATTAGTGTCCCATTGGAAGAACTAGTAGCATTATATAGCAATACTAAAGCAAATCGTTCTACCTCATGGCATTATTACCTTGATCTGAAAATTTCCCCGGGTTGCAATTTGTCACTAATATTGCCTTCAGCTAAACTTATCCATACACAAAAAAAAAAGGAGTTAATAGAGCTGCAGTTCTGGAGTTGCCATCACCATTTTTTGGGGATGAGTTATTACTTAGTACATTTTATTGACCAAGCATGTAGAGTTCTTGGTCCTTGAAAAACGATGCAGTGGTTCATCACGGACTCCATAAATTGTTGGACTATGTAGCAGCAATATCTTATGGTGGAGGAGACTAAGAAAGGAAGGTATCTCTGAAACACAGTAGATAAGTACTGCAATGAAGTAGGAACCGCACTATGTGGCTTGACTGATATGAACACTTGGTTGTGATTGCCAGTGACAGAAGGACTGATAGGATGATACTGAGTTTCACTGCTACTTTTGTGCTTTTGCTTGTTTTATGCTGTACTTAACATAATTTGAATGCTGTGACAGTGACAATGACAGTGAGATACGATAATATAATTCCACCTGAGACAATGCAGCTGGAATTAATAAGCTGGAGAGACAAGGCTGAGGTGCTTTGTCATCAGTTGGCATTGGATAATTTTTTTTTTGGTGGAAGTGCTAACAAACCCAGTCATGGGAGCAAGCTGCCCCAGCGCAGGTGATGCTTTGGGCCAGCACAGGGAGGCCAGGCAGGCTCTGTGGTCCCGTACAGTGCTACGGAAAAGGTTGTATCAGCATCATATCTGGTGTCTGTAAGCTGAATGATGAAATTCCCATTTATCAGCTGGGTCAGCTGAGGCTGATGTGCAGGGGCATGTGTGGTGTGGGAGGTGTGTCTCGTCTCCACATTCATATCAAAATACCCTCATCATGCTGCCTCTTAACCTTCCTTGGTAGGAGACTTCAGAGTGAGAGTTGCTTACTTGCTGCCATTCTTTGGTGATGGAGTCTGAAAGGGGCTCGTTGGTCCAGCCTAGTGGATCTTAACTGGAGTATTGGGCCCTGAAGGAACAAATTAAATCTCAGGAAAAAAATGTTAAGGTGAGGAGCTTTAAAACTCATAACCCATCTCTTGAATTGTGCCTTGAAGCTAACAGCAGCCACTAGAGAGTGCAGAGCATCTTTGCTTATGGAGTCTTTACTGTTGTTGTTTTCATCCAAAAGAGAAATCAGTTATCAGCTTCTAACAGAAAAGGGAATCAGGCTTGTCACTCTTCTCCTGTGCCAAAATATGGCTATTGATGAAGGCTGATCCTGAAGCGCCCCAGAGCTATGATGATCTTGTGATCCCTCGCTGGGACCTCTGTTGTCCTGTATCCAGCGCTGCATCAAAAAGACACTTAACCCATCCAGTCAAGCAAAACAGGACCACTGCATTCTCCAGCCTCATGCTAGTTAAAGAAGCAAACTACAGTTAAATTCATATATTGCTATGGCTTTGACCACAACTGAACTGTTGCTGGAAAGCTGAACTGAACTCTGTTTTTTAGAGGTGAGAATGCAGCTCAGATTGGGAGGAGACTGGTAGAGCTTTTTTACAGCCTTGTAAAATTAAACTTTGTGTGCAATTGGCCCGTAATGTTAACTCAGCTCTACTGGCAGGGATTTTTGCTTTTCTAAATAGCCAAGGAAATACAGTTATAAAATCAGCGTGTTACTCATGCTTTGCAAGTGGTTTCAGATTTGTGGTTCTTTTTAAATATGTTTTTCGTTTAAAGGACTGTGTTAAGAGACTAGCAAGAGAAATGAATTGACATAAGGGAGACTGTAGCAGACTTTAAATTAGTAGTTTCTCTAGTCAATAATGCATATTTTAAAATGTGTGAAAATACCTGCATGCATGATAGGCTATGATGGCTTGTCAAAAAAGAGCTAGGCTGGGAGAAACTGTATTCATATCAAGTTGGCAAGCTTAGACTAATCCGCATATCAAGTAACTTTTTAAACTCATTGTTTAACTAACATGAACATCTGTGATAATTCTGTGCTGTTGGGTCTCCAGTGGTGGAAGCCATTCTTCTTTATGTTTCTTTTTCTGTCTTTAGGTGAGAACTAAATTTTATTTAACATTTTTATTTGTTACTGCTTCGAGGTTGGGTTTCTGTTGCCATGAATGCTGTACAAGCCAGTCCTAGTCATGATCTACATCTGATGGTGCCACGGGAGTGCAGGTGAAGCCATGCAGTGCTGTCCCTTGAAGCAGAACTGGGGAAGCTCTGGATGTCACTGCTCATCCAGTCCTAGGTTAGGGGCCACCTGGTCCTTACAGGCCAGCAGGCAAAGAAGGGAGCAGGGAGCTGGCAGGCACCTGTGGGAAGGTCTGTGCCAGCAAGGTGCTTCACTTGTGCCTCCGAACCCCTGTTCTTGCAGGGAGCAGACAGGGAGGGAAAAGGAGGCTTGGGAGCCTTATGTGGCCTTTGGGACTGGCAGCCTGTGGTGTACTCAGTTGAGAATAGATGAACCCATACGGAAGAGCCCCCACACGAGTTTAAGACATCACTTGTGCACAACTTGTGCTACATAGCCCATTATTTTGAAGAGAAAGTACTAAAGCTCAAGGGAAGAAAAAAAGCCAACCCTTTGGCTTAGTAGGTGTTTGCAATACAGGCTGATTTTTAAAAACAAAAAAGCATTTCTTTGGCTTTGTATAAGGATAGTGTTTTTGTCTATTCACTGCCAAATGCAGGATAAGGACATCAAGGACACAGTAGGTGGATATAATAAGCTGGTGCCAAGGATGGATGGGATAATAAAGGGGGGGGAGGGTAAAACCCAAAGGGTTAGTTCCCCTGCTGAAGTCAGTAGTCATAACACACACAGAGGAAAGGAAACGATCCTCCTATGACTAGCACTTCTTCATGGTGTAGCAACATCCAGTGTGGAAACATATAGAAACCAGGATATTGGTACTGTTCAGAAGTGTAGCATCAATTCTGAGTTCAGATGAGTTTAAAAAGCAAATTAGAAATTGCTTGTTCCTGTTGATTTCTATGTGCGTTTTTTGTGGTCTGTTAAAAATACAGGAAAATGGGCGAGTATATGAGGGGAAAAAAGGAAAAAACTGAGTATGTATAATACTTTGTTTTGTGTACAGAAACAGTCTGAATAGAAGATGAATAATGGTCTTTTTTTGACATCAGCTACATGGGTGTTCTGGTTGGCAGTACAATATGAACAGCTGTCAGGCAGTACTGTGATACAATTTGGTGCTTTCCTTTGAAATCCTCTGGCTGAGATTTCTCTACGGTAAATTGTGATTTTTGTTACCTATTGGATGTGCTTTAACTGAGCATATATTCAGCTAAAGGTACTCAGTGCTGCCTTAAAATTTGGCTTTTCAGGTATGCCAAGTTAGGCATCCAAAATCAGTGGTACCTTTGGGGAAGAAAAATGCATGCCTCTTCCATTCTCATATATCTTGATCTTGGCTCTTAATGTATAAAACTCGCACTTCAGTCTTGTTTTTCCATTCTCATACATCTTGATCTTGGCTGTTAAAGTGTAAAACTCACACTTCAGTCTTGTTTTTCCTGATCTCTTTTTCCCTGATTTAATATGTGCCATTTCCACAGGGAAAAATGCAAAGCGGTCCATTCATTGACCTCTTCCTCTGCAAATGAATGTTGTTGTTAGTACATCCCAGTTCATTGCCTATCGATGTGAAAGCTGTAGTACAATTTTTATGTGCCAAATGCCTCATTTTGTTTGCTTTAAATTCCATTTTCTTTCAGTTTCATTTTAAACAGCTGTTTTCTAAATCCCTCCACAAATAGCAATTATGTTTTATAATGATGATCTTTGTCACTTAAGTTTTTAAGTAGTGGTTTGATTCCCTGCTCTCAGCAATGTGAAACTGAGATAGCTCAATTTAAGTTCAAGCTGCGGAGGATTAAAGCTGGTGTTGGCAAGTGGAAAAGTCACATATCTTGTTTTAGGTGTCAGAGGTTTTGCACACATCCAAGCATCTGGGATTACACTCCTCCACCCAAAGCTGCTGTGTTTTTATTTTATGTATTTTATCTTCTGCAAAAGATCCAAGTCCTGTTTTCCCTTACAGTCTGCACCACAAAAAACCCCAGCCACATTACAATTCCAAAAGAGATGATGCTCAGCAGACACAGAAATACCTGCTTCTGGAGCCACAGAGGGCCTTTCCCCATCCCTGCTAGTGTTTTGGTCAAGGTCCCTATGGGGTCCATAGCTGGCGGTGAGAGTAGTTCTCATCCACTTCTGCCATCCAGGAGACTTTCTGATCCACCTGCCTTGTAATGGTTGGGCTGCAGTGTTTCTCCTGCTCTCTCAACCCTCAGCGATATTTCACAGGCAGAGAAATCAAGATCTACTTGAGTAGATCTTTATTTGCCTTGTGGCTCGAGGCTGCTTATTGGGCTGTTGGTTTTTGCTCTTCAGCTGCTTTCACTTCACACTACTCCAGTGTGACTTTCTAGTTTTCAGGTCTATTTATTTTTGCTTCAGCCTTCAAGGGATATATAGGAATGTCTTAAACCAGCTTTGCTTCTGAAGGAATCACAACGTGGAACTGAATCTTGGAGCACTGAGTGTGTCTACCTACAGTGTTGTTGTTTTTGTCCTAGCCTGAGACGTTTAATATATCAAGATTTTCTCTGTTTTTTGGTGAAGGGGTCTCAAAACTTAGCCCTGCTAAAGTGCAATTTGGGCAGTATGTGCCATTTTACACCAAATGTCATCCACCTAACAGCCTGCCTGCTGAGAGGCTCTCATTTGTCAAGGTTTGCTTGGTTTTTTTGTAAGGGAGTTTTGTATTGGTAGCAGAGATGAAGCTGTGCTGTAATTTGTTTATTTCAACTGATGCTTGGTTAGGTCTCTAAAGCCTTAATCCCAGTTATGGTTTACTTCTGGTAATGTAAATTGTGTAACTTTTTCATGAGTGTTTACCCCTTTCTTTGCATTTTTTGGAAGGAACTTCTCCACTTATCTTCTCTCCTGCAGTTGTTAGATATTGAGAACTAGTATTCAGATTACCAAAATTCAAGTTGAATAAAGCCATTTCCTATTAAACAAATAAAAGTATGAAATAGTCTCTTGATACTTTCCCCATATAAGCTTTCATACTAAGCCAACTCTGTCCAACCCTGTCTCAAGCCTTGAGTCATACTTCAGAGATGTTGGCATTTGGAGTGAGGTTTGCAGTGATCTGGAGTCCAATGGAAGTTTTCTATCTACAGTCATATGTGAATAGGTGATGAATCAGCAGTATTTTGTCTCTGAGCCAAGAAACATAATTTATTGCCGAAAGACCGTTTTTTGTCTGTCTAACAATAAGATGATTTTCTGAATATTTAGGCAGAGCAATTTTTGATTAAAAATACTTTTGCCAGTGATATGGTAGTTGAATTATGATCTGTGGGCATCAGAGATTAAATACTTGTTGCAGGGAGCTCTCTGGAACTGTGCCTATGAAAAGGATCCATTATGCTGCAAAATATTAAATATTGATTTCTGTAACAGTCTGCAGGCATCAATGAATTTAGCAATATGCTAGTAAATAATATGAAAAAGATATCTCAACAGAAAAAGTAATTACAAATATGTTTAAATAATGATTTTGGTGTGAGTTAGATTCGTGGATACCAAAGAGGACTCAACTTTGGCCTCTTGTTGAGTATCCAGAGCCACCTAGAAGGTATTGTCACCTAGGACTTTTGCAGCTGAAGTTTCCAAAGTTTCCTGAGTTCCGTGAGCCGCATTGGATGCGGGATGTTTGGCTTTGGAGACCACAGCCGCGTGTCAGAGGAAGCACGAGGCTTGTTCTTTATAGAGTTTGCATTCTTCTGCATCGCTCTGAGGTTTCCTGGCAGCCTGCTCTGAGACAGGTCAGTTAAGCACAGTTTAGCCTCTATAGCAAAGCTGTTGCTTGCGAGTCACTTGCACCAGTGATGGTTTCTTTACAATGGTTTGGAGAAGTTGTTACTGCAAAGTGTTTTCTCTCAGCATTCATTATGGAATTACTTCTCCACAGAGATTAGCAATTTGAATTTGTCATTACTTTTTCTCTCAGTGTAAGTATTTTAGAGCAATAACTTCCTCCAGAAGAGTGAAGGAAATGGATTTCATTGTCTTAATTTTGTGTGGAGGGAAAGACAATTTTCATATGTTATCCCTAAGCATCATTTAGATATCCACGTGAGGCACAGTTTTGACTTGCTGCTTCACTTTGTTCATGAGACAAAATTAATGCTCTTCTGCAGGTGTTAGTCTTTAAATTTCATTAGGAGGCATGACAACATCTGGGTCCTTAGGTCAATGAAAATGAGCAGGCAGCTCTAGTTGCAGCTTGCGAATTTGTCTTGCATTTTGAGAGGTTTATGTAGCAACAGAAGTGGAGCTGCTCATCGCATGTAAAAGCATCTCTTTGTGAACTGTTGTTGGTACTAAATGACTAAGAAAAGCTACTGTATTTGGGGAAAATGCAGAGGTACAATTTGGGCTTTGGTTTCCTCAGTTGCAAATACAGCTGAAATACCAGCTGTGGCGTGACTGCAATGAGTGACCTAAGGAAATGTACGCCATTGACCTCAAAGTCACAAAATGCATAGTTTAGTTAAAGAACAATAAATGCTCATAAGAAGCTTGAGTAAAGGATGAAGTTGGGGGAAAGAAGCTGGCTGATAACAGATAGCTGTTCATTTGCGAAGTGCATGTATGTCTGAGTGGAAGCCTGTCACCCCTGGGTCATGTGGAGACTGTCCTTGTGACCAAATTCATGGCATGCAGACATACAGTCCATTGTCCTATCCCCGTCTTGAACGTTTATTTGTTTTTATGGTTTTTACTAACGTATCTCAAGGATATTTGTAGTACATTAGTTTTTATTGTGTTCTGCTTTATTCTCTGTGCTGCAGTAACATCAGTCTTGCAAGGCCCATATAAAGGATGGCAGAGGATATTGGCATCCAGGAACAGTGCCTTCAGTTCCTCAGGGCAGAAATTCAAATGTTGGCTATTGCAGGCTACCGAACGCTGTCACAGCGCATTCCAGCTAGGCTGAAAACTGTTCTCCTAGGATAAGCGATGTAGTCATCCCGTTACTGATTTATGGCTGAAGCAATCTAGCACACAGTTGCTGGCCTGGTATTTCCGAGGATGGTAATACCTTAGTGAAAGGTGAGGATGCCATAAGTAGATGAGTCAGATGAATGCTTTCAAATGAGCTGTTCAAGTTTTGCATAACTAATGGAGCAGTTAAAAAAAAAAAAAAAAGGCAACCAAAAAAACCCCAAAATGCTAAAGATCCTGAAAGGCTTGACATTAGGAGACTGCTCAGAAGGCTTTGATTGTTGTTAAGGTCAGTTAACTCCAACAGATCATTTACAGGTTTGGTGAAGTTTCAGAACCATATCCTTTCAGTTGTGGTGTGAAAGCAAGTGGCATATGGCTTTTTTAACATTCAGGAGCTCCTCTAGTGAGACTAAAACTAAAGATGATGACTGTGTTTTTACTAAGATTTTTTTTTTAAGGCTTAAAATGAAAAGCTCTCCATTCCAACCTTCAGTCCTCTTTAGCTGTCACAAGACATGTTCATACTGCAATCACACGCAGCTCATGACCACATTACAAAGCTACTCTAAAACCAAGTAACTTAGCTGTTGCCTGAATATTTAATCAACTTGTTGGCTGGGTTTTATTGCAAGCATCAGATCCCATAATGTAAGCCGCTTGTGCTGTAGCTATACCTATGAAAAAAAGGAGAAAAGAAAAAAGGAGACAGAAACCCATTCTTCCACCTTTCATATACCAGCTGAGCTTGAAACTAGTGGAGTCATTAAGCGTAATGCCAAGTGTCAGTTGTGCGAACAAATGTGTAATAATTGTATTTTTGATCCAGCAGTGTTTTAGAGCAAACTGCTCATAATTTCCAGCAGTTACTCTTGCAAAGTGCATTCCTTTGATTTCTTTATCTTCAAGTTATATCTGCAGAATAAAATTGCGAAGTCAACTCATGCTTTGCAGTTACTTAAATTATATGTTATGTAGTAACTAACTAAACCCAACAAAGCTAGCAGAAGATAGTTGTCTATATAAGGTGAGTTTAACTTGTACTGATCTGGTCCTTATCATTCTCTTTGAGACCATATACTGTTTGTGTGTCATCTTAAAAAGTTGCCTTTGGCATCAGATTGGTGTTAAAATTGTTCATTTCAAATATATGGCCAGTACTGAAATTGTTAAAAGTGGTAAGCTCTGATTTATACCTGATTTGTTCATCTATCATTCTTTCTAAGAACTTTTGTTTTACTGATATATAAATATTTAGTCTTGGAACGTCTCTTTCTCCATATACGAGTGTGCATACATGTGTGTTATGTATATATTTATGAAAAATGTATAATTCGTATAGCTAGAAGATAACCTCTCTCCTTCAGGTGATCTCAGGTAAAGGGAGGGATTCCTCATGCAGCGGATCAGACAATTTACAAAATACATAACTTTTTAGAGGGAGTTCTTCTGTGCTATTTCGGAGCGTCAGAGATCATCTCAGTTTGAGTGATCTGAATAAGGGATGAAAGGTTTTGGGGGAGGAGGCAGAGAGGACTGGAGATACTGGAGTTCTGAGTTTTCTACAGGTGTGGGAGCAGCATGGGAAGGCGATATGTTTGACTAGTGGAGGTACCTGTATGTCGCAGTTGGGGTCATTACTATTGAATATGAGGAGACCTAGTCAAAGACCAACTGTGTAAGTTTTAGCTAAGAGAATGCTGTGCATGGCCTGGAAGAGAAGAAGGTGTTTAGACCTTACAGCCTTGATAAATGTGAGTGAATGGGTAGATAAAAAAAATACTCCTGGAGAAACATAGCTTATTTTGGTAGTCAAGAAGCATAGAAGATTTGAAGATGGTCATGCATCGAGGCCTTAATATATCAGAATTATGGCTCTTTGATCCCTCAAAACAATATGGAAACTCACATTTATGTATGGAAAAGCTGAGGGTGTTTGTACATTTGAGGTGAGGAATAAATCAGTGATGCTGGGAAGTGTTTCACATCATGTTTCCATAGCTGGTTTTGCAATGTTTTTGTAAAGTAACCTGCTGTTGTCCCATGTACCGCTGACACTCTTTTTGTAATTCAGACCAAACACGCATTTCATTTAGTTCACAAGTGACCAATGTTACCTGATTTGCTTTCCTTTGTCTCCTTTCCTTTAGCTGTTACAGCTTTTGGAGTCTGAAACCATGCAGCTAGAAGCCTTTCTGGAGTGGAAGCAACTGGAACCAGTTTATTGGCAGTGGATGGTAATGAATCAAACTAATTTCAAAGGGTGCAGCTTTCTTGACTCAAACAAATAGCTGACCACTTCCAAAGGCCCCTTCCCACAAGAATAAATGCTGCAAACCAGCTGTTGAACAGCACTTCAGAAGAAGGGGAAAAAAGCCTTTGGTAAAGCAAGGAGCGTTTTCTCAGTTCTCCTTCATCCCTCTGTTTTTCTTGAGTAAGAGTCACCCAGCTAAGCTGAGGAATTGCAGGGCAGAGTGGTAGAATTTCATACAGTTAACACAAATGAAAATGTCTGATCTTCATCTCTTTAATGTTTTTTAAATGTAGCAATCGTACATTTTGTTAAAATTAAATGGCTTTTCAGTAGAGGGCCTCTAAGTTTTATTGCAGACTTGAGAACAACTAAATTTGCAAGCAGCTGATATTGAAAACAACTTCATTTTTCCCAGCCAAATAATGTGTTGAAATTGCCGATTTCCCCTTGAACTGTGTTGAATGATCATAAGAAAATCAATACGCCTTTCTCTGTGCATCTTACGATTTCTCAAGTGAGTGTAAACGGTACCATCCATCTCACTTCTCTCTACAACTTTTGCCCATTCACAGTTGCTGAAAATAATTCTTTAGAGCACCACATTAGCCGTATGAGTTTACAAAATTTTGAGAATCAGTGAGCTGACTGTTAATTGCCCATATGCCTTGTTCCACACTAAAAGCAAGGCAAAGGAGTGTAAAATTACCTCACCTGTCTTGAAGAGTACTTCCAATGCAGAGCCATTCAAATTGCCATTAGTTATATAATGGTTTTTGCTTTACATGTCTACCACCTTATGGCTGCTTGGAAAGCATCAACACTAGCAGAAGCCTGGCTCCAAATAGGCAAAATGTAACTGCAAGTGTTACGGCATTTCAATGTATCCACCAAAACCTTTGCCTCTGACATGTTGAACGTGTGAGGAGTATTGTGAGTGTTAGTGTGCTTCCTGGAGTTAAGTCCTAAATAAATACTTGCAAAAAAACTGACCAGCACATCTTTTTAAATTGTTCAACAGCCTGGATGGCGAATTTGCCTTTTTCTTTTGTTTCGCTGATGGTTGTGGTTCCCGGATGCTGTAGGATATGTGGGAGTGGGATGTGCTTTGAGGATACAGTAGTTTTCCCTGTCCACTTCACCTGTGTTTTGCATTGCTGATCTGATGGATGGGATGATTCTTGCATAGCTACTGCCAGGTCTTCCTGAGGGTTGTGGGCAGGAGCATGACAGAGCATGACGTAACTACAGCAACTGGAGTGACTGCAGTAATTACTTTACGATTCTGTCATTTAATGAATTTCAAATTAAAAAAAAACAACCGAACAACAAAAACCCAACAAAACCAGAAAAGCTTTGTTTTATTTCCATGCAGTTTGTTAGCTTGTCAGTGCCCAGAACATGTCTGCATTGTCATGAGCTGGGCCTTTGGTCAGCATGAGCTGCTGGCCTCAGTGCTGCTTTGTGCCAATCTGCAATGCTGATGCTCACTGAGCAAGGAGGTTTCGTAGGATGTCTTTTGCCATTCTTAGCTATCTTACAATGTTTTTTCTTGTATGAGCCTAAAAGTCTCTTGCTGTGAATTAAGCCAGAGTTTTTAACCTACCTGCAGAGGAGAGAGAGGAGGGGGGGAGAGAATATATTCCCATTCTCTTTATAGCAATCTTTTATAAAAGTGAAGGCTGTTAGCATGTCACTGCCTTCCCAGTCCCCGTTGCTAGGCTAAACAAAATTGGTTTTCTTAATGTCTCCTTGTAGGCCATTCCTTCAAACTTATGATGGTTGTTGCTGCTCTCATATGGGACTTTCCTTCCCATTTGTCTGTGTTTAACTTCAGGTGCCTCACCCATGCATCAGTGTTATGGTCAGCACTCTTCTATCATGGAGACTTGTGTTTATACTTTCTAAAATGGTACTTGACTTTAACAGTATGACACTGGTGACTCTTGGTTTTCTGACATCTCTTCCAGCAGTGTTGCTGCTGAGCCAGTAATTATGCATTTGGTTTTTCCTTGCCCGTGTGTAGACCATGCTGCTCAACTGCTGAATTTCCTTTCACTGTTTTCAAATTACTTCTCCGGTTTTTAAAGATAATTTTGAATGCAAATTATGCCCTTAAAAGAGATTATGACCTCTCCTATTTAATGTCTCCTTTATAACAATATGGAAATAAATATTTAATGGTCTTTCAGTGAGGAGGCCTGCGTCCTTTAGTTATGCTCTGCTACCCTGGCTTGAAAACTGTGTGTTTCTACATAATCTGTGCACCACGGTGTATAGATACATGCATTTTAAGGACTCTGAAGTTTTTTGGTATTTTTTTGAGTATTTCAAATAACGGTTGCTATCTCCAAAGGCAGTTGCAGAATTAATTATAGAATCAGCTAGGTGGTCATGGTCAAGCAGAGCTGACAGAGCTCCTGACCAGCCTGGAGCAGGGATCTCTTGGGGTTCCTCGACTTGTAGAATTTTACATGGGCACAAGTGATCCCGTGGGTGTTACAACTTACTGTGCCACATAGCAGATGGGGCTCTCCTGAACAGTGTAAGCATGTATCTCCATCCTGGTCATCACTTTGTTACAAAAAGCCATAGAAGTGCATCCAACCTCAGAGTTTGAGGGGAAGGTGCATATCTAGAGCTTCTGCAGTACTGATGATCTCTGTCCAATGAATGTTACTTTATGCTGTAGTGCAGTGGAGAGTAGCTCACAGTATGCAGTGCTTTCTAAAATAAGCTAGGTTAGCAACGTAAGTTTCCTGTTAACTTAGAAATATGTTACAGTGAACTGAGGACGTTATCTCTTAAAATAACTCTGAAATTGTGGAGCAACTGTATACTGAGATGGCAGCAGTGAATTCCTAGTTATGAATTACCAGGAAGATGTGTGGGGAAACCATTTTAGCTCCTGCTGAGAAGTAACTTTTATTGTTTTTCCTTTAGGAAACTGTGTTAGATAATATGGCTGAAGAGGGAAATATGAGCGAGTCCCAGGACGCTCATGTAGAGAAAAGCGGGCTGCCAAAGGAGACCTTGTGCTGCCCCTGGGCCGACAGTTTGACTGGGCAAATTGGCAGATTATCCAGAGATCTAATGACTCTCCGTGACCAACTGCATGAGCTTATAACTCACCGAAAGGCTGTGTGGTGTGAGAAGGTAAGGCTTTGGGTGGCAATCTTGATCATTAGCAACTTTTAAGATCCTATATTTTTCAGCTGTCTTGCTATGGCCCATCCTAGGGCAGCCTCCCTGTTGCTGCTCTGTGTCAACCTTGCTGCAGTCTCGATGTCAGATCTACTACAGTTACTTGTCTGTTTAGGCCCACAGCATGCCAGGTGCTCTTTCAAACACAAAGTAGGCATCTGTCCCAGAGAGGCAGCATGCTGAAACAAAGTAAGTGTTCTTTTGGAAGGGAAGGCATCAAAGGATAGAGGTTGCAGAGGAGAGGAGAGAAAGAGAAGAGAAGGAAATCATGGCAGCCCCCGGAGGGGACAGAGGCAGCAGGTTGAAAGCATCAGTAATGGTTATAGTGAGAAAAATAAAGATAGGTATTTGCAGGGAAAGGAAGGTGGGAGAGGCCAGAGCTTGTCATCTTTCACTGAGTTAGTAGTCTTTGAAATGTCTGATGGGGGACGGAATAAGAAGGATTTGAAACCTGTGAAGTGAGAGAAGGTACTAAGCACAAGATTTGGTGAAGAACAGATTGGCTGTGGGAGGCTGGCTGTGGAGCAAAGCAGGTGATACGAAGGAGGCGTACATGGTATTCACTGATATAGGGATGGGGAGACACTGGGAAGCACCTGGAGGGGGCGGTGGGGAATAAATAAAGGAGCTGTTAATGTAAATGTAGAAGGTGAATCTGAATATTAACATGCTGGCACAAGAAGAAAAGATGAAGATGCAGGCATAAAAACTAGTAATTTTTTTCAGTCATCAAGAGAAAAGTAGTATACCAGAGAATCTATGAAACCCGTGGATGGAGAAAAAGTGAAAGAAACAGTTGGGGCAGATAGAGCAGTAACAAAAATGCTGTATCAGTATTCTATGTCTGTGTCAACTCAGGAGAGGGGTTTTTTTGCTTGGTTTTTTGGTTTGTGGTTTTTTTTTTTTGGTTGGTTGTTTTTTTTTAGATTGAAGTGTTGGGAGACAGGATTATAGATCAGCTGACAAAATGGAAAGTGGCACGTTGTCAGATCAAGAGGTATCTGCCCGAGAGTTCAAAAGGGTCTGGCATGGAAAAAGGGTGTGGAGAGCTGATCACTCTCTCTTCCACTATAAGGATAAGGAACTAGTTAGTGTCAGTTGGATTGAGACAGGCACAAGGAGCTGCTACTTCACATGGAGTTTGGAACTTCTTCCTACAGGACACTGTGGATATAAGCAGTGTATGTGGATTCGAAACCCGTTGGACACGTGCCTGGAAGAAGAAATCCATCAAATACAAATATACAGATATGAATTACAAGCTTAGAAAGTTGCGGGAGTACAAATTGTTGCAGGCTGGGGGAATATTTTGAGGAATTATCTCCATATATTTGCCTTTTTCTTAGTCTTCTCTAGGCACTTGCTGTCTATCACTGTCAGTGATGGGGTACTGGATTAGGCAGGTCTCTAGTGTCATCAGATTTTGTTGATTTTATGGCAAAACAGACATGACTGTTGTAGGACAACTCAGACTTCGAATTCTAAAAATAAAACTTCCAATGCATGATTTCCAAAGCAAGATATGCTCTGACTCCTCTTATAGATAACAATATATATGCTGTTAAATATTATAGAATCATAGAATCGTTTAGGTTGGAAAAGACCTTTAAGATCATCAAGTCCAATCATTAACCTAATACTGCCAAGTCCACCACTAAACCATGTCCCTAAGCACCGCATCTACACGTCTTTTAAATACCTCCAGGGATGGTGACTCCACCACTTCCCCTGGGCAGCCTGTTCCAATGCTTGACAACCCTTTCAGTGAAGAAATTTTTCCTAATATCCCATCTAAACGTCCCCTGGCACAACTTGAGCCATTTCCTCTTGTCCTATTGCTTGTTACTTGGGAGAAGAGACCGACCCCCACCTCGCTACAACCTCCTTTCAGGTAGTTGTAGAGGGCGATGAGGTCTCCCCTCAGCCTCCTTTTCTCCAGGCTAAACAACCCCAGTTCCCTCAGCCGCTCCTCATAAGGCTTGTGCTCTAGACATTTCACCAGCTTTGTCGTTCTTCTTTGGACATGCTCCAGCACCTCAATGTCCTTCTTGTAGTGAGGAGCCCAAAGCTGAACACAGTATTCGAGGTGCAGCCTCGTCAGTGCCGAGTACAGGGGCACGTTCACTTCCCCACTCCTGCTTGGCCACACTATTTCTGATACAGGCCAGGATGCCATTGGCCTTCTTGGCCGCCTGGGCACACTGCCGGCTCATGTTCAGCCGGCTGTCGACCAACACCCCCAGATCCTTTTCCGCCAGGCAGCTTTCCAGCCACTCTTCCCCAAGCCTGTAGCGCTGCATGGGGTTGTTGTGGCCGAAGTGCAGGACCCGGCACTTGGCCTTGTTGAATCTCATCCAGTTGGCCTCGG
>NW_008824411.1:4394033-4407287 GCF_000699105.1 Pygoscelis adeliae | reverse complement strand
ACCTGTTGTGTGTCAAGTGGTGTAGCAGGTTGCTAACCAATTCCCCTTTAATTATGGGCGGTTTCATTCTGCTCCCCGTTCCTGTCTTCCAGCTCAGGGGGCTGGGTACGCTGAGAACAACTGGTCTTACTATTAAAGACTGAGGCAAAGAAGGCATTAAGTACCGCCTTTTCCTTGTCCTTTGTCACTATGTTTTCCCCCCACATCCCATAAAGGATGGAGATTCTCCTTAGCCCTCCTTTTGTTGCTAATGTATTTATAGAAACATTTTTTCTTGTCTTTTACGGCAGTAGCCAGATTAAGTTCTAGCTGGACTTTGGCCCTTCTGATTTTCTCCCTGCATAACCTCATGACATCCTTGCAGTCCTCCTGAGTGGCCTGCTCCTTCTTCCAAAGGTCATAAACTCTCATTTTTTTCCTATTTTTTATGTTAAATATTATATAATAATCTCATGAATTTTTTTATGTTTAAATTTGGAAATGAAATCCAAAAAGATTAATCGATGAATTCTTCATTGTACTTTGAAATATTCAAATGGGATTTGAATGACGGTTGATCAAGTTCCAGTGTTTCTGAGATTCAGTGAATGTCATATGAGTTTATGACTGTGGGAAACAAATGGAGTGCATCTTAGTGTATTGTTAAAAGGATGGTTTATCACAAGTTCCTTCTCTTCTACATGCCCTGGAACAGAATTGTTTTGTAATGCTACAAGACAGCATTTTTTGGAATGCTGGGGGTCAGATGACTCTCCATCAATCCTCTTTATAGCAACCCTTCCTTTGAATAATGTCGCCAGTTATGTGATGTTTTCTGCCTGTAGTCTGTCTTTTTTCTCCACAGCCAGGATGCTTGCTGAATGCAGGCTTCTCTGTCAATTGGATGTTTCTGCCCCCTTCAGTCTTCTCCCTGGAGAAATAAGCTTATCAAATCTTTCCTTCTATATTAGTTTTTTTAGTCAAACAAAGAGAAGATATAGCGGTAGCTAAAGTGGTCATTATCTCTAACTTTGTATCTTGCGATACTGAGACATCTGGAAATTATCTTGGCTCTCACAGGCATGCCTGGCTGAGGGTCAGTACAGTTTATTATAGCTCTTGTGCCCACTACCTTGTACTTCACAAAAAGCGTGATAATCCACAGGGTAATTATGTCTGTTGTTACCAGTAGGCCTGATGTCTGTGCCAGGCAACTGAGTAGAAACTGTTCTGAAGAAAAGAATTGAGGGCACATGATGAAACGTGATATACTGGGGAAGAGACAGCACAGGTTTTGCAGAGAGGAATCATGAATCTAAAATCTGTTGGAGCTCTTTGAAGGGGCCAGTGAGCATGTGAGCAAGGGAGGTTGGATTGACGTCGTTTAATTGCATTTACAAATGACATTTGATTAAGTCCCTGAACAGATTCTCAACAAAAACAAATGCCCACGTGGCTGTCTTTCCTCTTACTCTTGAGCAAACAGCGGAGCAGGAAGCGGAGAGGAAGCGGCTGTGATCGGTTTGTGGAGGCGGTCACCAGTGGAGCCGCATGGGCCCGTGCTGCTCAGCGTGTGTATAACTGCTCTGGGAAAGGAGGTGGATAGCGAGGTGCCCAGGTTGAGGTGAGACTAATCCCTGACAGCACATGTGAGGGACAACAGCAAAGGATTGTTGAGGGCCCTTGTACTGAGTGGTGAAGTAGTAAAATGTCAGATAAAATTGGATGGAGATAAATCTAACAAAATGCATCTGAAGGGAGAATCATAATTTTACATGTGTTTTTTCTGTCACGTGAATGAGCTCTTAAGGTTATAACGATAGTTCTGTGGCAATGTCAGTGGTCAAGAATAGCAAACCAAATCCTAAGAATTATTAGGAAAGCAGAAGAGAGCAAAACTTAAAATATTGCTGGAATGCTGTGTGCAGTTCTGGTCCCAGCCCTAACTCAAAAAAAAAAAGTGGTTGAGCTGAAAAGCACAGGGAGGGGAAGCGATGATGACCCAAGTTTTGAAAGTGTTTCTTTGCAAGAGAAATTTACCTAGGTTAGGGCTCCTTGCACTGGAAGAGGAGAGAATGAAGAGGGGTATTGCACTGGAAAAGGAGGAAACATTTTTTACTGTTCTTCTGATGCTCCTTGGTTCTCACGATAGGTGAGAACCTAGGAATAACTGGACAAATTAATGAAGAAAAAAAATCATTGTTAAGCAGGAAATACGGAAAGTGTTCTCTGGTCAGGAAAGTCCTACAGCCGCAAACTACTGGAGTTTAGGAAGTTGTATCCTCCAGTGAGGTATTGTTACATGTTTGTCTAGTCCTAAACCTATTCCCTAGCTATTTGCTATTCAAGACTATTGTGGCAGTGCTGGGTTAGATGGAGCTTTGATACAACAAGGTACAGTTGCTCTTTCTTTACATCCAGTTTTGACCATCACAGTTCAGGAGAGAAATTGGGGAGAGTCCAGAAGAGAAAAATGAAAATCATTGTAAGCCTGGAACGTAAGGTCTTTGAAGGTCTTTATGTTAAAAATGGAAAGACTAAGGTGAGGTATGTGATTCTTTGACTATGAAGAAGTTTTCTGTGGAGGAAAGATTTTTGGTTTTATTTTTTTCCCCGTGTCCTCAGTGAATGGGACAAGAACGCGTGTAAATCGCAACACAGAGATTCTAATTAGATACTAATGAAAAAAATTCCTAATGCCCAGGGCAGAGAAATGTTGGAGTAGGTTGTCTGGTGCGTTGTGAAGTCTCCGTTCCTGGACCCTGCACAAACCAGATTGTGCAAATATCTGTCAGGGATGGCTGAAGAGGAGTTGGACCTGCTCTAAGACTGTGGATTGGGCTTGAAAACCTGCTGAAGTCTCTTTCACTTATGCAAGCCTGTGATTGATTGATTTTGGACTATGTAGAGGTATTTCAGGTGTGTTAAAGTCATTGCTATGCCACGATGTCTGGTTTGCACCATTAAACACAACTGCTTATTATTCAGGATGTGGTTTCAGGGGCAATATGTCTAATTGTGGCAGGTTTGATCATTTGCCCACTGTGATTCTGGTAGTTAAAACTACTGATCTTAAATCTTTTAAAATTAAGGAACTTATTTTCCTTATTTTCTGTTGTTTCTTTCTTTGTTTCCTTATTTTCTTTTGTTTTTTTCTGTCTGCCCCCAGAACTTTCTTTGGATATGTGCTTGGAATGACCCTGAAACCATTTCCCCTTTCAGGGACATTCACTAGAAGACATCTGAATGTTGCCATGGGATTTGGGTGATTTGTGAAACCCTGATTAATATGACATTTTAACTGATACCCATCTCTAGGCAGCAATGTGTTCAGTATCTTGGAGGAGGAGAGGCATATGACAGAGGTGTGATCTGAATACGGGGCTTTCTTATTGTTAGCTTTGTTCTTTTCCATGCAGTACTGGGCAAATAATCATCATTTCTTTGGTGACATTTGGGGGATTTGTAAATGATCAAAAAGTTGAGTGAAATGGTTAAGCTTTAAAAATGTTTCTCTTCTTAGAAACAAACTTAACTGTAAAAGATGAAATCTCCTAATTCCAGAAGAGAACTTGTTTGTTTACTTTTTCCTTTCTGAATATTTCATGTTATCTACTCCTCTATTTGAGAGAGGGATTTGATTTCAGTCTGTGTTAAACATTTGGCATCCACAAGCTGGAATGCAGAGTATTTGACTCCAAATGGTGATCATTTCAGTTTTCATCACACAAATGCTCACACCATACTGAGCTTTTGTTGAAACTTGGGATATTGTATCTTGGGGTCCTCTGTGTTCGCTAGCATTTAAAAGGAAGTCAGACTCCTTTGAGATAGCGATATGATGGGATGGAGCTTGCTCATGCATATGCCTTTGAAGCATGGCCCGGAAAGACTTAGAGCCATTAATCTGAGCTTGAACATGCTCCCTCCACACGAGAGCCCTCTCCAGAAATACTGGTGGCTGTGCTTGCATGCTTGGCTCCCATTGTGCCCGAGTACTCAGAGTTGAGACTTAAGAGGTTGTAATCCCTGGCCTGTATCAAACTTCCTTAATGACGGTGGAAGAGCACACTGAAACCTGCATTTTGTCTTTGTTTCTGTATTTTTCTCCTGATCGGTCACCTCCCCTCCAATACAGTAACCCCCAACCTTCCCAAACTGTTGCACCCGCAGCCTTCATAGGGATGGGAGGATGCAGGGCTGCCCATTTCGGAAGAGATACCCTTTGGATTCAGTGTGTTGGGGAGGGGCTGCACGGGAGAGGGATGTTTTGTTTTCTCTTGCTGGGGAGAGGGGAAGTGCAGGGGTGGTCAGCGGTGGCAGCAGGGATGACCTGGGACTTTTTTTTTCCCCATCAAGTGGGGACGGTGGGGGCTGAAACGCAGAGAGGCTTTCGCTCCATCCCAAGAGTCCTGTGATTCACTCAAACTTTTTGCCACTGCCAGCTCATCACAGCACACTGCTGGAGACCTTGTAGATTCTAATAAAAAGCATTTTTTTTCTAAGGATCTTACATTTATAAAAGACTGAATGGTTTTTGATGCGCTTTGATTTAAGGCTTCGCTATTTGAAGTAGGGAAGCAGCTCGAGAGGCTGACGCTGAAACATAGTCCTACATCCTTCTGGTTTTGTTTGGGTTTTTGTTTTTTCTTCTGAGATTGAGTTGAGTTTTATCTACTCAAGCAAATACACTTCCAAAGTTTTTCTGCAAGCCTTGTAATGAATTGGAGGGGGGGATGAGGAGCTGTGGGTACCCTAGTAGCCACTGCCAGTGCTTGGTGGCTGTGCTGTGTGTGCGACTAACCTGCATGGAAAAAAAGGCATGTCTGGGTGAGGGAAATACAAAGCCTCATTATTTTCTCCACTGTGTGAATGGCGAGGGGTGACAGTGGGGACTGGACTGGCTCCTGGTGTGCTGCATTCCCTCCTCCACTGGTGCGGGGCCAGCTTTTCTTTCTGCTGCCTTAAACCCGGGACTTGTGGCAAAGGGACAGCTGAGCTCTCACTGGAGAACTCTCTGAAGGCTTGTCAAAAGCTCTTTTTTTTTAAAGCAAACACTTCACATTGCATCTTTGCTATTTCTGTTGTTTATTCTAGTTCTCTGGGCTTTCTGCTAATATGAAGATATTAGTGTAGCGAGTAGTTAATTATCCAGGCTGTCTGGGGTGCAGGAAGTGGAGGAGTGGTAGGGAATGGTTCGGTGCCGGTGTATTTCCTCAGTCAGCACATTCCCTTCCCCTGCCCCTTCCCCTGTCCCAGAGCGTTTCTGTGTTCCACTTTGTATTTGCAAACCTCCATCTGGACCACCAAGCAGCTGTCAGTGGAGCTTTTCTTGCAAAAAGAAATTGAAGAACTAGCAAGGCCACAAGAGCAGCTTTTGGAAATGCATGGTTGGCTGGGCCCAGATGCCTGGGGTAAGGGGGAGGAAACCGAGACACATCAACAGAAACATCTGTCAAAGGGACCAGTGGAGGACATGGACAGGAGGATGATGAAGATGGCAAGGAGGGACAAGGCTAATGGCTTTTGTGTAGTTATTATTTAGTTAAATGCAGGATTAAATTTGCTGCTGATGGAATTGCCATGGTATTAGCAGATTTAGGTTATTAGAAAGCACGGATCTGCTGTAAACAGTAGGAAGTAAGACCCTAATGTTTGTATTCACTTTTTGCTCATGTATTTTCTCGCATTGGTTTATTTGTCACTCACCTATATTCCCAGCAGGAGATCTGAGGCTGCTTGCTTCTGGTAAGCGCCCGTGGAGACTGTGGTGGAGATTCAAGTGATTGTTCTTGGAGGGCAGTGTGATCTCTCCTGTGTTGGAAGGAGGAAGGAAGCCATCTCCGTGCATCGGTTCTCCTCTTAACAGCAGGATCTAACATTTGCGTTAGACCTGAAGCTCCTAGTTAGCCTGGTTTAAGGCTGGAATGCATGTAGAAAGTTACTGCAGATAAGCAGAGCTGAGAGATTTTTGAAAGAATCTTGCTCACTTCTGAGAACTCTGTGCAGGTTGGTCAGACTTGAATAGTCAATGTTAAGCTTGCAGCATACAAAGAGATGAAAAAGATAAGTATTTATTCTTCATTTGCAGATGCAACTTGCTGTGCAGATTGCTGAATGAGTGCTGAACTGTGTGAGAGACAGAGACTATGTACCAGTTGCTAAATCAGCAAACCAATTTCAAACACACACAAAAACTGTAACTGAAAATAAATTACCCAGCCTGACATTTTTCATGGGGCTTATATATTCTAAAAGACTCCAGCTCCTTAGGGAAGAGGGAAACATTAAAAACTTGAGTGCTGTCTTCTGTTTTGTGTGCAGAACTCGGGGGTTTGAAGTAAGTGTGGGTGAAAGTTTCTTGCTTCCCAAAAGATGCTGTTTTCCCTTCCTTTGCCGAAATGCAGAATGTTTGCTCAGGTGACACGATCAGTTAAAGTATAATCAATAACCAGTGTTAATATTTTACTTGCATTATTTGCCAAGATGTTGGATACCAACCAAGGCAATGAAACATGTAGTAAATGCAGCTGAAGAATTATACTCCAATAAATTTTAGATGAGCTTTATTTAACAATAAACTGTAAAAAAAACCCCATTCCAATGAGAGAACATGTTTTGTAGCCACTATAAATGTTTTAGTGCATTTTTAAGAAGTAAGTGTAGTACTTACGTTCTCACAGTTAAAACAAACAATAAAACATGGACGAAGACTAGGAACACCTGCAGGGCTCAAATGCACAAGATGTGTAAGATT
Source organism: Pygoscelis adeliae (assembly GCF_000699105.1). Lineage (NCBI taxonomy): Eukaryota > Metazoa > Chordata > Aves > Sphenisciformes > Spheniscidae > Pygoscelis > Pygoscelis adeliae. The sequence goes on along the minus strand of NW_008824411.1, from coordinate 4,400,551 downwards.
GCAGGTCCCAACACCACCTTTATCTTTTGAATGTGAAAAGCTTGGAGGCTGATGGGTGGGATTTGAGGTACCTGTGACCACAAAGTTGCTGGATTTTGAGACTCTCTTGCAAGTGGTGAGCCACTGCAGTGAATGTTGTCTTCCACAAGGGCAGTATCTTGGGGACATAGCTAATTCTGGCTGAGAGAGGCCATATTAAACACTGTAGCCAGTGGCTGTATTTTAGAGCAGCTCTACCTGAAACACTATTAGTGTGTTTTACTGAACCTTTCAGAGTAGGTTTTGGGGACAGTAACTTCCAGGAGGTATCTGGCTTGCTTTACAGCTCTGAGCAGACTGTCAGGATGGGTTCCTCCTAGCAGGAGTTACAAGTGTTGTGTACTTTGCAGTACACAACGTACAAGGGAAACAAAAGTTTCCCTTTTTCTTAAAACCTTGGCCTTGTTCTCTCAGTTGTCTGCCCTGAAATCGAGGGTACTTGATCATAAGATAAAAAGTATGCTACTCATTTCTGCGTCTTTGTCCCCTGTGCTTGTAGAACAACTGACATAAATCTGTAATTTTGTATTGTCACATCTCTTCTTCCCAGCCAGAAATGCATCTGAATAAAGCTTTAGTACACTTCTGAGCTCAGAACTCACTACTTTTAACTCTTCATCTTATCGGCGCTCTCAAAACTGGGAGCTGTTTGATTTTTCCCTTTGCAGGCTAGCTGTAGGGCCCGGCCTTTGACTGCTGCAAGGGTCATGATGGGCATTCAAGTAGCTTCACATCCACCTACAGCTGCTACTCACCATCAAAACTGTGAGCTAATAAGAGAAACTGCTGAATGCATTTTAAGAGTAGTGGCTTTAGAAAATGTCTGCTTTTTCATTGAAACTCTGAAAATGTTTTATGTAGACAAATCTCCACCTGGGAGTTAAAGTTCATTTGCCTTATGCCATAGTTCTGGATGGGCTGGGTTGCTGGAGTGACCTTTGCTGCTCTGGATGCACTGCTCCTGCCTCCCCCAAAAGCAGAGAGAAGAGCTGCAGGGCTGGGTGCTGGTGGAGGTTCTGCAGTGGTCGTGCCAAGCCTCTGGAGGGGACAAGGGCGTATTTTCTAACTGAAACCCAAACCGGTTTGGGGGGTGAAGAAACTCCCTAGAAGTTGTGGTTGGTTTTTGTGTTGTTTTTTTTTCTTCCCTTGTAATTTTTGCATAAGAAAGACCCTTTTCTGAAAATTTGTATGACTAGGTGGTAATACATTCCTTTCATCTGTGTATTTTTGGAGTGGTTTGTATAAACGTTCCTTTTTTTGGTTGTATATACAGGGACTACATTGCTTGAATTAGTTTCACATCCTGTTCTCCCAAAGCAGGATAATATGGAGAAGTGCAAGTCACAAGCAGTACTCTGATTCTAAAGTGGCTACTTCCATGTTGCACAGTGATAAAGCTCTGCTTAAAACAAAGTGGGGCCCTCCAAGCCTCTGCAAGTCACTTAGAGCTGAGATGGTATCTTACATCATTAGTGCTTGCTGCCCAAGAGAAGTTTGGAAGAACAAATTGAAAAATAAGTAAGCAATTTATTATATGAAGCTGTACTTGTCTATCGCCTTCCTTTCTAATTTGTAGTTGTCAGGGTCTTTTTCAAAGTAGCACTGCAGCCTTTTTGCAAGTGTCTAAATTACTTACGCTGACATACTCTGGTTTTCATATCATATATTTTCAGTATGTGCCCATTACTACATGAATTTGTGTGATCTTCTAATTGAATTCAAGGATTTTGAAAAAATCTAGAGATAAAACTAGTTAAAAAGAAATGCGTTATAAAAGGCTGGGCTGTTAGAATGGATTTTTTTTTATTATTGTAAAATGCTGAAGACTTATAATTTGGAGAAGGAAATAGGTGTTTATCTCTTATTCCCTGTGGTGCGCATTCAGAATTGTGTGGCATATGAGACTTTCACAGGTCTGAACTGTGTCTCCTTGCAGTCGATGGTAAAGAATCTGCAAGTTTGACAGCTGGAGCTGTCCCACCTTCCTGAGAGCAGCGGGACCGTACTGGGTGGCGGGTTTGCATATCTTCTTGGGAAGTAGCTGAAGAGGTTTAGATGAGCTCCCGGCTCCAGAGCACAGTGATTCTGCCCATCTTGTTGCATGCTCTTGCTGATGCTTCATGTCTGCTCTTTTTGTGCTGGCATTGCTGGCATCCTCTTTAGCTGAACAGAGGTGATGGAGAAATTGCTGGTTTCTTTGAAGACCGCTTATTATTTTAAGATTTGTCTCTGGCTGGTTCTGCCCACAGAGTTGCTGCAATAGAATAATCACATTACATTTTTGACTCCCATCTATTTTTTTTTCTTTGAGTTCAGTTGTTCTCCTCAAAAGTTAACGACTGGAAAAGAAAATTACTCATGCCAAAACCTCAGGAACAGAGAGTTCAGAAAACATCCATACAACAGGAAACTTTTTTATAGCTTTGTGGAAGAGGGATGTATCTCATGAGGCTTTCAGCATAGCTGCCTTTGTTCTGGGCTGTTTGCCTCAGGTATGTCCTTTAGCAATCCAACTCAAAGGCTGTCCTTGAAGCAACTGCCTCTTTGTGCATCTCTTCAAGGGTAGGATCCAGTGCAGCTCTGTCACAGGAGGAGAGCTGGGTGAAGCCCTTACTGTAAGCAAGTCTGTTCACACGGGCTCACTGCACAGCAGTCACAGAGTTCAGTTGCTTTTAGGCCTAACGGGATTAATTTCCCTTTTGCTGTGCCTGTATATATTTGTAGGCTCAGCAAACAGGCAATGCTTTTATCAGTTGTGTGCTTTTGTGTTTTGTATTGATATTTGGAGGTATACTTTGCATTTTTCTGGTAAAGATCCTGAAAAATCTTAATGTTGTTCTTTTCCTATTTTCTTAATCCTATATCCTTTTCCTTTATCTTAAGCTAAACTGACTTTTCTGACTCCTATCAATGTGGTATGTAGACACATGACTCTAAATACAGACCCATTTGATTATCTTAAAAAAAATCAACCAAAAACCAAAGCAAAAAAAAACCCAAAACAAATGAAACAAAACCAACAAAAGTATGTTATCCATTCAGACAAGATCAGGTCACTCCTCTTTATGAAATTCATTCAAATGCTTTAATGAACTTCTAACTTCCCATTACTGTGCTTCCTCACCATCTAAAAGCTTTCCATTGGAAAACAGCGTGGATGTCATTCTGAAGGCTTACGAAATGCTTTGCAGTATTCAATGTGTAATAAAAGGAAGCACAGAGCAGCAGTGCCCTGCCAGACCATGGTAGCTGTTCTCGTTGGGTGCAGCTATGTGCATTCCTGATACTGAAACTATACTTTAGTTTCTCCTCAGAGGACTCCTCCCCCAGTTAAAAGATGGCCTTCTATTCCTAGATAAAATAGGTATTATCTGTGGCTTCCCTGTCAATTTGTTTTGGGATGACAATAGGTGCGCCTGGGAGCTAGCATTTGAATAGTGAATGTCTTGCTTAAAACGCCTAAGATGGAGATGCATACATTCCTCTCTAATTGCAGGAAATTGCAAATCCGGGCAAAATTTGGAATGCAGCTGCTTGTATAATTACATCTTCTGTCAGTTGCTATAGCTCAGCTTTACAACCCTTTTAAAATGTCTTCATAGTTTACGGTACAAATAATGCCCCCATTAATATTACTTTGGGATCACCCCTTTCATTTATTCGCCACCAATTCCAAAGGCCTAAGATTGTTCCTCTTGCTGCACTAATAATGAGTGCTAGAAATTAGTAATTATATTAAGGTGAAATTTTGCTTTAGCTGTTAGAATTATTGTAAAGCCAAAAGAAATTACTTGAGTTTCTTACTGTTGCTGGGGTTTGGATTTAGTAAGAAATACCCATGCATGTACCTAAAACCAGTCTGATCTGCCTACAGTATCAGGTTTTGGATACGTGCAAACCTTTCAATTTCATGGCCTTATGCAATAGAAGGTAATGGGTCGTGGAAAAGTTATTAGGGTATTGGCAACTACGTGTTGCTATCTGCTACTGGTCGTTAAATGACAGATAAGATATAGATCACAATTTAGAGCTTAATGAAATGTGTTGGCCCCACTTATACCACCATCACAATTGGAAAATGGTTGAAAGGTTGGAAAGGACTAAAGGAGGGGTAATAAAGGAATTATTTGGTCTGTCTTTTTGAGGTGAGAAAAGTGTAATTTAACCAAGGCAAAGTTATAGCTGGATCATGTTCTGCAAGTTCTTAGACAGAAGTGGAGTTTTGAGGGTGTAAGACTTTAGATGAAAGATGGTATAAGAAGACCCAGTGGCTAAGGCAGAACTCACTGAAGAGGGGCATATTTTTAACCATAAACGTATTTCACTGCTGAGATAACAGTGATAGGGTAGTTTCTTGATCTGCTGGAGCCTGTGTTTAAAAAGCCAAAAGTGTGTGTTTCTAGAAGAGACCCTGTAGCTTACCAAAATGTAGAACATTGCAGAAATTACTAGGTGGGATACTGTAGCCTGTGCTTTGTGGTAGGTTAGGCTAATCAAACAGTTTATTATGACTTGAAATCCATAAATGCATGGGCATTGGTATTAAATGGGCTATTTCAGAAGAACATCAAGTCTCTTTGTGTACAATCAAGGATCTCACAAGAAGAAAGAAACCTCATTTAGGCAGGACAGTGTGGGAAGTGTTCGGCTATTAAAATAGAAAATGATGGTTTCCAGCTTTTTTAACTGGTTACTCTTCAGTGTGTAGAAATTGCTGCAGAAAATTAAAAACCTTGAAAGCTTACAGCGAAGAAGCTTGATTCAATGAGACAGGTTTTATAGAGCTGCAGTACTAACTCTGTAACTTTCTTAGAGGTTTGAAATTACATTTGGGCAAGTTACTATAAGACATGAATTTAAAATTAGAGTAAGGGGTTTTTTATAGTAAAACACCTGCTTACTCAGTGTTGTAGTGTTTCCAGAACAGCTGATTGCAGATACTGCTTTTGCTTTAACTCGTGGGTTTTTTTGTATAAGCAGCAAATGCCTTTAGATGTTTTTGTGAAGGTTGGGGGTCTGATTTTCTTGGAAGTCACTGTTCAGCAAATGTTTGAACTTCATAGGCTCTGCAGGGTCTTGTCTCCCCCGCTCCGTAATTTTTCCCAGAAAGCAGGACCTGCAGGATTTAATTTTCCATTACTTATGCATTCACAGCGTCCCTTGAAATGGTGCCTTTCTCTGCTTCTCTGAGGCTGAATGGGTCGCTGTCTATAGCTAAGGAAGGAAAGCATTTGTTATACGCTTAACTATGATTGTTCAAAAAAAAAAAAAGCAAACATTTTTGTTAAAAGAAACTGGCCCCCTAGCCAAATTATTATTTGTTTATGGTTAAAGTGTAAAGCCCTCACCCTACCTATGCATGAAGATGATTTTATTTTTATGCCTTTGGGGACACACAAGCACACAAAACGCTTGTGTTGTTCATAACTGTTCTATTCTGTACAGAAAACGGTGACAAACATGGAGAGCAACAGTGTTGACTTGTTGCAGTGGTTCAAGCTCCGCTGGCAACTGAGCACCACACAGCTGCTTGCTCACTGGGGGAGATAATCAGAAGAGTGAAAGTGAGAAAACTCATGGGTTGAGATAAAAACAGTTTAATAATTGAAATAAAATAAAATACTACTATTACTACTAATAATAGTAATAATAATAAGAAGAATATACAAAGCAAGTGATGCACGATGCAGTTGCTCACCACCTGCCAACTGATGCCCAGCCAGTCCCCAGGCAGCAGGCCCCAGGCCAGCTTTTCCTCAGTTTATGTACTGAGCATGACATCACATGGTATGGAATATCCCTGTGGCCAGTTTGGGTCAGCTGTCCTGGCTGTGCCCCCTCCCAGCTCCTTGTGCACCTCCAGCCTTCTCAGTCGGTAGAGCATGGGAAGCTGAAAAGTCCCTGACTAGTGTAAGCACAACTTAGCAACAACTAAAACATCGGTGTGTCTTCAACATTATTCTCATCCTAAATCCAAAACACAGCACTGTACCAGCTACTAGGAAGGAAATTAACTCTATCCCAGCTGAAACCAGGACACTTGTTCAGTTCTTGCTATCTCTAATGATGCTTGAGACAAACTCTGCTTGGGCATCTTCTTTCACAGACAGACCGTGTTACATGTTTTTCAGCGCTGCTCTGTGTGCAGCAAGGTGCAGAATGCGTATTGTATAGCCAGGAAATTCATGTATAGGAGCACAAAGAGGTTGTGGGTGGGAATTGTGGGATCCCTGTGACTATTTTTATTGTATTCCACTTTTATTTAATACTTGGAGATCTTTCTGCTATGGTTATAGTGGACTCTGCTCTTCCCCCTTCTATGTTATCGATACTTTTGCTTACTATTTCCTTTTGCTCTCTTTCCTTTTGTACTTGGTGCTGTTTTTTCAGAGCTGACAAGGAGGGCTTTCTTAAAAGTAGTCTGCAAATCCTTCTCTGTCCTGTTTTCTGTATCCCAGATACACTGTCTGCTTGGGATT